>NC_087463.1:24396546-24710296 GCF_036321535.1 Camelus dromedarius
ATCTAAATAGTCTGAGTTCCATCCTTAAAGTAAGAACCGCCCCTAGAAAGCCAGTTTTGGACACTTAGTTGACTCCTTCTTTGACAAACGTCTCACTGCACCCTGGGTTAGCGGGCATCTCCTGCTCAGGGTCACTAAGAAAGAGACACAAAAACTGCGCTACACTCATTAGAACTCCTTCAAGAACTGATACATGATACAGACATATAGTCTCTCCAACAGGAAACATCTTTTAAGTTAAGAGAGAAGAAGAGCACCCTGCCCAACCAGAGAATGGTGTATGTCCCCTTGTCATGAGAACTTGACTGCTTATTAGTATGACTCGGAGAGATTTTTAAAACACAAGATCCTAGAGCACGGAGTTAAAACCTCCAGAAATGTACACCAGTGATCCAAATGTTTTTTTACCTCTCCCAGTCAGTCCTCGGCTGCTCCATGCACTGGCAGCGAGGAACCTGCATAGATGCTTCTCGCTCACTGTGCTCAAGGCTCAGCCTCCCGACAGCCCCAGCTGGTCCTCAGCCGCTCTGTGGACTGGCAGTGAGGAAACTGTATATATGTTTCTCGCTCGCTGTGCTCAAGGCTCAGCCTCCTCACGGCCCTCCGTCCACTTCCCCATCTACTGAACCACCAGTGAGATGTGCATCCCCACCTTGATCCTTCCCCTGGTCGATGTGCAGGGTCTACGTGGGATCAGTATCTGTCTAATCTTTTGGTGCTGAAGTCGAGAGAGGCACCTCAAAGCCAAGACACTCACTTGCAGGCCACAGAACTCACCAGAAGTTAGAAAAAGCCCAGCATCTTGCCCCCCAGACGAAATTCTGAGTTGCAGACGAAGATCAGAGTGACAAAACAGAAGAAGCAGTTTCATCCCTTTTCTCACAGATGCCCCACCAGCCCAGGCGAGCTGGGTGAACCTCGTCACTGCGGTCTCCTGCTCCCAGGAGCAAAGGCTCGAGGAGGACTCACCCTCGCCACCTCCTACGCCCATCACGCTTCCCCGCCAAGCAAGTTCCATGGCTGACAAGCCTGCGGTCTCCCCAGACACACCTAACCGAGCCCCTCCCTTGTCTTTCCTTAGGCTCCTCTCTGCAAGCCCAGGGCCGGGGTCAGCGGGGGCAGGTCCCGCTGTGCTGCCGGAGAGCATGCGGCCAAGTCTCTCTGCCCCGGCAGGTGCAGCAAGTCCTCCTGGCCAGCAGACCAAGCGCCACTTTCTCCAACAGCTGCACCAACAGCAGCTTTGATCTTCTTCAGCTCATGCAAAGAGTACTCCCTTCTCAAAGCACGTCAATACAAATCTTTGAAAATATCACACGTTAGACATATTTCTATGTCTAAGACTACTCTTGAAATTCTTTCAAATTTTAAAAAAATGGTTAAAAAGCTCTTACTAGTTTTAACTATGTCCATCAAAACGCCATCAAACATGACAGAGAGATTTGGTTTTCTCCTTACTTGTCATTAGCCAGATGGTAAAAGCGCCAGTTCACACACCCAGTGCACAGAAGGGTCACAGCATCCAAGTAGGACAAGATCTTCAGCAGGATTTCTGAAGGCAAACTGAGAGAGGGAGAAATCAGAGAAGGACCGAGAAAACAACTGACCATCTCCAAACAGACGGCACTGAGCAGACCCTCCCTGTCCTGTACAAGAGGCTCACTGCGCCCTCACCTGCAACTGTTTCTCGATTGATGTGCTCTGGTTAGTACAGTCTCATGACATAAACCAACACAGAGGTGCAAGGCTACAAAAAGCTAATAACTTCCTTGGCATTTGAATCACATTCCTACACTGTGAATCAACAGACAGGATTTCACAGTCTCCCTCATGAAACTATGTACTATTCCTTCATGCGATAAATGGAAATAACAGTCAGAGAATGCATTCTTACCTACAGGCATACCTCAGAAATATTATTATAGGAGGGTCAGTCCGCAGTAAAGCTTATATCGCAATAAAGTGAATCCCTTTAACTCTTCAGTTTCCCAGTGCATATAAAAGTTACGCTTACACCATACTATAATCTAATAAGTGTGCAATAGCATTGTATCTAAAAACAAAAAGTACATACCTTAACTACAAAAGACTTTATTGTTAAAAAACATTAACCATCATCCGAGCCCTCAGTGAGTCGTAGCAGTAACATCAAAGATCACTGATCACAGATCACCGTAATACATAACAATGAAAAAGTTGGAAATACTGGGAGAAACTACCAAAATGTGACACAGAGACAAGAAGGCAGAAAAATGCTGTTGGAAAAATGGTGCTGACAGACATGCTGGCGCAGGACTGCCACAAACCTTCCACAGACACAACATCTGCGGAGCATGATAAAGCGAAACACAGTCAAACGAGGTCCGCCTGTATTAATAAGAAAACACATACCTCCCCCCACCCCAAAACCACCAGTGGAACATCAAGAAATATCAACCTGTTTCCCCCCAACCTACACCACGCCCACGCCCTGCTCCTGCAGTCCTGACAGCTGTCTCCAGGGCTTTGAGGAGGCCCCAAGGCCTGAAAGCCTCTCTGATGTATCTTTTTCTTTTTCATTTATCTGGCTAAATAAATATCACTTTGAGATGCATTCTTAATCTCCCATCTATTTCTATGATCTTAGAATTTTACAAAACAGCGTAAGAAACTGACAGTGCCAGAGGCATTACTAGCTTTGCGAAGTCAGGAGTGGGCACTTTGGAGTCTCAGACAAAAGGAAAAATGGAAAAGAAGCTACAGAAGATTTTACTGGGGTGGGTGGTGTCTAGGGATAAAGGGTGAGCGGGAAGTAAACCCTTGGACCAATTTAAAGCTGCTGCCCACTCTCCACCTGTGATGTTAACTACTTTAAATGTTTATGACAAAAATCAGCTTAACGAGTGTTTCATAGGAAAATAATCAGTCCTAAAACTCTGATAATACTGAGAAAGAATGAGGTTGATCCTTGGAAAAAGACATATTTGATACATGTTACTACGTAAGCACTACCCTGGCTCAAAAGGGTCTGAGATATTTTAACCTGAGGCATTCTGAGAGTTTAAACAAGTAGCTTTGCTTGGATATTAGTTAAATCCCTCCTCTCAAATAAAATTCCTTAATTCACAGTCAGTAAATTAGACACTAATAGTGAGCAAAGGTCTCCAACGCTAGGGACAGCAAAGGGTTGCAGCACCCCCACCAGCATGGGGTCAAGCCACAGTTTGGGGTTCCCACCTCAAGTCCGCCTCCCCACCTAACTCATAAATGAGTCACGTCAGTTCTGCCCCAAATATGTCTCCAATTTGCCAGTCTCTCTCCATCTCCCCTCCTTCCAGAGAACCGAGATAGTTTTAGAAATCACAACACACCGCACCTGTGCTGAAATTCACCACACTGTGAGTGACGGTCCAGGCTCCTCCCACAGCCCGACCCGGGCCGCCCCACTCTCGCCCACCGCCCACCGCCCAGCACCGCTGCTCCGTCCACAGGCCAAGGCCCCACCTCTGCCCGCCTAGCATCCCTCTCCGAAGGCTCTTCTCCAAGCTCTTTCATCTCCATTTTCAGTTCTCAGCTTGAACGCCACCTCCTCAGAGAAGTCTTTCCTGACCACCCTGCCCCACTAACCTGGATGATGGAGCCCATTTCTTTTCTTGACAGCATGTATCCCAATTTATGATCCACTCCTTTTTTCCACCCTGTCCCCTCCGCAAGACCATGAGCCTTGTGACATCACATGTGCTCACCACCTGTGCCCTGCCCCGAGCACAGCGTCTGGTACAGGGAAAGTCCTCAGAGTTTGACAGACAGAGTAGCTGAATGAATATTTGTTCTATTTCTCGTATCAGATTATTGTATGACAGATTCTATTCCCAGAGAATAGGGTTAAAGCTTAAATCCATGTTCTTAATTCTTTCTTTTCTGGCTTTTTGTTTCTTTTAAAACATAGTAGGAGTCTGTACACTGTTAGCTAAGCTGGTTATGACATGGTATTAAAAGTTCAAAAGTGGAAGTCAGGCAATGTACGTTTGAATCTGAATTTTGCAATAGTGCCCAGTGTGAGCCTCACTCCCTCCACTGTAAAACATCTATAATAACACTGCCCTCTCAGAGCTCCACACGACACTCAGCACATACTTGGTGCTCCAACCTGTCAGAACAGTACTAATCCACAGCCATTTCAGCATCAATTTCAAATAATCCATTTTTGTAAAAGTTTCTGCAGGTCCCGTTGCTGCGGGTCAAGGTACAGAACGCGCCACGGCAAAACGGGTCCCAAGATGCTAAAAGGTAAGAAAGTCAGAGACCCCCTGAGCTTTCAGAAGAATGTACTTTAATCTTCTTTCTCCTTTTTCAAGGATCTTTATCAACTGGAAAATGAATAATTTTGAAGAACATTTCTTAATGGGAAAATGAAATTTACTTGACACTTAGAGTCCAGCTTCACGAGACTAGTCTAACGACGAGGGTGGTGGCAGGCTGGTGACTCACGTCAAACTCTCTGGGCTGCACACCCTTCCTACACGAGGCTATTCTTAGAGCTTGAAAAGCAGCTGATATACACAGCACCACACTCTCTCTCTAATAACTCCACCCCTGGAGCCCCCCGAGTGTGGCAGACTTCTGCTCCTTACCTCTCCAGACACACAGGGCAGCTGGCGGAGGACGTCTCAGGGTGCAGGTCCTGGTGGGCGCAGTGCTTTACAGTAGTACAGCCTGTGGCCAGTCTGACACTCGGCCCCTTTCTGAAATCAAACATGGAAAACACAAGCTTTAATGAAAGGTGAACTGTCCGTTCCCCTCTACAAAACTATAGGGGATTCATGAACTCCAAAGATTCCTCCCTGTGAAACTTCACTGAAGAAAGAAAGGGGAGGGGAGAGGGGAGGAAGGGAGTGAGGGCTGTGAAACATTCAATGTCCCAAGTAAACCTGAAAACGGGACTCACTGTGATGTATTTTATTACAGGCTTTCAGTGTATCAAAGGGGTGCTATAAAATGTACTTAATGGAAACAAAAGGGAAAAACATAAAATGCATCAACTGTCTGGTTTTGATGATACAACAGAAACCTAATAAAGATAACATCAATAGAATAAAAAAGCTTAAATCTGTGAACCAGCACGGCCGTCACCATCTCTGGCTTGGCTGATCCCGGAGGGGTGACGGCTGCTTCCAACTCTGGCTCTGGCAGTCACACCCTGGAGGGACCAAACACTCATCCACAAGTGTATTTACCCTTTAACATCTCACATTCAATGGAATACATTTTAATTGGCTATTTTTTATTATTTTAGGAGTAAATAATAAACATAAAATAGTGACTCTTACAATCAATGGCTTTTAAGATTTGCTGAAAGAAATAGACTCACAGACACAGGAAACAACTATGGTTACCAAGGGGGAAAGGGAGGGGAGGGATGAATTAGATATTTGGGATTAACAGACATGCATTACTATACATAAAATAAACAACAAGGATCTCCTGTATATCACAGGGAACCATATTCAATTTCTTGTAATAAGCTATACTGGAAAAGAATCTGAACATACATATATGTACATGTATAAATATGTGTAACTGAATCGCTCTGCCAGACACCTAACCTTGTAAATCAACTACACTTCAATAAAAAATAAAATTAAAAAAAAGATTTGATGAAATAGGGTATGATATTTTATGCAGTTAGTGATTAGCCCCTTTCAGAAGTTCCTACAATAAATTTGTATTAAAATCAGTCCTAGCCAGCAGTACTCAGCAGCAGCTTGGGAGGGACCGGGAACACCTGGGCCATCCAGCTCACAGCTCCCCACTTCCAGGCAGCAGCCCCCAGAGCATGTCTGGGGGACACGCTCCTTCTCTCAGGAAGACCTGGAAGCTGCATGTTTACCCCCGCCAGATACACACACACATATACACAATTACCGACGCCCTCCAGCCCAGCCTACTTCAGAAGTGACCAAAACCCAGAGTACACATTATCCACATGCTTAGTTTACCAAGGCTATGGCTCTGAGGATGATTTCCTGGACACATTCAGACTAATTCTCAAAAAGGATTTGGGCAATAATTGGGGGCAAGATGAAGGGAGGTCCTAAGAACTTGGAAGTAAGGGCAATACTCTTTCTGGAAGTGGAAAAATGCAATCCACACAGACAGATCTGAACAGAGGATGGCCCTCAACCCCGAGCATGACCCGCTCTCAGAAGGCAAGGGGAGTGCACTGCCCACAGGCTCGGTGTGGCCTGATGCCTACGGCAGAGATGGGCAGGCCCTCAGAGCCCCTGACAATCCCCTAGGTGCTCCTGAGCAGAGGCTGAGTCTCTCTTCCCTTGATAGAGACTTCCCTTCAGGATGGCCCACGGTGAGCCCCCAAGAAACATTAGCTCTCCTCTGCATGCTGGCATCTCAACCTGGGAGAGGCTGAATCCGGTAAACCCTTCCAGACCCTGCTGGCTACCCAGGCCTCTCCATCCAGCTTCAGCAAGGCACTTGAGATGTTCTTTGTCTTATCTGACCTCCTAGCCCACGCATACTTGGGAAACGCAGAGCAGCAAGAGGCCAGGGAGAGTGCTAATTTGGGGAGCTCTGCAATGCCCTCTCCCCTTTCATCAGAGAACTGCACCTGTGCAGTATATTTCTGTACTTCTGTTGAAAATTTTAAGCAAAGATTTCCACAGTAGAAAAGCTTCAACTCAGCTTTGACCTGGCTCTAACATGGCAACCAGAGGTAAAGCATAATTTCCTAATTGTATTAATTTCCTATGGCCGCCTTCACAAAGTACCTTAAACTGGGTGGCTTAAAATAACAGACACTTATTGTATCACAGTCCTTGGGGCTAAAAGCCCAAAATCAAGGTGTGGGGAGAGCCACACTCCCTCCCAAGGCTCTAGGAAAGAATCCGTGCTGGCATCTTCCAGCATCTGCTCCTTGCTGACAGTCCTCGGTGTGCCTTACTTAGCTGGTGACAGCCAACTCCAATCTCTGTTCCATCCCTACATGGCGTGCGTGTGTGCCTGTGTGTGCCTGTCTGTCTGTCTTCCTCCCAAACATCACATTCAATTTAGGACACACCCTAACCCAGCATGACCTCATCTTAACTAATTACATCTGCAAAGACCCTATTTCCAAATAAAGTCACATTCTGAGGTTCTGGGTGGACAGGAATTTTTGCTGGGAGACGGGGTCACTATTCAACACAGAACACAATTTTTCAAAGTATTTTAAAGTGGTTTAAAATAATTCCTCATTTTAGGTTGTTAACTGTTCTTGTAAACTCTTTATGGCCTGTGTTACATAGTCAAAGAAAGTATCTTCAGTTGACAAAGGTTTCTAACACTTAAGCTTTAAGCAAAAATAATTTCTATTACTTTTCCGTCAAATAGTAACAATACCCAGTTCCCAACCAGCGGCCCTCAGACCCCTACAAGTGTGGAGTGTCACGTCAAGAAGTCTGAGAGTCTGTACACACACTGCATGAAGACTGAAGGAGGAATGACTCTGATACTGTTTTTTAACTTAAATGAAGACTGCTGTGGTTAATCAAATATACATTTGTTTGGGAGCATTAGTAAATTAGTAACAGCTTTTTGCCATTTTGTATTTTTCTCAAAAGATGCCCAAAAAAAAAAAAAATCAAAACTATTACCCTAGGCCTTCCCAGGGGAACTGAAGAAAAGTAAATCAATACATCATTCAGTTTCAATCCAGCAACTGGCAAAGCCCAAATCAAGGGGAAGCACAAGCACGGCTCTCCTGCAGACAAGCCGGCACTCTCCCTTGCTGTGGGGAGCACCCCTGGCGCAAACGGTATGGAAAGCCAAATCCTAGTACAGATCAAGATCCCTAAAAGTTACATCTATATACATATACATACACATACACACATATATATATATATTTTTTTAAGCCAAGAATTTCACATCTACAAGTATACTCCAAGACAAGAAAATGAGCCCAAAGACTTCACTCAAGAACGTCCATATCAAAATTGTCTGCACTGGGAAAAGTACTGGAAACAGCACAGGGATTGGCTAAACTGCAGGGCCTCTGTGATGCGAACAATGTTCAGCCAGTTAAAAGGGACCGTTTCAAGTGGAAGTGTGTGCAACTGAAATGAGCACATGGCATCTCCCAGATGTCCACGCGGTTAGCTCCCTCACCTCCTACAGGCAACCATTCAAATGTCACCATCTCACTGAGACCTCCTTTAGCCCTGCTCTTGAAAACTCCAATCCGCACTCCACACACACGCACACACACGATACCCCTTCCCTAGTTTTTCCCCAGCACGTGTCCCTGTCCAAAATGACACTTTGCTTATCTACCTGTTCACTAGTACTGGGGTGTGAGCTCCAGGCCGGCAGGTCTTTTGCGTGAGTTTTGTTCACTGCTGGTCTGTCAGCACCCACAACGTGCCCAACATGCAGAAGGCATTCAATAAATGTCTGCTAAGTTAATAACCTATCAATTGAGAGAACAGGTTATATCGGTATGTGCAACAAAACCTTATTTTTGTATTTGTCTCTTAAAGGAAAAGGCAAACACATACAAAGAAGAGAGGTCTGGAAGAAGAGGTAGCAAAGTATTAGCCAATAATACACCTGATTCACAAGGTTACAAGGCTTTCTGGTGGTGGTAGTTTTAAAATTGGGGCTGGAGGATTGAAGAAACAGAAGACCATGGACTTTCTAATATTTCTTAATAAACCGAATATGTAACAAATTGTGGGGGGTTTGTTGTTTTAATTGCAAAACTGAGAACACAATACACAAAAGGGTTTGGGACCACAGTTTCATGGCACAATCCTTTAGGCTGGAACCATGGTTCTCAAAGGCCTCCATTCTGGGCACTAGGTCCCCCGAAATCTGGGAGCACAGCCTGGAGAAAGCCCAAAACTTCTCTGAAATCTCTTGTTTAAAAATTAATGCACATGCTTCATTGTATGGGTGTTATCAGTGTTTCTTTCCCTTACTTAAAAAGTGTACCATGTTCCTCACCAGGTATTTACCATTTCCCCCCAAAGCTGTTACATTGATCTTCTGAGCCGATGGGCGCCCTGTGCGTCCCCTGCCCACTGCTGGAGAAGTAGAGCCTACTTGTTGCTGTTTCGTTTGGCCATTATTAAGACGGATCTCCTGAGTCCCTCATTTCACAGGTCAGGAGACTAAGGCTCTAACGAGGCACTTAACAGTGACTTCTTTAAGGTCCCAAGCTAGAGGCCGAAAGCCCCAGGGCCCTCACCTCCTGACTGTCCCTCCAGAGCTCTCTCTACCATGTTCTTATACATCTTATCAGTGTAGATTTTGGTACCATTGAAAGCACATCTCCACGTCTCCATAAAACAAACCAAGTGCACATTTTAAAGGGTCAACTACAATTACCAATCAGTAAATTCCATGCACGTTCTCAGGTTGATCTATACCTACAAAACGCACATTTAGCTGATATAATTAGTAAGATGACACTTACTTTAAAAACACTTTTTTTTCCCAAGTGATAAACTTTACTTGATCGCTTTGAATAAGTTCAGTATTTTAAAAACCTACTTCCTGGGCCTAATTTTTAATACCTGAAAGAAATTAAAGAAATTAGGCCAAGTAGAAATTAAGCCAACTTGCTATGCTTTCTGCTATGTTTAAGATATTTATACATATTTATTATTTTATGTTAAAAAGATTTATACATATCACATAATTTGTGTGGTTCCTTGTTAAAAACTAATTTTTCTGCATTAAGACATTAAAAATAACCACCTTAGACTATATTCAATCATTCTTAGAAGCTGACTCTTCTTTACCAAAAAGAACGTATGTATCACCAAATCACAGGCTGACGTGCAGGCTCTCATGTCAGGCATAATCACAGGCATTCTAATTAACATCATTTCAATAGGAAGTTCACTCAACTTACAAAGTAATAGATGATTCATTATATAACAATCACTCTGCTTCCCACTAACAGAGCATTAAATGTAAAGACTAATTTTAGTAATCGTGGCAAACTGATTTAAAGTTCAAGCTTCCCATTTAAATTCCAGTCTTTCTCTCCTACATAAGAATTTTGCAGGCACTGTCACCATTTTGTCCCAAGGCTTGTGATCTGTCGAGCACTACAGCTATTCTTAAGAACCAACTATCACTGCAATACTAAGGGACAGGGCCCTGCTTCTGAAACCAGGGTAAGTGGGGTAATACATTCCAGGATGAACATGGGACACAGTCCTGAAGATTCAGGGGGGAAAATATAACTTAAGTAGTTGAGCTGTAAGTAACAGATCCCTTTATTATGCTTAAACACAGACACTCGGTTTATCAGGTGTAATATGCAGGGCTTTTTATATCTATAAATCAAGAAGACTTACAGGCAAAAAGATAACCCTCAGAATGCAAACAGTCCTTAGTCCCTCCACCTGGTAATCTAACTGCGATGATGGGTGCAGAGCTAAGGACAGCTCACGATAGAATGGGAGGGGTTTAATGAGAGGGTACCACGATGGCACATGGATACTTCTGACATCCTGGATCATTCACTTTGTGAAGTGAGCCATTATCTTTGGAGTTAAGCTAAAATTCCTTTCGGAAAGCTGCCGCCGCGTCCCGCTCCCTGCTTCTTCCCTTCACATTCCTCAAAGTTGCCTTCCCTCACTGTAGAAAAGGACCACCCTTCTGTTCCAGGACACTGCAAGAGAAGCGGGGCAGAGACGAGCCTCCAGACACCAGAACAAGAATACCATGTGCCCTGCGCTTGGGGAGGAAGACGGCAGGAGAGGATGAGACGCTGCGCACCAAGAAGTGGGTGTCTAGAAAGTACCCCTCCAGGGTTTGCTTAGAAACGCAGACTCGCCCTTGACGTCGGAGGCGCAGCTCCCAGACCAAAGTGCCTAAGAGAGGTACCTGCTTGAGGCCGAGTCCTCCAATCAGGAACCCTGAGCGGGGAGCAAAAACCAACGTTTTGACGGGCAAGGTCTACTTCTTTAAGTTATAAACTCACGAAGAAGACAAAAGGAGATTCCCGGTCCCAGAGTAAGGAAGCAACTTTGGGAACGCTCTGGAAGGGGGGCCTCCCAGCGAGCCGCGGGCGGAGCGGGATGGGGCGCACCTGCCTCCGCAGGTGGAGCGCATCCTCGCGGCGTCTCCGCGAGGGCAGCTCGGGGTCGCGGGGCTTCCCGGCTCTGCGCCGCTCAACTGACTGAACTGAGGGTGAAGGAATATTCGCGGGAAGCTCCTCTACTAGTAGCATAACTCGGGGCAACCCCCCGCCAAGCTGTGGAGACCTCCCCACGCTGTCCTTCCAGACCTTTCCCGCGCTGAAAGGAGCCGCGAGCGACCCGCGGGCGGACTGACGAAAAGAAAGAGGAAAAGCTGAGGGAAAGTGAAGGGCTCCACTCGCGGGGCTCCCCGGGCGCACTCCCCCGCCGGGCGGACCCGGCATGCGGCCCCGAGGGTCACCTGAACTCCGCGCTCCCGGGTACCGAGCAGAAGCCGCCGAGCGCCGGGCGCCGCGCCAGGAGGCCGAGCCAGTGGAGCTGGAGGAGCCGCCCGCGTCCGGTCGCCATGGCGACCCAGCGCCAACGCGGGCTGCGCGGCGGCGGCGGCGGCGGCGGCGGCGGCGGCGGGGAGGAGCGCGCCGCCGGGCCACGCCCACCGACGCAGGCGCAAGCGCAAGGGGCGGGGCCGAAAGCGACAGCGCCTTTCCACTGGCCCCAAGAGCGCTTCTAGAAACTTCCGCGGCCCGGCCTGTGCCCACGGCCAATGTGCTGACGCCGAGGATGCCAGTCGGCAAGATGGCAGCTTGGAGTTTGGGGCACCGCGAGGGCTTTGCGGCGGCTTCCTCCCTCCCCACCTGCTGGCTCTGGGCTAGTTTGCGCCCCTTTCCCAGGGAAGAACAAACGCAAAGTTTGCATCATGTGCCCATAGGAACCAGCAGAGCCATAGTCAGACTGAGGATTTCCCGGTCCTCCCAAGAGGGTCGCAAGAACATGCAGTGTGTAATTGCTAACTAGACAGTTGCAAATTCAAGAACTTCGTGAACTAAACAGAGCCCGCGAGACAAGTCCTGCGCACGCCTTCCTGTTGCGCCAAGAACAGGCCGCGCATGCGCAGGCAGCCTGCCCAAGGGTGTCTGGGAAGGGGAGAGAGGCTCGGGCGCTCTGCCACCTTGCATTGTGGGAAATGTAGTCCTTGTGCTTTCTCCGCCGGGGCAACTCCATGAGAGGTGCCGCCCTCAAACTACTGTTCCTAGGAGTCCCAGGGGTTTCCCAGGGTACCTCGGGAAGGCCTGGCGGGGACAGTGTGAATATCAGCATAGCAGGTACTCATAATTAAAGTAAAAAGAGGGCCGAAGAGCAAGGAAAGTGGACGTCAACTCCTCTCGGGAGGCTTTTTGTCTTGATTTACGCTGTTGAGCCAGCGTTTTTGCCAGGTGGATGTGTGGACCTGGGTGCACGTCCGGCTGGGCGTGTAGCTGGCAGTGACGGTTTGCTCGTCGCAGTTGCGTCTTCCCCACCGCGGCGCAGTTTTCCGTGAACATGATCTGTACTTTCCTGCGAGCTGTCCGCTGTACGGAGAAGCTGCACAGGTCCTCGGGGAAGCGGCTGTTCTTGCCACAGTTGATGCTTAACAAAGCTGGCTTGCAGACTGAGCCCAATCTGAGGTGGAGGCTGCAAGAGCAGAGGAAAATGGTGCGGCCAAAGTGTATTTTAGGAGTCACCCAGAAAAACATCTGGACGCAAGGACAGAGCCCCCCGAGAGCCGAGGAGGACAGCGGCAAACAAGTGTCTGTGCACAGAAGTCAGAGCGGGGAAACCGTCATCTCGACGTCACAGAAAGGTAAAAGGGATTCTCTAACGATCAGTCTTTCAACAAACGTGACGAGAGCTGGTAGTGCCCTTTTACACAAGTTCAGTTCTAAGGATAAACAGTTAACACAAATTAAAAGGCAGAACCGTTAAACACAGTTTAGAGTCAAAGAATATAGGCCTACAATTTTCTTCACAGATTTGAACTCAAATTTGAAAGTTGATTTTGATATAACTTTGTTGAATTATGTCTCAAAAAGTTTTCTCAATTTTTATGTTTTCTTGTGGAGAGAGCTAAATAAAACTTAACCTCCTTTAATACCTTCTAATAGACAAGTAGATTCTCCAGATGTTATTTAATCTCATTTGAGTATCACATTTTACTCTTTAAGATATTGGTACTCATTACTACATAGGAGGTATGTTTCCCCAGTTTCACACAGCTAAAAATTGAATGTGAATTTTCCTAATCTCAGGTTTGTAATATCCAGGCCAGTGCTTTTTAGGACAACCATTCACAGGTATTTCTTGAGCTTCCATTTTTCTCTGTGCTTAGCACTTGAACAGTTCTAATGAGTGTGCCAAAGACATCTAATACACGAATAGCTTACCACTTGGGAAGAAAGTAAGAGTGTGAAACAAACAGTAAAAAGGCAGCCTAACTGTGCTACCAAAAAAAAGTAGGGAAGATATGATAAAGAGTAACGGGATAGAATAAACAGAAAAGAGAGATTATTGAGTCATAATCCATAGGGATTAACTCAGGCAGTTCAATTTGGTGGTGGCTGTTGTGCCCAGATACTGAGTTAGACTCCGTATAGTACAGAATTTAAGATATCCAAAACATCACCCACCTTCATATGATATGGGCAGTAATCAAAAATACAGTAGTTCATCCCTGATACTTGAGCAGGGTTGTGAGGGATGATTAGAATTTCAGCACACAAGGAATAGCCTGTACGCAGAGGTCAGAGGCACTGAAGTGTCGAACAGCAGAGGTCAAGTCCTCTGGCTGGAGCTCAGCGCCGCTTACACCGTGGCGGGCAGGGCCTGCTGCAGAGCCACATCCTGGTCTGGCTCCATTCGGGGGTGGCAGCCTTCCTGTAACCTAGTGAATGGGTGGGAGCGGTTTTCCCAAGTATGGAACGTGCTGCCTCCAGAGTCCAGAGAGTCCTGTCCCCAACTGTCATAGGACGTACAGGATGTAGGTAATAGTTGTCTTTTCTTGGGATGGGATGTCCCGCAGCCTCTCCCCTACTCCACACCATACACTGCACTTCTCAGAGTTTTGCTGGTGTGGGCGGCAAACCCTGATCTTTGCTGGGCTCAGCCCCCATACTTGGAGTACACCCAGCATACCTGCTGCTTGTTACTCTGGGTTTTGACGACCATGATGGCACAAGTGGAGTGGACAGATGTGTTGCGAAGTGTCCAGAACAGCATTGTCCAAAGAAAACTCTGTGCAGTGAAGGAAACACTTTATATGCCTGCTGTCCCAGTGTGGTAGCCAGTAGCCACATGTGGCTGTTGAGTACTTGAAACATTGCTATTGTAATGGAGAAAGAGTTTTTATTTAATTTTAAGTAAATTGGAAGATTAAACTCAAAGTAGCCATGTGTGGCGTGTGGCTGCCCTGTTGGACAGTCCAGATCCAGCCCTCTGGGCCCTTCACGCTGTATTAAAAGCTGGTGGGAGACCTAATGAGTCCCGGCAAGACCACGCAGACACGGTTACTGCCAGTCTCAGGTCGCTACGCGCTCCTGCTGTGGCGCCTTCTCAGTAGCGGTGGAGAACGTGTTCTCCAGGTCAGTGGCCGATACCATGAGTCCGTTTTAACGTGCTCCCCTAAAGTTATTTAGTTGAGTTTGCTGCAGCCCCCCAGGCGCTGCCTGGTTTCTGTCAGGGGCAGACTGGTGAGTTACACTGGAGCAGAATGGGGACCACTACCTGCATCCTTAGTCTAAGAATAGCGCTGCCTCTGTCCCCCCACCCCAAGACGTGAAGTGACACAGGGACAAGCGGCTGCAGGGCTGTGTATAAAAGTGTCAGGTCTGCAAAGGTGGGCAACAGGCAGCTGCCACTGACGATGGTGATAAAATAACAAACAGACTTCAAAAATGTGTGGACGATGGGTGATCCTCAGCACAGGGCCTTGCGCATAGTAGATATGGTAGATGTTTCTGGGTGAAGAAATGGGGAAGAAGCTTCCTGAGAGCCTCGGTGCAGCCGCGGAGATCATGCGGGAGGCAGGTGGGAGTCCAGGGTGTTGGGGCCCAAGGCCTGACTTGGGTCCCAGGGAGTCACCCGGCTCCGGATCAGCACAGCCAGCATGTCCTCACATGGCCTGGACCACAGCTGGCGGGTGATAGGTATTGTGCTTTGTGGCCTTAATGGAGAACGGAATGAAGGGTTCTCCTTGACAGCCTCTCCACCCCTGACCCGTGTTCAGCGATTGTGTGGATCAGGCCCAGGGATTACACAGGTTTTGGCAGATGCAGTCTTTTTATCATTTGAATCACATCTGTTTAGTTAGGAATCTGGACTGAAAGCCTAAAGGATTGCACTCTGCCAAAGAGTACTTCTAAATAAGCATTATTTCATAAAAGTAGCAGCAGCTTCCTATAAAAAAGGGAAAAGTAGAGAAGATAGTAATAGTGTCTTAACATTTTGTTGTTCTTCTGGGAAAAAAAGATTTTGTAAGAGATTTATGTTCCAGAAATATGTGTTCTTTATG
Organism: Camelus dromedarius; assembly: GCF_036321535.1. Lineage (NCBI taxonomy): Eukaryota > Metazoa > Chordata > Mammalia > Artiodactyla > Camelidae > Camelus > Camelus dromedarius. Next base: position 24,412,057 of record NC_087463.1, read on the forward strand.
TGGCGAATAAATTAATTTATAAATTCAGGAAGCCGCTGCCTTTCCAGCACGAGTGAAAGAGCCTAGTTGTTAACAGTAACACTCAATCCTTTGCACGTGAGTGTAGGTGCGTCTGTAGATGTAAGTACACATACATGTGTGCTCTGTCCCGTGATCGCATCTTGATTGGATTTATTTCACTCTCAGAACTTGTATTTAATCCATGTGCACATCTTTTATTAGTGTTGGAAAAAAAGTGCAGTATCTGTGTAGTTTCTTCATCTTTTAAATCTGTCGGATTCACACATCTGCCCAGCCAAGTAAATTCCTGTTCTAAATTCTGTTTTGTGTGTCACCGTCAGCAGGGTGGCAGGACAGGGGAAGGTCACTGACTGTTGAGGCCCATTTGATCCCCTGACTGCAGCTGACAAAGCCAACACTTAATGTATGAACAGCACACTGGCCAGTGGTGCCTAATCTAGGCCAGTTGTTTCCACTCCAAGGGCCTGGATCACTTCTTCAGAGGATTTCCTCATCTTACCCAATAAGGAGGTGTTAAAATCCTGCTACTTAAGTAAAATTTCTATTCCTACGCGCTGCTCCCAGAATTCCACTGTGGTTCTTTTAAAAAGCTTCTTCAGGTGGTTCTGATTCACAGGGAGGCTTGACAACAGCTGCTCCAGAACACATGCAGACCCACTCTTTAGGTCCTGAGCCCACATCTCACCTGCTAGAAGTCCTGTCGCCAAGAGCATCCCTGATTGTCTGGCACACGTGTAACCAGTGGTGTTTTCTCTTTACAGTGAAAGAAGCTGGAAGAGATTTTACCTATTTAATAGTGGTGCTTGTTGGAATCACCATCACAGGTTGAAAACACAGCAAGTATAAAGCCCCTGAGTATCTTTCACTTTCCACTTGTCCCGTTCTTGCTTCGCTTGATCTTCCTTTTCTGTGATTTTCAGGTGGCTTGTTTTACACGATCTTCAGAGAACTTTTTTCTTCATCCAGTCCTAATAAGATATATGGGAAAGCCCTAGAAAAATGCAGATCGCATCCCGAGGTTAGTCCTCCCCAAGATGGAGTTACACGGGCTCTGATAACAGGGAGAGAAATGTTGGGGGTTGTGGGGTGGGTGGTGGGCAGAAATCACACACTGGTTCCAAGACTAGAGCAGTTTACATAATAACACAATATAATGGTTGGACTTTGTTTTCTGTACTTGAAATGCTTTGATTAAGAGCACCCAAAGGTCCATGTGGCAGTATTTCGATCCTAATTGTACAGGAGAGTCGTTTGACTAGTTGTCATAGATAATAAGTGCTTAGCATATACCAGAGTGTTAAACTCATGCAATAAGCTTCCTGTCATCTTAAAAAACTGACCCATAACCTCATGATCATACTAGTAATTGTTGACACTTTGCGAGCAAACCATGTGCCAGGCACTATGCTCAGTGTTTGAGCGCATCCTGTTTATTAAATCTCACAAGAGCCATTTGTGTTGGGAACTACTGTTACCCTGTTTGCCGAAGGAACCGACATTTAAAGAGATTAAATAACTTAGATCACCGAGCCGGTAAGTGGAAAAACCAGAGCCTGAATCCAATTGTCTGATTCCACGTCTGAGGCTCTGAAGCACAGCCCAGCCTGTGCAAACCACTCCTGGAGGAGGCAGACACAGGGAAAAGCCGCCTCGATTGTTTTAAGGACCCTGTCCAGAAGGAAGCTTCACATAATGCTTTCCAGTCACAGCTAGAAGCCAGCGTAGCCTGTGAAGTGCCAGGTTTCTGACTCCCTGGGTGGAGAGCTCTGGCACTGAAAAACATCGCTTGCTGAAATCTTAGTTCTTGCACTCTGAGAGAAGGTGGCAAATAGCATCATAAACGTTGGGCTCCTTCTCACGCAGACCAAGGAGTGATGGCAGAGAAACAGAACGTGCAGTCCATGGGGAGGGAAGATTTGGAACCCACCGATGCCCTCAGTGTCGATGCCCTGCACTGGCGTTCCCTGGGGCCCGGCCTCCAAGTGCTCCAGCAGTGTCTCTGAACACGTCTGGGAGGGAACCACAGGCGCTAGCCGACTCTGGCATCTTTCTCTTCTTACTGGACCCTGGGCAGTCTGAGAACCGTGGAGAAGGAGGCAGGGAGGGAGATGCCTCTGAGTAAGCTGAAACTCAGCAGGGAATAAAGGAAGTCCCCACTGTGGTTACTGGGAGTCCCACTAATTCCTGACAAGAAAGGCTTTACAGGCCGCAAAAATAAACACGAGCAGTAGTGTAATGAAACGTCAGGGTGCGTCTCCAAGAAGAGGTGAAGGGTCGCTGTGTTGCTCTCAGACTCGGCCTTATGGATCTGCAGCATTTTAAACAAAACACCTTTACAGGATGAACACAAAGAGTGGGGTGTTATTAAGTCATAACTTAATCTGCTGCCTAAAAAAGCTCTGCAAAGAGTCAACTTTAACAGTTCAGTTCTGCTAACGTTTGTCAATGGGCCGCTCTTTGCTGGGCACTGTGCCTGGTTGAAAAATAGCAAATCCTGATGTTCTGACACTGACGTGTTTAATCTGTTACAGTAAATGATTTGGACAAGCGTTCCAGTTGTTTCAGCTACCCAGTTCTTAAATGTCTCATCTTACATGTTCCTTTTTATTTATGCCTGAAAATTTTGATGCTGAAGACAGACAGCATGCTGACGCCCAGCAAAGAAAAATTTCCAGAGTTGAAGCAATATTTTAGTTTGATATCCAATTCTGTTTTTTTGAAAAGGTTCCAAAGTTTTTTCTTTTTTTTTTTTTCTTTTTTTTTTAGTAAAGGTAGATTTATTCAGAGAGATACATTGAAAGGCAAGAGAAAGGCCATGAGGTGTGGGAGTTGGGGTGCTCAAGTGTTTTTGCATTTTAAATACAGTAAAAATTACATTTCCATTTCATTGTGAGTTTTCCCATTAGGAATAATTGATTCGTACCTCTAGATCTGGTTTGTTTTAAATAGATCATTACTTGTTTTCATTTGTGTTTAGTGACTTAAAAAATCATTTTGATCTGGGAGCTTTGAGTATTAGCCACCATTAGATAAACTGCACTAAAAATGTTCAGAGTTTTAACATTTGAGCACTGCTTCATCATGTTTGTTTTTCGTAAAAGGGGAGCAGGAAGGGCCCACTGTTCTGAGACTACAAGTCTCTGCATGAAATGTTTGATTGTTAATTATGGGATGATTTTTGCATAACTTTTTCCCAGTTTTCTTATCACTGGAGTCGTCATCTGGAACGAGTCTCGGGCTTACTGATTTTTTTTCTTAAAATAAATCACTTGGTTTATCAGAAAATACTTCCCTAGGAAGCTTTAAAAAAAATCTCATGACTGAAAGCGTGGTCCTCATTCTCAGGTCATCAGCGTCTTCGGGGAGCCCGTCAAAGGCTACGGGGAAGCGACGAGACGCGGGCGGAGGCAGCACGTCAGGTACTGCAGTTGCTGAAGCCGCAGGGCTCGGGGCTGAGTTTCAGGTGAGAGGAGCTCAGGCTTGTGTTCTTCCCTCTTCTCGACAGCTTTGTTGAATACGTAAAAGACGGGCTGAAACACATGCGTGTGAAATTCTACATCCAGGGCCCCGAGCCTGGGAAGCAGGGAACGGTGCACCTGGAGGTGAAAGAGGTGAGGGCCCGCCAGGAAGCGGTGGCGCGGAGCTCGGAGCTCCGCGCGCACCGGGGGCAGAGCGACGCCTCATACGGGTTTGTTTTTCTTTTTTCTCAGAACCCAGAAAGTGGCGAATATGAATTTCGATATATATTTGTAGAACTTGAACCCTACTCCAGAAGAACTATCATCGTTGAAGATAATCGATCCTAAGACGGTTAAGAGAACAGCAGGCGTGTGCTTCCTGATGGACATGGGAGGGGGCAGGCTCTGCCCTTAGCCCTCTTCCAGAGTCTATTTTGAATAAAATAGGAAAGAATAGAGCTCATCAAAGTGAAGGCAACTGGGTAGTTGTTGCAGTTAAACAGACTGAATTAGAGATTTCCTTGAAGTGAGAGATCATGAAATAGAGCATACTTTGTTATCTCATCAAACCGCCAGTCATGGGCAGTGTTTCTGCTCTTAACATCATCTTTGTGGTAAGAATTTTTGGTTATGAAAAATTTTACACCATATAAATAAAAAAATAGAGTTCAGTATTTTATGCTTTTTTTTATGTTATGTAACTGTGTAAAATCTGTGAAATAAAGTTGAAACTAACAAAAAGATGTCAGTAGCCGCTTCCTTCCATGTATTTTGGAATCTGACTCGACGTGAACATTTGAAAATATTTGAGAACTACAGGGAACGAAGCCATACACTCTTCAGAATCATCGTAGCTGGATGCACCCATTGCAGGGTCTAGAGTAATCTGATCTGTCTCATATTTCCCCCTGTGAACGGGGCACATTGTACCCAGTCTCACAAGGGCAGGCTCTGAAGTCGGGGGGGATCAGGGTTCTCACCAGGTGCGGGGGCCCCATCAGGTATCATCACCCTCACACGCACCCGGAGCAAAGAACAAGATCCGTAAGAGCAAAGACGTGACCAGTTTGGGTGGAGGAGTGAATAGAAAAGTACTGTGATTTCAGTTATGGTCTTAATGGTTGTGTCCCTGCAGAGCTCGCATGTTGAAGCCCTAACCCCCAAGTGACAGTGTCAGGAGGTGGGGAGGGTGATGAGGTCATGAGGGTGGAGCTGTCATGAATGGGATTGGTGTCTGTAAAGAGACCCCAGAGAGCCCTCCCGCCCCTTCCCCACGTGAGGACACGGCTAGGAGTCTGCAGCCTGGAAGAGGGCCTGAGTGGCCTGAGCCTAGCCTCAGCCTTAGATTTGATTTACTTAGTTACCCTGAATCCTCGAGTCTCCCCAGACTTTATGCATTCGCATACAAATATGTGAAAACCCTGTTTTCTGTTCGTCACTATAATATTGTGTCATTCTTTTTGTGGCCTAAATTATATCTAATTTTACAATTTTGGCTACACCTTTTTTCTCCTTCCTGCATACATGAGTTTTAATCCACTCCCAACTCCCTGTTCCCACCGCCCCCTTGCATGCCAGGTGCTCCCAGAGGCCTTCAGCCAGGAGGTTAGGATCGGTCCCCACACCATGTCTCTCCACCTTGTCTCTCCCCAACTAATCTTCCCTCCTCACTGCACGAGCGCTGACCTAAATCCTGGGTTGACTGCTCCCTGCCCCACTCACAGCCTTCAGTGACCTCCTACCGTCCTGAAACGCTAACTCCAGTCAGCAGAGCCAGCGCAGTCAGCTCCCATGCTCCACCCCAGCCCCCCAGCCGCAGCCCAGCCACCCAGACAAGCTCACTGCGGATCACTCCTCCAGCCCCTTACGTTGCAGAGTCCACTGCTAGGCTGTTGTAAGACTGATGTGTTTTGCTACTAAACATTCTCAGGTACTTGGAGTTTTCTTAATGCTTAATTGGGCCACTCACATCCCTTTCTTACCAGAGCAGTTACGGAAGCTATTGTTCTGTTGGGTAGGACTTCTCTGCCCCTCAGTGGCATTTTCAAAAGCCTTCTACTGAATTCCGTAACATTCCACGAGAAAAGCGGGGTCACGCGGCATTGGTCCTCAGCCATACGGGGCGGTGAGGGGCTCCAGTTTTACTGATGGGGGGCACAGGGCTTTATTATTTCTTGGGAACCAGAAACAGGATTTCTCAATCATTCAGTCTCTTAGTGCTTCTTAACGCCTGGGTCCGCCAGCTGCGGAACAAGAGCGGTCGCCACCCACAAAGGGACTGAGGCCAACCTCTTCTGGTTTTTTTAAATTTTATTGCTGTATAGTTGCCTTACAATGTTGTGCTGGCTTCAGGTGTACAGCAAAGTGTGTCAGTTACACGTATACATATATATATCCTTTTCCATTATAGGTTATTACAATGTACTGAATACAGTTCCCTGTGCTACACTGTAGGATCTTGTTGTTTATCTGTTCTATACACAGTAGTGTATATCCGTTACTCCCAAACTCCTAGTTTATCCCTCCCCCCACCCCTTTCCCCTTTGTAACCATAGTTTTCTGACCTTAAGTCTATTTCCAGTTTGTACGTAAGTTCATTTGTATCTTTTTTTTTTAGAGTCCACATAGAAGTGATATCATATGATATTTCTATCTGGGAACCAACCTCTTCTGATTCCCATTTTGTTTCACCCTCCTGTGCACCCCAGACCCTCACAGTGTCACAGACACAACACACACACAGTTTGACAACAAAGCCACAAGTGGTGACAGCAGGAGAATTCCTAAGGGGACACTCCAGGCACAGGCCCTGGGGCTGGTGAACCCCAGACCCATCACGGAGAGGAGTCAGGGCAAAACCTCCAGGAACAGGCCGCCCCAGGCCCTACCTGCTCCACCCGCTGAACCCCGCGTGGCCAAGTCCTTGGCTGAAGCACATACCCCGGCTGACCCCATCCCTTCAAGAGCCTCAGTTCACTCACGTCTCTGGCCTGTATTACAAGGGAATTCTCACAGTGTGGACGGATCTTTGGAGCCCAGCGTTCAGGAGCAAACAAGAGCACCTGCTGGAGCAGCAAATGGCTCGAGCTCATCCATTTGTGGGAGCCTAGAGCCAGGGATGTGACCCAGGCTTGTCTGACTCTCACGTCCTGGGTATTCAGCCACTACCTGATGTTCCCTTTCCCGTTTCTTTACCTCTTAGCAATTCGGTTTCCTCATCTCTCGTGTGAGGACAGCAATACCACCTCACAGGGTTTATGAGGATTCATGAGCAGGTGCAGAAGGCACTCCCTCTTTGGCACCTGCTACACGGCAGCTGTCAGTGTATCTCGTCTTCCCTTTAGGTTTAGATCATAGATAAAGTATCATTTTCATTTTTGTGTCCCCAGTGTTTAGAGTATTTGGAAGATAGTAGGTTCTCAAAAATTCTATTAAATCCAAGCCTTGGAAAAATCTACAGCATACTCCTAAAACAGAGGCAACACAGTTTTCAGAAGGTGACTTAAAAAGCTGGTGAATTCCTAGTATACCAGTGAAAACAGAAGGCGACAGAAATTGCGGATGCAGACTTGTCACACCCAGAAGCATTCCTACATTAGTGAAACAAAACAACAACGAAAATAATATAAATCTAATTCCTCTAGAAGGTTGAGGTTCCCCCAGGAGCAGGGATGGAAGAACAAAAACGTACACTGCTCTTCAGAATACACACACACACACACACACACACACACACCAGCAAAAAATGGTTCATGGAACAACCAACTTGTAAGACCACTTCATAACATGATAAAACAAGAATACAAAGAAAAGTAGTATTTTGATCAAATAGTTAGTAGAACTGCAGTAAATGTTTTGATTGGTGTCTACTGATTTGACCCTAAAGGGTGTTTTTTGCATTTTTAGAAAAGAATGTTTTCAAAGTAAAACATTTCTTTGACTGCAGTGAAAATGATCTAACCATTTGCATTAACCAGATACATTGGATATTCTGGAATTATCCATCGACTGTACAGAGTGGCACCACGGCCCCACCTTGTTTTCCACCACAAGGCATGTGGTGCTGGCGGCGGTCGGTGATTTGCACATATCTTGTAAGAAAGGGCTCCCAGGTTCCCCTGACACCCAGATGACCTGTTGAGGCCTCTGCCCCTCGTCCACCAATATCCCATTTCCAGATTCCCTACCCAACCTAGAAAAACATTAGTTGGGGCTTCTCTGGTTCACAACCATCATTCTCAGATCTCTGGTAAATTACAAAATGCCTCCCCTTCTCCTCTTTCTGTCCTCTCTCCTTTTTCATGAAACTTGAGAACTTTTGTTAAAAACAGTTAACAGCAATGCAAATACCTCATTAGATGTTGAATGTGTATCGATTCCATTGGTTACATTAAGATCTGATGATTTTTTAAAAAAGTCAAAGGAAGCATGCCAAAATGAAAACTTAGTTGAAAAGGTCAGATTCATTGGCGAGAAAATCCTGACTTGACTCCCGGCCACTGTCATCAGTAGCACCCATACCACTCACACGAACTGTATGTGATACGCGTTGTAGCATCGAACTATGGGGAGGGGCAGCAGGACCATGAAGGAAGGAATCAACTGACACTCGTCCATGGTGACACTCTAGTCCCAGGGGAGCCTCCTTTATGCGAATTCATTGTCCACATTTGCTTCCTGCTCCTGCCACGTGAGAACGTGGAAATGGGAGTGCTCATTTATTTAAGCAAAATGGTCAGTACGGTTTCAGAGAGGAGTAAATGCTATAAAACAAATGCAGGCCAAGTGAGGTGCATGGCTTTCTGCCTACGGAGGAGACTCGAAGGACGATGTATTGATTTCTCAAGGAACCAAATGGGCACAGAAGATGAAAGCCAGCTGTTATGTCTTTCCAGGAAGCTGCTGGCTGCTGTGTGACAGGCTGGCCAGTGAATGCTGCCAATTTTGTTTAGGAACAATTCAGATGAAAACCACAAACCTATTAAGCTAAATGTCACAGTCATTGATATCAATTTGTATTTAACCTATAGTTATACAAAATGGACATCATACATAAAAATAATATATGTCATTTTAAATAGTTTCAAGTAATATAATTGGATTGTAATAGGTTCATTATTCTTCATATCAAAGAATTATGAAAGTGTTCATTTTTGTCTTTATAAAATGTGATGGCATCGTTATTGGTGTTATTAATAATGCCAGCTTTCTTTATTTCTAATTTGTGTAACCTGGGCACACTAATGCGCGTGCTAAGACCCGGGCGGAATTCCTCATTAGTGGTGCCACCTGGCAGCCCTGGCTCTTACGGGCTCGCCTTACACTTTAACAGCAGGGGACGTGTGTACAGCCCTTGGCTTGATCGCTTCCGGTCTTTGAAGTGTTCTTGATTTGGTTCCTGGGGCTGCAGCCCTGAGGATGTTTATAAGTGGGCTGCTGGTGTTCCTCCCACACAGAGGACACCTGCAACCTCCAGAGTCTGGACTAGAGCTTTGGGCTTCCAGGGAGGGGAGCTCTGAGCGACAGGCACGCAAGGCCACACACTTCAGTATCCAGGTGACTTCACACACAAGCTCGTGTCCCCGGGAAGCAGCGGATGCAATCTCTAACTCTCCTTTAGAATCCATCAAACCTCAGTTTTCCCCACGTTTTTCTCCTCGGTGTGCCCCCCTCTCCATCACCCTGCCTCTCTTCTCTCCAGCCTCCCTCCTCCCGTCTCCATCCCCTCATCTTCTCCCTATTTGCTCCTTAACAGACTGTAATAAAGACTTACAAACATTTATGTTCCTTCTTCCTGATTTAAGTCCTGCAAGATGGATCCTGTGGGTCTCACTGGATCGGGAGAGGTGAGAATGGGTCTCACCAATGGGAAGAAGCATAGAATTGGAGATGCGTCGTTTCACTAAGCCACTCAGTGACACGGAGGAGCCCACCCATCTCCCTAACGCTAACAGAGAGGGAGACCTGCTCACAGCCCGTGCAGTGATCACAGGAGGTGGTGGAGGCCCAACAGAGAGGCGACAGACGTGGGGACACCGAGGCAGAAACACGGCCGGGGGATGCCAGGAGGGAGAATCTGTGAGGAATGGGAACACACACAGCATGGGTCTTAGCCAAAGATGGTCCTGAGGGAATGGTTCTCAAAATTCACCCCATGGATGTTATCGGATTTGTATTTAGGAGAAGACTTTTGTCACCAAGTAATTTTGAAAAACTGAGTGCTATTTTAACTTTTAACTGAAGTTTAAAAGGCTTCTCGACCGCAGGACTTCAAGGGCATTTATATGGCGATTTACCATGGTCAGCCTCCAAGGGGGAGCTAGAATGAAGGTGGCTCACGTTACTCGATTGTAGACCCTCCCCCCACCACACACACACACACAGAATGTGTTTACAACCCGAGGAACAACCACAAGTTTGGAGAGCACTGCCTGAAGGTGTCTAATCTTCTATTTGAGGAGAATGATGGTGTCAAAGTGGCTGTAAAAGTTGCCGGCATAGAATAGAGAAGAGGTTTTGGGGACTGATCTGACAAGCTCAGTTCTGGACTTTGAAATGCCACCGAAACACAGATGCCCAGTGTTCAGCTGCAAACTCTGCCCTCAGAAGAGGCCAGGAATGGGGACACGGCTCTGGGACTCCTTAACATAGAGGTGACACTTTACAGACAAAAAAATTAGAGACCTAGGAAGAGAGGAAAAAGAGGAAATGGGCAGGAAAAAAAATACTTGAAGACACAGCAGCCAAAACAATTCCAAATTGAATGAAAAGCAACAGCCCACGAGCCTATGAAGCTCAGTGAGAGAGGAAAACAAAGAAAACTACACCTGGGCCCATCGGGGTCAAAATGATGGAAACCAAACTAAAGAAAAAACGCAAAACAGGTCGAGAAGACATCACAGCTGGGGGGGCAAGCACAGCGGGGCCACGGTGATAAAAAGCGCGGCACGGCTCTCCCCCACGGGCTGGAGGGGCGCCTGGAGGGCACGGTGGTGGCCAGGCACGTGCCAGCTGGAAACTGGCACTTGCCATCTACCTCTACGAGGATTAAATCACGGGCCGCCGCAGCCACTGACTTCCAAACTCCCTGAAAGGAGTTCAGGATGGAGATCAGGAATGGGGCGCTCTGTGCTCTGGGAAGACTGGCAGAACAGGCCTTCGGATAGTTAGACATTTTCAGAAGATTTAATGACCCCGATTCTTGCGTCCTCCTCATATCTAGAAAAGCACTGCCATCGCTAACAGGGACACCTGCTCGTCGTGACCAGCAGGAAGCCTCTGCTCAACATGTGCTTGACGGCACGTCCCCCTTCACTGAAATCGTGTGTAATACTGACCTTCCCCGCCTCTGCGGAGCACTTACTCAGAGCTCTCTGAGATGCTGTCTCCCGGGCTGTGGTCCTCACTTTGCTCCAAGTAAAACTCCCGCCTTGCGCGACTTTATTTCAGTCGACACACACAATGTCAGAACTCCGGTGCGATCTGCATGTAAACAGTGCTGCTCTTTAAACAAAAGGCACCAGCGGAGGGAGAAAGGGCAGGAGGATGAGGTGAGCAAAGCGGCCAGAGCGGGGCTGCCGGGGAGTCGGGTGGAACCAGGACCAACAGGACCCACCTCCACCTGGGTGACATCTGTGCCGTTAGCGTCTCTAACGTGCCCCCATCCCCGGGCTCGGCTCAGCTCCGCCCTCCCAGTACCTGGGGGCGTGGCTCAGGCAGGTGGGGTTTTTAAGCCCTCCGGGTGATTCTACGAACACTAGGCGTCAAGAACCTCCCAGTCAGACCAGTGACGCAGGGGGTATTTTTCAAACCTGACCATCAGAACGCTCTAGGACTTTGTGAAACCGGATCTCACCCCCGCGGAGTCTCTTTCGGCAGGACTGGGGCGGGGCGTGTACCAATCTGCTGGGCCAGAACAAATGGCCACACCTGGCTTACAGGCGGCGATGGAGACCCGAAACCGAGGTCCAGCTGCGGGCGGGGCCACGCCCCTCAGAGGCTCAGTGGGAAAAGCAAGCGCAGGGTGCCTGTTTCCACCTCTGCTGGTTCCAGGTGCTCCTGGGCGGTGCTGCATCAGTGCGGTGCCTGCCCCCCTCATCACACAGCCTTCTCTCTCCGTGTCTCCCCTTCTCTCCCCTTACAAAGACACCTGCCGTGGGGTTTAGGGTGCACTGTGTCCTCCAGGACGGTCTCATCTCAGGATCTTTCACTACATCTGCAAGAGACTCTTTCCTAATAAGGTCACAATCACAGGGTCCAGAGATTCAAGCAGCGACATGTCTTTTCTGGAGGGGCCACCATTTAATCCACAACAGGGCCCAAGAATCTGTCATTTTTAATGGATTCAGGTCCAAGTAATATGGGTGAATTGGGAACAAGGGGCCAAGGGAGCACCCAGCATCAGCTCCACCTGCTGAGCGGCCTCACCTCTCTCTGCGTTTCCAGTGTGTGTCGCTGTCTCTCTAACTAGGGGTCTTCTCACTGGGGCCCAGAGCCTCGGCAGGGACTCAGTAAACACACAGCCCAGAGAAGCTGGCATCCCCGGGAGAGGCTGCATTTAGCACTTATTTCTCTGGGTCTCAAACGTGACGTCCTGGCCCCTCCACAGCCAGGCTTCCTGGGGGTCCGCTCCCATCTGCTAACACGCCATCTGCGGTCATTTAATAGAAACTGCCACACAGACGGCGACTCAGTTTCGGAAGGACAATTAGCCTGCTGCAGAGGTAAATTATTTGACACCACCTGGTGAGAGCAAAGAAGGCTGCCTTGAGTGCAGCTTATGTTGGGCTCCTGTGTGCCCGGAGGGAAGGACAGGCTGAGCTTCTCCAGCCGAGCCTTCCCCATGGCCAAGGACCATTGAAAGCCCAGTGTCAGAAAGTAACAGGGAGCAGGCTGCAGCTGACCAAGTGCCACAAAACCCTTGACTTTCCTACAGCTGTCTCTCCTTTCCCCTGAGAACCACTAACCACAGACAACATTACTCCATAATGACGGTGCTCTGTAAGGTGGCTGATCAGACAGCAGAAGCCTTGGTTAGAAATAACCACAGCGATTTAACAGTAGGTGACAGCCACCGTCATCCATCTGCTCCAGGTTAAGACCACAGCAACTTTCTTGCGTTCAAAAAGATAATTCAGGTCTTTGTCTACTTTAATGCCTTTTACAGGTGCTACAGTGAAGTCCTTGTGACATGGTTACCACAGGGAAATCCCACATGTGATCTTTTTCTGCTTACCTGCAACAGACTTTAGAAATACCCTTAGGCTCTTTATGGAAATTGTGACATTCTGAAGCAGTACTCAAAGAAACCAATAGTACATTACAATTTATTGGAGACAAACCTTCAGATCTGAGCATATTTGCAGAACAAGAAAGAAGACAGAATTGTTTAATGGGCTTTAAGGGTTTAGCTCAATTAGATTCTATCTTTTGGTCAAAGTAATCTACATAGCAAAAAATAAATAAATAAATCCTTAGCTCTGAAGTATTTTTAATATGCCATTCAAATACCTGTTTGAAATTATATTGAGCAGAACCATTTGGAGAAGTTTTAAAGCTGTGTGTCTGTCTTAAAACCTTGTCCTTCAGTTCAACTGTATTTTAAAACTCATGGTCCGGATTTATAACTGGAAAGAAGAAATGGTTTCTTTGTGCTATGAAATCTGTGCTCACCCACTGCACAGAACATTTTATTTTTATGATTATCTTCTCTCACTGGCCTTGTTCATTATTATAACACCCAGTCTCAGGAGCATGAGGAGTGGGGCAGGCAGGGCTCCGATCTCAAGCTCCCCTACAGTGTACTGGACAGAGGGTCCAGGAGCAAAGCAGGAGAAAGAGAGATGCTCCTCTGTGCAGCTTTTGGCTGCGGGAACATCACAGAAATCAATTATCAGACAATCTACATCTCCCCTCTTTCAGTAAAGAAGTCAGAAACCCTGACAGCACTGTAAAAATCAAGAAAGTGTTCAACTATGACGCGAAAATCAGTCAACGTTTTATGGTCAGGCAGTTAGGGGCACAGCTTTAGAGGTAAGGAGACCCAGAAGTGGAATCCTGGTTCTGCCTCTGACGTGGCTGAATGACACGGATAGTTTTCCTTAACCTCTCTGAGTGTCAGTTTATCCGCAGGTGACATAGAGACCAGGAAGAGTGAGGGTCGGGGTGAACATACTTCTCCAGCTGAGCATGAGGTTCGGAACATAGAAGGCTCGTAAACATGGTCTGCAATGACCACTTCATCTACTTGCTTTGTTCAAAAATAACTGCTCACATTGACAAAGACCAGAAGTTTTGGAATTAAATGCCACATTTTTCTATACAGTAGGAAATGTCCGTCCACAAGAATTCCATTTTATTTTCCAGGGACAGTCTATGCATGTAATCCAAGTATGCAGTGTAAAAAGCCGAAGAATAATGTAGAAATGAGAAGTTGGGAGAAATCTCAACACCACCACAGCAGTATATTTTTAAAGAAAAATGTGCCCTTCATCCCCCTCCTACTTTGTCAAATGCCATTTTTTAAACTCTTTTTTCCTTGTTACTTGCCCTCTATAAATGACCTGCCTGCTGGTTAGTGAGAACTATTGGGTTTGGTTTTTAAATGCTTGGAGAGTAGCAAAAAATTTTAATTATTTTATTTGAAGCTGTGAATGATATAATAATTTACAATAACACATTACTTAGCAAGTCTGAGCTAACTTATAATTTACCCAAATACGGGTACTATGCCTTAAAAGGAAAGTATCCCCCATCATTTCCTTCCCCAGCCAGCCGAGAACAGGGCATGCTGCTTCTCTTTCATCACCGTAAATTCTCCAATTGCTACATCCTAGATGACCCTAAAAATTTTAGCTTGGATCATTATAAAAATAAAGATGCCTCTGGCACAGGGGAGGAGCTGGGAGGTGGACCTGGCTGGCGGGGGACAGAGGGACAGAGAGAAAATGAGTTCACACTGGACATGATGGATGTCGGTGTCAGGCACGTCGGGACAGAGGGCAGACAGCTGAACTCATCAGACTCTGCACAGCTCAGGACTGGAGACCAGAACTGCATACTGTGCACGTGCATCCTCCAAGGGTCCCATGAGCCATGAGAATGAGCATGAGCATCTCCATCTCACTGAGGATGTGGCTGTGGATGAAGAACAACTGTCTGATGGTCACTGCGGTCAGAGCTGAGATGGATGCTGAGAATCAAAGACAAGCCCCACACTGACCCTGCACTGAGTTACGAGTGTCCCCCCAAGCTCACATTCATCTGGAGCCTCAGAATGTGACCTTAATCAGAAATTGGTTCTCTGAAGATGCGATTCAGGTAAGAATTGAGATGAGATCATACAGGGTTAGGGTGAGCCCTACATCCAATGAGAGAACACAGAGAAGGACGCATGCAGGAAGGCCACGTGCAGGCAGAGGCAGAGATTGGAGGGGTGCAGCTGCAATCCAAGGAACACCGAGGGATGCCTGGAGCCACCAGAAGCTGCAAGAGATAGGGAGGGATCCCCACCGAGAGCCTTCAGCGGGAACACAACCCAGCCAACACCTGTACCTCGGACTCTGGTCTCCAGAAGTGAGAATACACTTCTGCTGTGTTAAACCGCCCAGTTTGTGGTAATTTGTTATAGAAACCACAGGAAGATGATCCAGAAACCCAAAGGGGGGGGTCTCCAGGAAGCGAACGGGGGCAGCGGCACGTGCTTCAGGGGTGTCAAGAGGAAGAGGAATGAGAGGAAGTTCAGATTGACCGATGGGAGAATTCATGCCTGCAAGTCAGGTAACAAAAGACGGAACTACAAAGGCAGAACACAGAAATGGTTGGGAGAGTCAAGAAAGGAATTTTAAGGTGGAGAAGATCCACCATATTTGAAAGCTACAAAAGACACACAGACTGGGTCTAAGAATTATAACAATCACAGAATTGAGGGTTAGACCGCTGTATCAATAAAGCAAAGATCCACTTGCACTTGACTGTCATGTAAGTTCTATATTATCAAGAAACCAAGAATTCAGCCCACCAGATGGGTACATACATTTCAGCTCCCTGAAGAGTGACTTACAAGCTGCTGACATCTCACACTAAGGTTAGACGGCCCAGAAAATGTTAGCGGCTCTTTTTCCCACCTGTGGTCAGTGGAGGGGAAGAAAGTTGGAGGGGCTCAGTCACTCCTGGGGCTACAAGCAAGAGCCTTGTGACATGTTCCAACACGGTTTATGGAGGTCTTCTAACACAGTCACACGATCGTGGGTGCCCTGTTGTGAGTGAGTCTTCACAAGGTGAAATTTCGTGAGTTAGCACATAATTCTTACCCAAGGAAAGCTGGCCCCATCACTGCACAATCAAATCAGTGTGGAGAAAAAAATAGCCATTAGTTGTGACCAGACAAGGTAGACATCTCCATAAGTGGGGGTGGGCCAGGAGGACTAGGGGTGTCCAGAGGAGGGGTGACGGCGGGTAGGATGCCTTCAAGTGGAGACGTGGCCTGGGGTGAGGGTCAGAGCTGAAGAAGCATGAGAAAGCATCCATAGGGGCTGAGGGGTGTGTGGGGGTCTCGGCATCTGAGTGGGGAGCGGCGGTGCTGCTGTGGGGTGTGAGTCCAGACAGGTGAGGAGGAAGGAGGGCGCCACTCAGATCTGTTGGGAGAGGTATCAGAGCTCAAGTGGGTAAGGAGGGGTCACCGGGGGGCTGCGGAGAGACTGGCCACATGCGGAGAAAGCCATTTGACCATTAGATGTATGAGGGGAGCCAAGTTCAATGTCGGAGACGAGAGCTGCAAACGTGGAAAGGGAGAAAGCGACAGTGAGCCTTGTGTTGCTGGATGAGAGACGGAGGAGTGGGGAGAACCTGCTAATTCACATGGATGGATGTAGAAATAAATGTGGATTTAACACATATGTGTACTGTGGTCATGTGTGGTATGTGTACCATGGTTGTGTACTGTGATTGTACACTGTGGCTGTGCAGGTGCATTAGCTTGCAAGGGCTGCCATAACAAAGCACCACAAATTGAGTGGCCAAACAACAGAAACTTATTTTCTCACAGTCCTGGAATCTAGAAGCCCCTGGGATCAAGGTATGAGCAGAGCTGGTCCTCCTGAGGCCTCTCTCCTTGGCTTGTAGATGGCCGTCTTCTCCCCCTGTCCTCTCGTGGTCTCCTGTGTGTGTGTGTCCACGTCCTGATCTCCTCTACTTATGAGGGCACCATATTGGATTAGGATCTACCCCTATGATCTCACTTCAACTTAATCACCCTATTCAAGACTCTGTCTCCAAATACAGTCACATTCTGAGGTCCTAGGCATTAGGATTTCAACATATGAATTCTGGGGAGACGATTCAGCACATAAAAGCAGGAGAATACCCTTGTTTGTAGGAAGTAGGAAGCAGGTACCACAGGACTTGGAAGTAATGTGATATGTCAGCAGCTTGTCAAGATGGTGTAAGGAAAGAGTTCTTTGTACTGCAATTATTTGCACTTTCCTGTAAGTTGGAGATGGTTTCCCCAAAAAATTGCTGAAGAAAAAGTCAGAGAGGAAATTTTCAAATTTTGCTAATGGGTGAGTCTACCACAACGAATTAAATGATGCGCTAGCACTTTGAAATCTCAGCTCTGAATCATGTTCAAGTTCTTTCCTCCTATCCTTTACCAAGACAAATGTTTTACTAAGCAAAGCATTCTTCAGATAACCCATTATCAACTGTTGGCATGAATTCTTAATACTCTGAAAGAAAATGATCCTGGAAAGTATAAAATATTTACAGCCTGCTGTCTGTTCTGCCTCACTTGAGGAAAATTCTCATCTGTACACAAATGTTCTTCAGTTTTGGGGAACAGATGGTGGAGAGTAATAAAAAAGACTGAGAAATTAGAAGGCAGGCATGGAGCACAGTACTCAGCAGAGGGAAGTCATGCCCCGTGGGGAGCAAGTGTCTTTATGTTCTTGAGACAAAGAACTTGAACTGGTATTGCAGTTTTAGTCCACCAGATTCTGCCTGTTACACCTCTTAATTTTATATACATCCCCCCTCTCTCCACTAAAGATGTGTTATTCCTTGGGAGAAATGCCAGACCACATACTATCATCCCACAGGGCCCCTGCACAGGGATGTTACATTGAGGCATTATTCATTCCCGCCCCTCGCAGGACAGGTGACCTTAATGAAGAGATCACACGTGCCCTCTCTACATGCATGGACCCTCTAAAATACCGTCACTTTCTTCACTCCCTTTCGTTCTGCTAGGAATGGCCGGCAGCCCCCACACAAACACCTGCTCCCTCTGTTTTTCTTCAGGTCCATCTGACCCGATTATGATATTGTCATATTCTTTGAAATATGCTGTCAAGAAATTTCACCATCACATAATAACCTTTGTTTAGGCTCGTTCACCAAGGCAATGCTACCAAACAAGAACACACCCCTGCTTCATAAAGAGACATGGACCTAAAAGAATAACCACTCATGCACACAGACAAGAACACTCCCCTACTTTTAAAGACCAATAAAAATCAAACAGGCCTTAGTGCATTCACAGTGCTTTTTGATGTATTCAATATTAACTTTTTCTTTCCTGAGCATCATCACAAATTCACAGACCTTCAGAAATGTGTCTTATTTGAATTGCAGGCACCATTTTCTTTCCGAAGCTCAAATCATTGCAGTTAGATCGGCAGCAAGCCCTTTGTGCTGGTTCCTTTGGCCTGGTACCACTGAGACCCCAAATATGGAGTAGACAACCTTTCTAGGAGCACCGGCCACAAGGGGCAGATCATGTGCGTCTTTGCTGAATTTTTGTCTAGTTGCTCCAATTTCTTGAGAGAAAAATGTAAGAATCATAACTTATTTTATGGAATTGTCTCCTTCTCCCTTTAATTCTGTCAATTTTCACCGTACGGATTTTGAAGCTCTGTTATTGAGCGCATACAGGTGCGTACGCTGGCATGTCTTCCTGTTGAATGGGCTGTTTTATTATTATGAAATGCCCTTATTTATCTCCAGTAGTATATTTTGCTTTGAAATTTTCTTTATCTTCTATTGATACAGCCACTCCAACCTTCTTATTTGTCTCGTGTTTTTCATTCCTATGATTCTCCTTTTCTGCCTCTCCTGGATTATTTTGAATATTTTAAAGAATTCACTCATGCCTGTTAAAGGTGTGATGGATCAGAGAAGCTGATTCTCTGCAAGAGGAAATCACAGTTGACAGAATCGCCAAGCAGGAGAACCTGGTTACGTGGGTCAAAACCCTTAACACTGTGCTTGTTCTTTAGCGAGTTATTCTACCTCTTAACGTTTGTTGGTTTTTTTTTTAAATAATCCACAGAGCCAGTCCAGACTCCAGACTTATTTTTCTACTCCGAGAGCTGACAAGATCGCTGCTATTACAGCAATACTACGCGTGGAACACGAGCATAGCATATGTGGTAGTAACTGCTGGCAGCCCTCACCTGCTCTCCTGCTCCCTCTCTCCACCTTGACCCTGACCTCTTCCCCGCTGCTGCTCATTGCACTGTCTCACTGGCATAAAATTTGCAGTATGTCTTTTAAATTAACTTTAACTCCTAGAATTTCACAAATTAAGACAGAAGTGTTAGAATAAGTGGTAACGTTCTTTGTCTTGGAACGGTTTCATTATGAAATTCTTCGGGCAAACAAAACTGTAATAATAAACACTCATGAGCCCATCGTCTAGCTTAAGAAATAACACCATTGCCGAGCCCCTTCTCTCCTCTTGACCTCCTCCGTGCAGCTTTCGTCCTAGTCCTTCCCCGCCTTCTCTTGCTAAGGCCACAGACACCTTCCGTGGCTGATCCAGTTACTCCGCCCCCCGCTGGTGTACCTGACCTCCCGGCAGTGACAGTGGCCGTGACCTTTAAAGGGTGGGAAGTCTCACACCTTGGTCCACAGCCCTCTTCTCTTCTCCATCTACACCCTCTCCTTAGTTGATTGCCCTGGTCCCATGGCTCCTACTAACGTTGATACATGAATCCTGTTTACCTTCAGCACGGAGGAGTCTTTGGCAGCATCCTAAATCTAACACGTTCAAAGCAAAACACTGAATTGCTACCACTCAAAAAATTCCCTCCTCCAGCCTTCTCCACCCTGGTTTAAGCAGCACTACCTCCCTCTCGGTTTGTACCTCGATCTAACTTTTCAACAAATTTTACCAGCTGTCCCTTCCAAATAATCCCAAATATCTTTCCTTCTTTCCATCCCCACTGCACCCTCTCTGGCCCACACCACCAACGCTCTCTGCCTGCTGGCCCCAGCCTCTCCCTCCTCTCCCATCTGCTCTCCACACAACAGTAAAAGGGGTACTTTTAAAAGTGCAAATCAGATCACTGTTCCCCCCTTAAAACCCTAAGTAAGACAGAAGTAACTAAGGCAATCACATTATCTGCCGTCTGTTGGGCCTCGGATGAAAATTTAAGTCCTTGGACAGAACCCTTGGGTGACAACTCAGGGGAACAGCCCAAGTGTCCTGTTAGTCCAGCTATTTCTTCAAGAAACTCCTTTGCAAACTTACAGTTTGTCACCTTATCTTCTAAGGAGTCCCTAACAGGTTTTCACCGGGTAAAAGTTAAGTTATTGCAACCCTGATTCACAGTGCAGCCGCTGGCAAGCCAAGCATTTAGGGCTGGGTTCCATAAATTCTCTGCAAAACATCACTTTCCACTGTGAGACCCACTCCTGATTTTGTATCTGTATCTGACAAAACAAACTCTTTCCTGTAAATAGAGATTTATCCTAAAGGGAGACTCTTGGATTCAAACACTCGTTACTCACTGAGCCTAAGGAGTTGAAAATTTTCAGTATGGCTGTAATTGAATCTATAACATTATTTAAGCATTTTCCAGTATTTCCTAAAATGTAAACAACCTGCTTATTGTCCTTCTGAATATGTCATTACTCCACTCAGAAATACGCTGTGGTTCCAAACTGCCTCTCAAAGACAAATCTCAACCCTCTACCTCGTACTTCTAGAATTCTCTAAGTCCTTCTGCCCTACATAACTGTCTGTTTCCCACAATATCCTTTCTCAAGAGTCAGCTACAACCAAGCCACTATATTCACGCACCATCTTTCACCTTCCGTAGAAGGCTGTCTTTTCCATCCTGGTATACCGTAACTTCAACACCACTCAATCACTCTAACATTCAAATCTATATTTTAAAAGTGCCTTCTCTGGTGATTTCCTCCTGTTAGAAATGTTCTAATCACTCCAGAAAGAATTTCAGCTTGCACACTTGCAAAAATTCTCTTTCTCTCTCACACACACACACACACACGAAAATCTCTAACACCTGAAACGAACATATGCATTACCACAAAGACCGAATTATAAATCATCCAAAACTAAGGGGAACACAGTGTTTCTAGTTCCAAGATCATAAAATTATTAACATGGCAGTAGTTACTAAGTCACCATTCAGTGATAGGGAGAGGAGCAACCAAAAGACCAACAGGCAGCATTTTCATAGTAACTCAGGGCATCACCCTCTGTCACCGCAGGAACCTGCAAGTGTGATCGGCTGGTCCACTTTACAGAGGAGGAAACTGAGATTCAGAGAAGTGGTGAAATGGTTGCTCCAGGTCACAGGCCGGCCGATTTGCCCTAATCCCACGCTCTAGGCCAAACTCATACGTAATAAAAATGAAAAAAGCAAGAGAGAGTAGCATGTCTTGGTTTTTCAGCAACTTTGAATCTCCCACTTCTGGTAGACATATACAAAATATATGAGCGTCTAAAGCAAGGATCCCCAAATAGGGTGCAGGGACCGCGTGGGAGCAGAACAGAGCAAATAGCACTAACGCACACAGGCTGCAGAAGGACACACGGTGTCAAGAAAGGCTTGTGCCCCCTGCCCTCTTCCCTCGGCCACCCATCCCGAAGCGTCTCCCCCTCCCTTCTGTGTAAATACAGGCACACTCTCTCTGCTGTTCCCACCATTCTGCTCCTTGGCTTTTTTCTCTTGACTGCTGTTGGGGTGTGACCCATCTAAGTACCTATGGTGCTGTTTCATTCTGCTCGCCAACCGCGTAAGGGCCCTTTGTCTCATCGGTTCAAGCGTGCGCGCTCGGGTTCCCATCAGCTGCTCAAACAAAGCTGGGCTGGTTGGTTGAGCTTTGATCTCTTCCAGCTGGCGAGACCATCCATGATTCCAAGCCTCTCCTCCTGACCCCACCCACCAACAGACACTCCCTCCGAGTCCTAGTCCTCTGGCTCTGCTGACCACCCCAGCCACCCCCCACCCAAGTGCCACACGAGGAATTCTCGAGAGAAGGGGGCAGAGCTGCCTTCTCTTCTGTATCTTATGACAGACTCTCTGGGGGGCTTTTTAAGAATATCCCCACTCTATCTCCTCCTCCCACAATTGGAAACTGCCAATCTGAAATCAGAATTACTTTTAGAGGATTAAAACAATAGGTAAGAGGAAATAATAACGTTCTTCAAAATACAAAGGAGTAAGTCCTCAAGTGATCTTTCTGTGGCTCTTCCACTAGCTCCATCTCCGGTACCTGAAGGGATAGCAGACAGCGTGGCACCTGCCCACCACTGGGAGACAGTCAGGTGCGTGTGACCTGGATGCTGGTTCCTATGGGACAAAATGGAGCACAGCCTGTGACCCCCTCCCACAACGCAGACAAAAGTGTGGCACAAACCAGATGCAGAGATACACACAAAGAACAGAGATAAGAGAAAGAGGAGGCTGCTCTCAAGAAGATTGCTTTTCAGAGAAATACCTGCCAGTCCAACAGGGCAGGGACCTGCAGAATAGCAACGGCACAGGGAGAGACAACGTCTGGGGGGCTAGAATGAAAGCTCTGTTCCAAGGACACGCCCATCCTACGTGGACCATCAGTCCCCAGAGGTTCTGAGAGCAGTGAGGAACTCAGTGAGGGGCTATCTAGAGAGGACAGGCAGAGCATGGAGGGGATGGGTTGAAGACAACTGGGGAATGTCCTTACATCTGGCAGACAATTTGCATAAGCAAACTTGGGGGAACATTCTGGACACACCTGCTTTAGCAGTTAGAATGTAAGTCTTTCCTGTCTGACTTTCCACACATTCTTCCATTAAAGAACTGTTACTAGAAAATTATAGAACAAGAATGTAACTGCTGAAAAATAAACTTTACTGCCATTGCAGGGTTACAACAGCAAGGGTTAGGGATAATTTACGACAGACTAAACTGGTAAGAGTGAAGAAACAGCAGTACTTTATAGTTACGGCAAGAAATGAAGCAGCTGAAACAGTCACTGCCAAACAAAACTGTGAAGTGACAAAGGGTTTTTCCTGAAAGTGTGAGCACTCCAAATATTTGAGTTTATGCTCACCTGATATGAGAGCTGCCGAGCCAGTTTTATTAGAAGAATCCTGAAACAAAGCTCAGTACACACTGGTAGTGATCTCTTTTCAGTTTCTAGAGTCTTGATTTTAGTAACCCTTGATTAACTCATGTTGTGGTCCATAAAAGTGAAAATTTACAGAATTACAGGCCATGCACTCACAGGAAACAAGGATGAAGGTGCATTGTTGCATCACTTGAAGGTCCCAACTTGTGGTCCATGACAGACTACTGACTCGAGCCCTTCACCAAATGATGAAAAGCAGAGAACCAGAGATAGGGAGAGAGAACTAGAGATTAAGAGCTTAGTCTGACAGGATTTTTGGGTGGGGGATAATGAGTTCTATTTTGGCTGTATTACGTTTTGAAATACCACGGGATATCTAGGTGGAAATGTTGAATAAAGAATAGATTGGGGTGTGTGTGTGTGTGTGTGTGTGTGTGTGTATCTGAATCACTATGCTGTACACCAGAAACTAACATAATATTGTAAACTGACTATATTTCAATTTAAAAAAAAAATTTAGAGAATCCTTAACATTGTAAATGAACTACATTTCAATAAAAAATTAAATTTTAAAAAAATACCAAAAAAAACTCTTAAAGAATCCATTTAATACCCTATAATCAACTCCTTTCTGTGAAAAAAGAAAAGAACATATAGACTGAATGAAGATTTGGAAAATCCTTTCTTCCAAAAAGATTTGGAAGTGACATACAAACAGTAACGCCACGGGAGTGGCTGAGGCTCCTGAGGGAAATGGTAGACTGAAAAGAGGAAAAAGATCCAGAAGAAAAGGAGGCCAAGGTGCTGTGAATAATTGGCTAGAGGCGGTTAATGGCTTGGAGCTCCTCTCTGGGTCCAGGAAGTAGATGCCAGAGCTGCTCACAGGGAAGCAGGTTTCTTTCCAAGCAGAGAGTCCAGCGCCACCTGTCTCACAGTTGTAATAACTTTCTGCTCTCCGTTCATCCATTTCATTTACCTCTTACACTTGCTCTAACGCTCCACCTCAAGGCAGAAAAGAGGAAACCAATACGGAACGTTTAGCGTCACTACACACGTTCCTCGTGAGCGACTAACTGAAACACGAGCCAACCAAGCAGAACGGCACGCCTGCGTCCACGAGACGACCCGTTTTCGGCCTGCATCTGAAACACCCCTCACAGCATGTCCTGGGGCTTGGACCAGAAATCCACTTATTGTGATCTATTGGTGACTTCTGAAAGGATACCTAGTCGGCTTACAGAACAAAGAATCCGTAGGATTGCTACGTCACGTCCCTCCCCACTTTGTGTGCGTTCGTGTTTCCACCTTGTTCTTTGAGAACTCTGGCGGACAACACTGATGCTCACCCATATCCCTCACTCGCCAGTCTAGTGTCATTTCCTAGTATTAACTGCCAGCACCTGGCGAACCACAGGTGACAGGCCCCGAGCTCTGCCCCAGCTCCCGCCACTTGGAAACTATTCATTTTCTATGGTTGCCACAACAAATGCCCGCAAAGCTAATGACTTGAAACAACACACATCTACTATCTTACAATTCTGTAGGTCATTAGTCCGACATGGCTCTCACCAGGTTAAAATCAGGGGGTCAGCAGGGCCGCAATCCTTTCTGTAGGCTCTGGAGGAATATCTGTTCCTTGCTCATTTGGGTTGTAGGCAAATTCAGTTCCTTGAGGTTGTAAAACTAAAGTCACTGTTTTCTTCCTCCATCTTCAAAGCCAGCAGCAGTGGGCTGCATCCCTTTCACACCCCGAATCTCTCCTCCTCCCCTCTCCTCCGTCGGACCCAGCCAGCAATGACTCTTACTTAGGGACTCAAGTGATGAACTTTGCTCAGTGTCAGGCAGCTAGGAAGCAGCAGCACCTGGTTTGAAGCCCAGGTAATTCAGGCCCTTAATCACCCGAAGACTCTGCTTTCCTAACAAAAAAGAGCAAAGAGAAAGCGGTGTCACGCCAGCCACGTGGTAGACTGAGGTGGAAGAAATCTCAGTTCTACTGACCTTGTCCTTACATGTGTTGATATCTTGTTCAACATAGATATTTTGCATTCATTCTGATTTTTAAAATATTTCATAAAGATGTTATTATCTCAATTACTGCATTTTTGGCACCTCCCCCCGCCAAAAGCATGTGCCCGACGTGAGGGCCTCCCTCCCCTCTCCCTCCTCCCTGCGCCCTGATAGAAAAGGACACATTGCTGATGGCCCTTATGGGAATCTAGGTGTGCAAACAACTCTCCCAGATCCAGATTTATAAGCTGCTTCACGTGACGGAAAATGGCGCCAAAACTGGTCATAATATTCTGAAACAGACAGAGTAGGCAGTCTTATCTTTGTATTTCCCATTGGTCCAGAGCAGAGGTGAATTATGCAGGTAAAGAAGACAGGACTTATCTTCTCTGTCCTGCACTGGGTTTAACTTTCCAGGAGTGGCGCCAAACATCTTCAGAATCTCCTTTGATCAGAAGAGGGAGCTGTAGTTTTGGTTTCCCGAGCACCTAAGACTTTGGGCTCTTTCTTTCTTTCTTTTGTAAACAGAGGATGAGTATTAAGGAGTCTGTATAAAAGGCCAAGTTACTGTCTGAGTGGCTCACACCTTTGCTGCTGCAAACACCTGTCTTCTGTCTCCTTTCTTCCTTTCTCTCAAGCAGCCATCTTGAGAGAAGTTCCCTTCCCTGAGCCTGGAACCAATGCTTTAACCCTCTGCGGCCACTAGAGGGCCACTGACACCCACTGAAATGAATTTCAGATTCATGAAATTTAATAAATTGGTAATGATTTACTCTATAAAAGCATTCTTTTAAGACAATGGCTTCTTTAGGTAATCTTTTAAAGATTTTGTCTCTTTGGTACTCATTTTATATAGTATTCACTTCAATGTCATGATCCCCGAGCAAGTCCAATTAAATTTAAAGGAAAAGGTTACGTACACAGCCCCCGTGTAGTCAACAAATATTTAAACACTGTGGCCTGCGTTCTGTAAAAGTCCATGCCAGACAGGGAGACCACAAAGTTGAGAAAGACTCAATCCTTGTCTTCAGGAATAGACGAATTCGAAGGGTAATTTGTTGCCATATTGGATGGTAAGTGTCAGAGCAGACCCAGGCACAGGAAAGGCAGTGCCGGGGAGACAGAGCACTACTTTGTGGGTGGGGAGTGGGGTCAGCTAAAGACAACGCTCACAGAAGGAATATGACCTATGGCTGGGATGTAAAGCAACATGCATCTCCTGTGTAAGCAGGGCAATCTGAATACGCTTCAAGTGTTCATTACTTGAGAGTTAGGGAGTCTGAAATCACCCCACACTCTCCCAAGGAGATTTAGCCACCACTGGATTTATCAGAGAAAACAAACAAAAACCAGGAAATCCCCAAGACCTGACTGCATTAGAAATCTAAAGGAACCTACCAAACACCACCAAATCTTTGAAACCCTTTAAAAGATATTTTTCATTTTAGAAAAAGTAAACACAGAATATATTTTCTCCAAAAGCCATGCCGTGGAGTCTGACAGGGAACCTCTCTCCCCTCCGACTTTTAGAAGCCAGAGGAATCGAAAACAAGCCTAGTGGGAGTCACCGCGTGTCTTGCTGGTGCAGTAGCCCTTCCCTACGGCACAACAAGGAGCTGCTGGAGTCATTAAACAAACGAAATGCCTGCCAGTCCAAAGGTCAGGGCGCTGCCCTCTGTCCTGGGCCCTGAGCCAGTGCAGATCAGAGGACAGTCAAGGGACTTTGAGCCCCAGGAGACCTTGGTTCAGCCCCTGTGTCCCCAGGAGCTGCCAGGACGGTAAACCAGAGCATGGCCATCTGGGTGGAGAGACCCACCGGGAAAACCACGTGCCCCCCTGCCCCTGGCCCCGGACCAGCAGGGATTCACGGGCAGTGGGAGACGGCAGCCAGGCCCGGAGGGTGGGAACAGGCAGCGTGCTCAGGAAATGCTGACCAAGCCACATAGGGGACCAGAGCTCGGGGCAGGTGTGGGGGACTCAGCAGGCCCGGTGGCTCAGGCTCCAAGACAGACTTCACTGGGGCAGCGATCACTAAGCTTCCAGGAGGGACACTGAGGTGGTAGGAGGTATTCTGAAGCGGGACAGTCAGCAGAAGAGGGTGACAGAGTAGGAGGGGAGGCAGTGACAGAGGGCACCCCCGAAGGAAGGGGGCTTGGAGGACCCCGTTCAACTCCGTGAGCGACCTGCGGGCCCTTTGAATTTCGGCCGAAGCCCCAGGACCCTGGGGAGCAGAGCCCGGGGACTGAGAGCAGAGTCTGGCTCACTTAGATAATACACAGCGTTAGGGCTCAGACAACAGCAGTGACACAGACAGGAAGGGTGGCCTCTGCCCCCCACACACACTGAACCCAGCGCAGCCGCGGGGCCCAGAGGCCGGGAGGACAGGCTGCGGCCCCTGTGGCCCAGCCATTGTGGAGTGACTAGGGCTGGCAGGAGGTGGCTTCTGGGGGGCTGCTGGAGGCCAGCAGCCCCCGTGGGAGGGACGTCAGCTGGGGCCCTGTGAAGTACCCCCGGGTCCGTGAGACCACACGCGCCCTCTGGGACCTGCAGATGTACTTACAGGTGCTCCAATGGGAGCTGGAGGTCCCACATTTGTAGGGGGTGGGGGACGGAGGGGGCCAGTGAGGCCCAGTGACATGTGTCGTAGGGGGATCTCTCTGGCCACAATGCAGAGGATGAGGGGCAACTGTAAGCTCCTTAAAGGCAAGTCCATGTGTTCTCATCTTTGTGTAAAAGGGGGGGTGCGCTCCGGGCGAGGCAGGGAGGAGGCGATGGGGTGTGGTACCCAAGGTCCAGGAGAAAATATCAGCAAGTTTTTGGACTCAGGTAACAAGGACAGGTTGTCAAAGAGGAGTTTGGTTTGGGGAACCCTGAAGGTGAGGGGCTGGGAACCAAGGCAACACGAAGCAGTGAACCGTCTGAGAGCAGTAGCCAGCAGGCGCTCTTCCGGTGCGAGCACCGTGGGCTGTGTCCCATAACTGGAACGGGCTCCGCTTCCCAGCACGGTCGGAGGGGACGTGAGCGACGAACACCTAAGAACAATTTGTAAATGGCTCTCCGATCATAAACCGTGCTTCTGACACACTTGAGGGCACTTACAAAATTCCATTCTTCGCTTCCATGTTTAGAAACACTTTGGACACTGTGTTTACATCATTAGCCTGTTCTGTTGACGCAGAGAAATCTTCCAGAAGACAGCTCAGCTTAGCTTCCTACGTGAACCAGTTCTGAAGGCTGAGGCTGGCCATCTGGTCTCTGAAGGGCATCTGGATAAAGGAAGAGCTCAGGGTGGCCGGAGGACGAGAGCTGCGCATGGAGCCAGAGGCCCGCGAGATCAAACGGAGAGTTTCAGAAGGTGGAGAATAGCATCCTCGCTCCTCTAAAGAGGAGTGATTTGATCCTGGGATTACTTTTTAATTTTGAATTTCATCTACTTCTTCTCCATTTGGGTGCAATCAAGTCCTAAGAGGAGGCTTATGGCCTCCAAATAATTTAAATCAGGAACCACTGGGTAGAGGTGGTAGAACAGCCTTATGTCAACACGGGCACCGCTCAGCAGCACGGCCCGTCTGTCGTGGAGGCAGAGGTTACAGAACTGGGAAGAAGACCGGAGCTGTCACTTTCCAAGGGTCAAGTTCTTGCCCCTTCCCCATGCCAGACGCAAAGCTGACGCACACAGCAGTGAGTAGAGAGCCGTGGACCCACTGACGTCTGTCCTCCCTAAAATCCTCGTGCCCAAGGAGGAGGGGAGCATCATCACTCCATCGCTTCTTCCCAAGGACGGGGGTTATCTCCGTCACGACCGGCCAAGGGCTTGGGAGCCCCAGTGGCACCGCATGTGATGCTGTGAATTAAGACAAGCAGGAGAGAATGTAGGACGTGTCAGGCTAGACTGCCGTGCCCTTCTGGAAGCCGTCAGGCAACCCAGAGAGCCACAGAAACTCGAGATGTTCACTTGTAGCTACTCTGCCTTGGATGGTGAGGAGAAGAGGGCAGATGTCCCCTCGTATGCTGGGAGGTTTCCCGCATCAGGAGCCCCATGGTGGTTAAAAGCACGGAGCCTGGGGTTCCTGTTAAATGAGAGACTTGGAATAAGTTTCTCAGTCGGCTGCTGGCTCTGTTTCCTCATCAGTAAATCTGGGATATTTGCAGCTCCTTCCTCAAAATCTTACTGGGAGGAGCGCAATGAGGGAGCAGATATCCAGCAGGCAGACGGCTCAGCAAGGGCTAACAATCATTGTTGTCGTCTCCTCCCTGGAAAGAGAAGCGGGCGTCACAGCAGTCGTGTGGGGTGCGCGGCAGTCAGCGTCACTAGACAAGAACACATGCCTTGGTGTGACCATCTTATGTCACAACAGTCACGTTCTGCACCAGTGGGGGTCTCAGTCCCTTGACCGGTCGTGAGGGAAATAAGGCCCGTCCTCGGGAAGAAGAGATGGAGAGAAGCAGATCCCAGGCCAGGAGCGGGGGTTGGGGGGGGGCGCACCGTAACAACGGTGGAGCCCCGGGGTGGAGCTCCACCAGCCACCGCCTTCTGCACTCCATCGGGCAGGCAGAGGATGCTGGTGTGACCTTCCCCAGGGCCTGGGGTCCGGGGTGGGGCAGGAGGGGCACTTCTCTCTTCATTCACAAAACTCAAATGCATGGGTCTCCTGATTTTCTTCTCAAGTGCCTAATGTAAGGAGTGCTCAGTTTAGCCAACATCCATGAGAAAAAATACAAACACAAGCAATTTTTAAAAAATCCATAGGAAAGGAAAAGTTGAAACACGGTGTCTGTAAATGACTCAGATTTCTGCCACTCAGAAAAGGGAAGCTGATCAAAAAATATCCCTTCTTGCTGTTGGGAACAAAATCCCTTCTGCGGGCCCCCTTTCCTGGGAGAGTCTCAAGGTCAGAGCATCTGTGTATCTTCGCTAAGATGTTTGTGAAATAAGGAAATGGCTTGCCCTTCTTTGAGCTCCTCACCTGATTTGCTAAACATCGTAATCACAGAATAAAAGGCTCTGGGATTTAACATTCTCCTCTGATCTCTTATCCCTTCCACTTGCTGCTCTCTCTTGCTGCTCCATGAACTTCAGGTTGCCCGCGTGTGGACGGGAAGCCTTGGTGACAGAACAACCATGCAGGTGACCGGGTCCTGCGGGTTCTCTGCCTCTGGACGCATCCCCTCCCCCTGAGAGCACGGAGCCCCCTCTGCAGGGGTTCTGGCCCTGGGCCAGCTGCGTGTAGCCCGGGCGCCCTGGGAAGGCTGCTCTCACCGCCCACCGTCCTCATGCTCGGGTTTCACTTCCGCACGCAAGCTATGTTGGCACGTTCCCTTAGAACCAAATGCTGTGGAATCTCACCTGAGTTTGTTGTGGAGAAACTTTGGTGCGTGCGCTGCAGGCCTGGAGGCAGATTGCAGGGGTGCAGGAGGGCTGGTGCAAGTCACTGGGTGGGCCGCCCGCCTGGGAGGGGCACTGGCTCTACCTGGACAGTATGGGCTTTGAATCCTGCCTCTGCCCTCTTACAAACTAAAACCCGAAAAACAACTTCGCTGCTCTAAACGTGGGCTTACTCGTCGGTAAAATGATGGTAATTGTTGGGGGTTAGCTGTGTCTCCCAAAAAATATGTGCGTGTGGCCTTATTTGGAAATAGAGTCTTTGCAAATGCAATTAATATGTAAATTAAGATAGGTCATGCTGGATTAGGCTGGGCCCTAAATCCTATAACTGGTCTCCTTATGACACAGAGAAACCCAGGGGAGAGGGAGGCAGAGACTGGAGAGATGTGTCTGTAAACCAAGGAACACCAAGGATTGCCACCAGCAGGGCGAGGAGGCGGGAGGCATCCTCACCTGGAGACTTCAGAGGGCACCTGGCCCCGCCGACACCCTGTGCTGGCACTTCTGGCCTCCAGAACTGTGACAGAGTAAGTCTCTCTGGAGTACTTTGTCACAGCAGCCCTGAGAAACTGGTACAGTAACGAAACCCAGTTCCCAGGCTGGTTGTGAGGATTAAATGCGATTACGTAAGAAAATGCTTACTGAGTGTTAGATGTCGGCCCTTTTCTTTCCTCCTCCCCAGGGACTGGGAATAGAAACACACTCAGGAAGGGCTTGAATAGCCTTGCTGTCACCTGAGAACTCAAAAGTAAGAGCTCCTGGGCCCTGATCAATCTGATTGAAAATGCACAAATTACACGCAGCTGCATCTTGTGCTGCAGGAGAGATTTTAGGTCCGAACTGGTGACTGGATGCTCCCATTGGCCCAAGTCCCGGCAGGTTGGCCGGGGAAGGTGGGAGATGAGAATAAAGATGCCACTGAGCTGACTGTCCTGCTCTGATGGCAGAGGGACCTGAGGCCAGTCCCCTCCCAGACCTCCAGGGACAGGTCTGTAAGACAAGGGACACTGGCCAGACAATCTCCAAGTCCTCTTCAAGTGGCTTCTGTGGCATCAGGAGTCCAAGATTTGGGGGTCCAGGAACCCCAAAAGACCAGCCCCCAAGCTGGTGGCACCTTACATGTTGTGCTGTTCCAACAAGAACATCTCAAAAACGTTCGAGAGTTGCTTGCATTGTTCCTTGGGTTTTGAGAGAAAAGTATCCCACTTATTTTAAACTGCAAACATATCCAAATGCACAAGGTACTGGTGTAAACAAATTAATGTATCAGGGAATAATTGTAGCCTGTTCTAACTGCACAATTGAATAACTTGTAACGGTGAAAGGCTCCCAAAAAGAAAATTTCTCTCCTGAACAAAAGTCATGACTCCAGGCACTGAAATTCAGGCAACGATTTCCTAAATGGGGCACCTTAGCTTTGTGGATCTGATGCATTATGAGGGGAAAGAGTCCTTAGACTGAGGTTGTATTAAAAAATAAAGAATACACCCAAATAAGGTGGAGTTTTAGATTCCTTAAAGGGATCTTGCACTTTAAAGCATTGAATTGGTTTGATCAAATATCAGTCTGAGAAGAATATTAGCGTGAATCCACAAGCCAGGAAAAAGATCAAGTCCCTTCTGAGATTGTTTCTAAAAGTAAACTATCCAAGAAAGATAAGTTTAACATCTCCTTCTGCATCTTTAGAAAACAATCAACTCATCTTAAAATGTAGTTTAATAGTCGAATATAAAACACATGTTTTCACAAACGGCAAGATTTCTGTTTCTCATATCTAAATAATATCCCATATATAGATATATATAGTGCACACATTATGTACACATATGCCACACTTTCTCTATCCATTCACCCATTGACAAACCCTTAGACTGTTTCCATATCTTGACTATTGTGGATAGTATGGCAGTGAACAGGGGGGTGCCGATAGCTCCCCCATATCTTGTTTTCATTTCCTTTGGGGTAAATACCCAGAAGCGGGATGGCTGGATGATATGGTGGTTCTATTTTTCAGTTTTTGAGGAACGTCCACACTGTTTTCTACAGTGGCTGCGCCAATTTACATTCCCCCCGACAGTGCACCAGGGCGCCCTTTTCCCACACCCTTGCCAACACTGGTTATCTCTTTTCTCTTTGACGGTCGCCATCCTTACAGGTGTGAGGTGATAGTTCACTGAGGTTTGGACTTGCATTTCCCTGATGATTAGTGATGTTGAGCACCTTTTCATGTGCCTGTTGGTGACAACACGGATGGATTTTGAGGGCCTTACGCTAAGTGAAATAAGTCAGACAGAGGAAGACTAACACTGCATGGTATCACTTATATGTGAAATCAAAAAAAAAAAAAAATCAAACCCATAGAAACAGAGCAGGCAAGTGGTTGCCAGGTGCTGGGGGTTGGAGGAAATAGGAAGAGGTTGGTAAAAGGGGACAAACTTTCAGCTATAAGATGCATAAGGTCTGAGGATCGAATGCACAACTTGTGGGAAGCCGTCAGCTCACGCATCGCAGGCCTGAGAGCCAGGGCTGGGGGAAGACACGCCACAGGGACAGGCACAAGGGGCGCCCAGATCCTCCTCTCCAACATGCGTGTCTGGATCCCATTCAGGAATAAACTGACACCCTACGTAACAAATTAATTTCACGTAAGTCTGGCCTTTAACTTCAACTGTCAGAAACCAGCTCAAGCAAGTTTAAACATAAAAGAAACTCAACAGCCCTGGCATGCAGGCTGAAACTGCCCAGTGTTGGGCAGGATCATGGAGGTGGTGGGGCCTCAGGACACCTGAGCCAGGCCTCTGCTCTGCCAGGAAGCCACTCTGTACTATGGCTCCATTTGCTCTCAGAGTGGCCAGCTTCCTTCGAGGCCCAGAAAAGGCTGTGATGCTCTGGCCTCCAAGCCCACAGCCTCCGAGCTCAGGGGACCAGCTGCTCCTCAGCAGGAAGTCTAGGAGACAGCCACCCTAGGCCCACCACCTGTGCCTTGGTGGGAGCGATTCCACCAGAGCCACATGGTTGGAACTGGAGTGGCGGGGGAGGGGGGAGCCACCCCCCCACAAATAAGTGGCAAGTTGCTGGGGAAGGGGAGGGCGCGTTCTCACCTGGCAACACACAGACAGCCATCATGCGGTCATCCAACTGACAAGCAAGCAAGCTGATTTGGGGCATTTATTTTTTTTTAAGACAACCTCCTGGTGTCAGAACATACGAAACTCCGTTTTTATACCTTTTTAATCAAGGGTGCTCTATGTTGAGAACGTCTATTCAAAAACATCTTTCCTTCAACAGCCGTTCAAGGCATGCCTAGCCCCATACTGAAGAGCCATTGATCAGAAGACACAGTCCTTCTTGAGAGCCTTCTTAAACTGTCATTGGGAGACTTAGCCTCTGAGAACCTCAGTTTCTTCATCAGAATAATTGAGATGATTAACACCCACCTTCCCCTTTGTAACAAGGAGATATGGTATCCCCCACTCTCTAAAACATCCAGCATCAGTTATATTCCATCAACTTTTTGATGTTAAACATGTATTACTCTAAGTAACTTTCATTTTGGAATTCCAATTACGGGAAATATTATTTACCTTCAGTTTTCCACCATATTAAATTTATAATGATAATATCTGTAACAAGTTCAAATTACATTTGAAATATGATTGACAGTTTGGGACAGATTCAGTTACCCAACTAAATTAGTTAATAGTTAATCAAAAATATCATGTCTCAATTATTCTGAATAATTAGAGGCCTGCGGTAATAACAGCAGGATGAGAAAAATTAAGTTTTTGGAAATGAAGTTAAAGAAAGGAGAGTTTTAAATAATATTCAAAGTATTTTCAAGTTTTTTAATGCGAATGAGGTCACTCAAGTATGACAAACTCTCTATGAGGTGCAATGAGGTAGGCCTTGACCTTTACTGATATGTTACCTTTTAGACAAAGCTTAATTAGGAAGTAATTGGTCATGGTCTTTAGGTTTTAAGAGCACTTTTGAACTTTGGAGATTAAAAGCTGCCCTGCTTAAGTGGCCTGGGAGCGAACAACTCACTTTTTCTCAGGGCCATGAGATTGGTAAAACTTTTGTCTTTCATTGGCTCTGACAGAGCACCCGGGAGTCCCTTCTAGAAGATTCTACCAAATAAAGGGCAGCAGGGACGGGGAATGGGAGCAGGAGGCAGAGGGCAGTCGCAGTTCACGCAGACATTTACACCAGCGTAATGTCAGTGGGATTCAAATTGCGAGACACTTAGTTTTTCTTGCCCAAAGAGCAGATGTTTTTAAGATCTTGAGTATTGCCCACCAAAAATAAATTGATATGGAACAGTGAGAGATGGCATTCTATCAGAAAACCATACCACTTGTGTGACATGGGAATATAATTTCTAAGCCCAGGATAATCCAAAGAGGGTACCATGCCATTCAAATGGCAGAAATCAAAATGTCGGGGAATACACAAGGCCCACCAGTTTGGTTCGGTAAACAGCGAACAATGAAATAACTCCTATTCGTGTCTGCTCTGTTCCACTCAGCGCTAGTAGCAAAAGCAGCTGAAGACGATAAATACCCACATTTGGTAATAAAAATGCTGAGCGTTCAATAATAAAGTTACTTAGTTTCTTGCAAACGTTCATCGGTAAGGTGATATAATTTTATTGTGCTGCATGCACTCAGAATTAAAGATCTTCCTAGGAGAGACATAAAGTGAAATAATAGAATTATTACAAAATGTTTAATTTGAACTAGTGCCTGCTGTGTAATCCATGTCACTTTTGAAAATGCAATTATATATCAAAATAACCACAGTTCTAACCGTGGGAAATGATGTATGTAAGAGAAACCCTGTTTTCAGATGTGCATGTCCAATAATGATGTTGTTATTTAGATCTTGGCTAGTATTCCAGATTTAGAATATTTTCCACTCTCAAAATAGAGCATGTATTTGTATGTGAACTGTATCTCAATAAAGGTGTTTAAAAAAAACCAAAATAGGACATGAACTGTATTTAAAAATACACACACATACCAACAAAAATGACAGATAAAGCATGTATACCTTCAAGGAATGTTTTCTAAACTATGGTTCATTGTTTAGATTTCATCAATCTGAATGTGCTAAGATTCTGGCACAGAACTTGTGCCCAGAGAAACGTCACCTTACTAACAAAAGCCTGATGAAAGCTGACATTTATTGAACACTTACTGAACGCCATGAGATGCTCCGAACACTTACAGGAACTAGCTCAGTGAATTCTCACCATGACTCTAAGAAGTAGACAGTATTTATTACTTTCTCTGTTCTCTGAAAGACGAAACTAAGACACAAAGAGTTTGTACAAATCGCCTAAGGTCCTCCAGTTGGTGAGGGACAGAGACAGCAACTGGGCTCAGGCAGCATGGCTCCAAGAGCAGATGCTTAAGTCAGGTCTAGGTTAGTAGCACCCCAACAACCAACGCCAAGTGCCTGCTCCGTCACCCAGCCAGAGCCCACCTGGAGTGGAGGCCTCTTGGTGGCCCTCCGGCCATATGCCTGCACCACTGTGCGCTCCTTTAAAATTCCACAAAAGATGTGGAAAGGCATTGAACTGAGAGTTGGAATAAAGTAGCTGTGAAACACTGGGGTCAGCCCAGGGCGCAGCTCAGACACCTCCCAGCACTACCATCACCAACATCTTGGAGCCCTAGGAACTCCATGGACTTCCTTCCAGAGTTGATTCAGGTCAGGATCACTTCTAGGAATGAATTTGGACAAGGACTCCCAGAGCAACATACAGCAAGGCAAGGCTGCCTGGCTGGCAAGTGGCCAGGTGCTAGACCGCCAAACGCTCCCCCAGGACCATGAGCCTGGGGGGATGGAAGCAGGGCCTGCTCCCTCCCTTGCCTGACCCTAGAGAGGAAATTCTGGAAGTTGTTCTATGCATTCTTCTCCATCCCATCAGCAGTCCTCCCTCAAGACTAGAATAACTCATATGGTCCTGTGTTATGTCTCTGATGGGGTGAAAACTTTCTAGAGAGAAAGGTTCCATGGCCATTCCCAAAAGATACATGGATGTCTAGCAGGTAGAGACATCCCTAACTAGCCCTAAGCCTCCCTCCAAATCACAACGCAAAACCACGAATCAATAAAAGTGCTCGCTTTCAACTTCTGCTCTAAACACCTGCGCCTGCTAATTACTAATTAACATAATTGCTGCTTTCTCTTTTGCATTCATATATTTTGGTGCTAAGATTTATCAACAGCTTACCTAATTTCAACCTGTTCCCCTAGGCTATCAAAACATGGCATTTACTCCATCTTCAAAGTTTCTCGGTTGCCAAAAAGGCAGATAAAGTTTGAAATACTGCTTCGTAAAATAGAAGTTACAAGAGAGTAACGGAATGACTTTCCAAAACCTGGGCTTCGAGAAACATTAGATGCTTTTATAATCTTAGTGTTCCAAACAGAGGCTATTGCACTGACAGTTAGAAGGCTGAAAGTATTACTAGCACAAAGAACAAAGTCAGCTCTCCGGACAGTAGGATTTAACAAGATGCACACCTTCGGCCATGCCTACCAACTGTATTTAAAGGGTACACACACACACACACACACGCCAGTGAAAAGGGAAGTCCCTCATTTCTTCTGCACTTAATCTTGATCTGAAACTTTAAAATTTAGTAAACCTCCATCTTCTTATATAAAGAGGGATACAGTAGTAAAAATGTATTTAACTTATGAATACTTTTTGGTTATTAAATTGGTCTCTAGTATCTTAACCAAGCAGTGAGCAAAAAGAAATAGAAGATTAACTTCAAAGGAGTATCATGGTTCTTGCTACAAGACCTATTCAGTGAAGAAACATTTCAAAAACCATAACTAACTCGGGATGATTTTTGATTAAATTAGGGATAAAATACAAGATGCCCTGCTTAACTGAGACAGTTCCTCACACAGGTGGCTAATATGGTGTGGGCTGGGGGGCAAGAATGACCTTGTCCCAGGAATGGAGAATGTGATAAGATAAAATGTTCAAAAGCTAAATTTCTACGTCAAGAAGTGACTGTATCTCATAGCTCATACTCTTTCTATTGTCCTTTATGACTTTTTCAGAAATATGCATTCAAAGCTAGTATTTACTGATAAAGGATGGGTATCAAAAAATCCATCTGAAACAATTTTCTTTCTGCACTTCCAATTTGATTTTTTTTTTAATCAGGCTACATGTCTCAACCAATACATTTGAAGTTCTAATATTACAGGACACTGTGAGCATTGAATGGTTGCTGCCTAGCCTTCAATTTTATTGGACTTGAGATGATCCGTTCTATAGGATGTCTCTGGTACTGGAGTCTGAAGACCTGGGCTTGACCCTTCTTGCATCTTTCATTAGCCCTGTGGTCTGTTTCCTCAACTGCAGAATGAAGTTGTAACACCCTCTGCGTCAGCCAGCATGGGATCAGGAGAACAGAAACCAGGGTGGGTGTGTAAGGTTGAGGGAATCGGAGCAGGTGGATTTGCTAAGCAGGTGATGGAACTCAGGCCATGCAGGGATCAGGGAGGCAAACCAGAGCTTGCAAGCCGGTAGAGGGAAGAATGGAGGGACAGAGGGAAGGGCGGTGGAGTTACTACAGGCCTTGCCAGCAGAGTTAGAGCCACCGTGATGCTGCTTGAGGCAGAGCGAGGGCAGCACACCCTGCTCCTCTCCTCCCTTGCCCGAGCCTCCCACTAACTGAGCTCAGCCAGGTCAGCAGCCTCAGGAAGTGATGTGTGCTCCTGTGACATGGCAGCGGGAGGGCAGGCAATGCACGTGACAGCAAACAGGCGAGGACCAGGCTGGTGACCCGTTCAGTGCCTTCGAGCCAGTTCTCTCTGCCACCCACGTGCAACTTGCACCGCATGGTGAGGGAGCCACCCTTCATACAAATGAGGATGCCCCCATCCCCTGCAAGGGAAGAGGACATGCAGGCCCCCTCATCAGGTCCACAGAGGCCCCTCATGGTCCAGGGACCCATCTGTTAACACTGCACCAAATCACCATCAGAAATAGCAGGGTGAAACCATAACCCAAGTGTGTGGAGCAGCTCCTGGTCTGAGCTGTACTGGTCGCCAGGCCAGAGTCAATGTGGTCAATCCTGACTGTCAAAGGTTCCCGTCTGTAAATTCATCTACTCGCTACGAGCAACCCGTAGCCCCCAAGTCGACACTCACAAAGCACATGTGGTCCTTGGTAGAGGCGAGCAGAGCTCCCAGCCGAGGGGGAGGGAACGCCCTGCCTTCCTGTTCCAGCTCTTACACTGGAGACTCGCGTCCTCTGTCCTGCTCTGGTTGCACCACATTTGTGCATTTGTGGGCTTTTTGTTGGTGGCTTCACGTTGAAAATGCCCCCAGGCACAGGCCGACCGCTGCCCAGCGGCGCGGAGCGCCGTGGGAGGAAGCACGTGCATGGGAGGGAGCTTGTTCAGGCCTGAGTCACAGAGCTGTTGGCCCTGAGGTCAGAGTATCGCATCAACAATACATATTGGACAAAGTGTCTTCAAACAGAAGCCCACGTAAGACAAGGCCACATCCCGACAGACTGATGCAGATGTTGCGGGTTTCCCAGGGGTGCAGTGCCTCAGCTTCATGACTCGTGCTGGTGGTGACTTCACGAAACATTACTGCTGCCAAGAATGAGGACCAACTGCAAGGCCACTCCTCCTCCTCCCACCCGCTCCCTCTCCCGGCCCCTGGCCCGCACCTCAGCCAGTCGAGGCTCTTTCCCTTGGGAGGGCAGGGGGTGACCTAAACCTTCCCACCTCAGGGAGGTAAGCCCCCTGTGGTCCTGTGTTTACTGAGCTGCCGAAGCTCTGCACTGGCCTGTACTGTAGGATGTGGAAATACTCGGCAGCATGCCTGTGATTCCCAGGACCCAGTCACACTCCTGCCGGTCCCCACTGGGTAATAAAAACCTAACTTTCCACTTGGAAATGGGATTAAGCAACCCGACCATGAGAGTACCCACCTCCCCCGACCCCCGACCTGTGGTTTCAATGGCACGAGGAACTCAAGACAGTCATGTGGTGATGGAGGTAACTTCCTAACCACCATCCTCGTGGTCCTTATCACCGGCACTTAGGTGGGACACCCTCTAGTTAGCATCCCAAAGCCTTGCACCCAACCACCATCCCAACTCTGACGACAGGTGGTGGTTTAGGCAGCCTGACACACACCCATGTCCTAGGTGGCCGATGCCCCTCCTCCACCTGCAGGAGGGGCACCACTGTGTGTTCAAACCTGGAAGCAGCCCAGTCCCATGAGCCCATCCTGAAGATCGGGCTCTGGCACTAATTCTGGATCCATGAAATTTATCAGTCAGGGGCCAACTTGAAAAACAGGCCATTCACAGATTTAAAATAGAGGGACTCTAAGGGGGAGGGCGTATAGCTCAAGTGGTAGAGCGCTTGCTTAGCATGCACGAGGTCCTGGGCTCAATCCCCAGTACGTCCTCTAAAAATAAACCTACTTACCCCCCCCCAAATAAAATAATTAAAAATACAATAACAAATAACATATTTTTAATAAACAGAGGGACTCTAATGAAGGGAACAGGTTATATGGGAGATGGAAAGGCAGAGAAGCCAAATCAAGGACACAACCAGAGATGAGTCACACGAGGAGCCGTGACCACGCTGGGCTGGAGGCACAGCGGGAGGAGGTGGGGCTCTCGCAGCTCAGGGAAGTGGGAACCACGGCAGCCTTGTCTGACAGGAGCCAGTACCACAGACAGAGTGCAGCCCCTGGCTGGGACACCCAGGAAACACAGAGAGGGAACCCCTGGGGCTTTTCCCTTCCTCCTGCTTGGCTGGTCTCCAACCATTGTCCCCACTGGCTGAATCAGCCGTTCTGAGAGTCTGGGAGATGGGGCCTGCTGGGGTGGCCCCCAAGTGACACAGAACCAAACAGGGGACAGGGGAGGAGTAGATCCAATAGTAAAAACTGACAAGGACCAGGACCCTGCATGGCAGGCTTGGGGTGAGAAGAACCCAAGTACGCAAAGCAGGTTGTGCTCCAAAAGATGGGCTCCAGGGCGTAGTGATCCGGAGGACAGGGGGCGATGCTTCAGCATGAACTCCCGTGACCTGTAAACAGAACTATGACTGTGAGCAAACAAGAGGAAAGAAAATATGATGTAGGAAAGAATCAAACAAACAAATATTTATGTCAGATAAGGAGTTCGCCCTCCCAGTGTGACGCTCTGGGCACAGCAGGTCCCTTCAGTGCACAACGGGGATGAGTGTGGACTTGCTCTGAGCAGAGCTGGAGTGGGGGCCGTTGCCTCGTCCACGCACCCTCAAGTTCACAGGTACTCAGAACTGTCAAAGGCAAACACAGGTCACAGATCTCAAACCCCTCCTTTGCAACCCTGTGCGTATCTTTTCAAGTCGTATCTCAAAAGATGTCAAATCATCACTACTACTAGAAGCTAGAATAGTGGGGGTCAAATTTATCAAGCTGCAGCAGGTCATAGTGGTGACCTCGTCCAGTAATGAGCCACCTGCAAGCAACACACTATCTGATTTCAGGAGAAAGAAATCTCAGATGTTACATTAAAGGGCGGGTACAGTGTTGTGATTCCTGATTTTAAAAGTGACCATTTTGTTCCTTTTTTAAAGGAGACCTGCCAACCATGTTTTCTTTAAACTGGCTCTTGCGCAGCAAGATGGGTTCATCACCATCCGTTCCTTTACAACTGGAGAAACCTGCAACCAAAGAAGCCACGTGGCCTGTTGCGCAGGGTCACACAGTGAAAGGCGAAGCCAAATTTAAAACCCCCTTCTCCCAATTCCTAATCCAGTGCTCCTTTCTGTTGCAGCCAGTGGTGGTTGCCAAGAACAAGAGCTATGCTCTCACCCTTAGCTCGGGAGATTAAATGAGGCAATAGCAACCTTGCCTGACCCAGTGACCCCAAGGTCAGCCAGATCTGTGAACTATTGCAACAGCCCAACCTATGTCACAAGATGAAATATCAATCACAGTTGTAACAGACCAGGCTTCAGATGAAAAATTTGTTTGAGAGAAGGTCAGACTTGAGACAACCCTTGGCTCTCATTTGGGAAGAAAGCACGCAATATTTTGAATGCCCAGTGTCACGTACATTTACTTGATCCTCTGTCTGCATCTCATCCTGGGCTCCCCTGGAACGTGAGCAGACACCCTTCGCCCTTCCTTCCTGGACCTCCGCTCCACCTGCGCTAGGGGCTCACAGCTCTGTGTCTCTAGTGACAGACGGTTCCAGCACATATAGCACATGAAAAAATTTGCTCAATAAATGAGTGCACAAATGAGTAAAAGGTGATGACCAGTTATCACACTTTCCAGGACCGACAATTCCTGTGGCTGTAAAGAGACTGTGTCATGCACACACGTTTTGCTGCTACTTTCCGTCAACCAGGCAGCATATGTGGAGCAGTAACAAGTTAGGTTAACACTCCTTGACACCGGTTTCTCATAAACTGAGAGCTGACATGCATAATTCCTAAAAATGTCTGTTGAAGAATATTTACACATGGTTTGTTATTATTATATAATAGTATTATATCGCATATATTAGCACCATATAAAGAGCTAATAGGAACATTCTCGCTTTTAACGCAGAAATTTTTCTTATATATATTTGTTAACATGACTTTTGAGCTCTTGTTTTTTAATTGATTAAGATTTTATTAAGGCTGATTTATTTAGAAAATTATTTCTAAAAAGGCAAATGAAAAGCTAAACTCGGTGAGCACTGGCGCAGACACAGATGTA
This sequence comes from Camelus dromedarius, assembly GCF_036321535.1. NCBI lineage: Eukaryota > Metazoa > Chordata > Mammalia > Artiodactyla > Camelidae > Camelus > Camelus dromedarius. Next base: position 24,454,051 of record NC_087463.1, read on the forward strand.
ACGGAATCCGGGCTTGTGAGCCTGGGTTGTTGCCAGAGGAGCCTGTGTGTCTCAAACTAGGTGTCCCTGGAGGCCGACTCCGGGACAAGCATACAGGTGGAAACAGTGTCTGTAGGAGGTGACCCTACAGGAGGAGTCGGGAGGTGAGGCAGGGAAGGGAGGCCAGGCAGTGAAGGTTGTGTTAGTGAGGCAGGGATGTGGTCACAGGGAACAGGGACTCAGCTAGGGCATGAAGCAGGCCTCACACTGTCCCCTGGGGAGGAGAGAGAGCAGGGTGCTCGCCCACCCACTCCTGCCCTCGCTCACTGAACTGCTCCTGCGACATCGCCTCCCTGGCTCCCCACGCCTACCCACCAGCGGGCCGGCCACGTTTCCAGGCAGAGCCAGGAGCCAACAGCTCCAAAGAGAACCAGCCTTAGGTAAGTAACTCCCCAGGTAGGCTGGGATGACACAGGCTGGATGCTGACAGCATCCGCTCTGCCCTCTGCCCTCTGCCCTCACTAGGCGTGGGAACCCGGGGCATCCACAAGACTTGGATATCATCAAGGCCTTCTCACAGCGAGTATCAGCTCCGTGCCTGGTCATCCTCCAGAACTCACAGGGTCCGAGCTTCCCTGGACGGATCTGGCCGCCCCAAGTGAGGAGTGCTGTAGCGTGGTCCAGGGATGACACTGCCATTAATGAAAACCATGGAGTCCAATTATACACACTTCTGTCAGAGAAATGCCAATTCAGAAACAAATATACTGAGAACCCAAGACACCAAAAAAGAGACCCGCTAGTACAAAACAAAACTCGCCGAAACCATGTCAGATGTGTGAGGAAACATTCCTTTCAGCTCCCCAACCGGCAGCCCACCGACCCAGTAACTAATCACGAGCGGTTCGCACCATTTGGCACTTCAGGGAAACCCAGGAGACCCGGCCTGGGCTCGGCTGAGAAGAACAGAGACACGAGGAGGGGCAGAAGTAATGAGCATGGGGGCAGGGGTGTCCTGGTCCCTGACGGGCAGCTCCTAGAGACACACGTGCAGCGGACACGGTGAACCAGCGCAGCCCCACGGCACGGCCAGGACTCCCAGCACGCACTGCAGCTGGTGAGAAACACCCAGCCCCGCCTGCACCACGCGCAGCGTGGGCACCACCTGCGTTCCGAGGCTGCCCGCCGACCCGCTGCTGCCCTCTTCCTCCATCCAGCACAGCCGGTCACCCAGGATCTGGTACTGCATCCATTCGGCTTGTCTCGTAGGCTACCTCTGCTCTGGAACATTCCTATAGCTTTCCTTTATCTGTCATGATCTTGTGCTTCTGAAGAAGAACTTCCTCCCCCCTTTTAATGGAATTGCCCTCATTTAGGGTTTGATGCACCTCTGGCCAGTAAACCACAGAAGCAACACAGTGTCCTTCTCAGGGCGTCCTGCCTGGAGATACGAGGGGTCCATCAGCCCCTCACTGGTGACACTCAGCAAGGTGTTACCAGTTTCTCCCCCGCAGGGTTACAGCTGCGTCCTGGAACGAGGACGCAGGCTACCGCGGCGCACGAGGAGGCCATGCACATCCGCCGATCCTCATGCGGCATTCCCCTTAGACCCAGCATCCATCAGCGACTCTCGCCCGAATCAGCCCTCGCTGTGATGACCGCCAGTAGTTTCCCATCCCCCTCACTCCCCGCACGTGGCCAGCCAGCACTGGGCGTTGCTGTCACAGTGCCCTCCTTTCTCTCCCTCTTACTCATCCTTTAACTGTTGTTACGGACTCGGGGACCCCTGTTTTCTCCGACGGTTTGTAAGTCTTACTGTACTTGTTTGGCTGCTGAAATCAGGCCAGATTTGGCCGAAGAGAGTCCCATCAAGCTGGCTCCTCGTCCTTCCTACACGCCCCATCACTTTCTTTTTTCTTTCCTCCTAAATCACTCTTTATTTTGCGGCATAAGGTATCCCAGGCTCATGGACCTACGCTGTCCCAGCCCTGAAGTCACCATCAGTCTGAGGACCCCTGGCTCCTTTGGGGAAAGTACTTGGCTCCAAGGTCTGGGCACAAGTGTGCTCATCGCGCCTGACGCGTACGTGCTTCTAGGCCTGTCAGCGGACACAGCACTCCACGATGTCTTGAATGACTGGACAAATGAGTGCGTTTCTATCGCAGGGGAGACCTTTCCAAGGGTCAGCTTTTATCAGGACCTGCGTTATAAAACACGGCTCTATGTTCTCTCTCAGGAACGAGGAGTCCTAGAGTTCAGGCTAAGAGAAGAAAATCAGTAAAGACACGTTGATAAAGGATTGGGTTCATTGTGCAAAAGGGCACAGCTCCGAGCGGGAGCCGCCGGGACTGAGAGCCCCGCTCAGGACTGCGCTTTCAGACCGGAGCCTGGGCGCTGCTCGTGTGAACTTCGGTCCTTCCTGCGGCTTTGGACAACAAGCCACGAGGTTATCTGAACTGGAATGTGGAGCAGCGCACTTTCTGGGGCACTCGTGGATATCACAGGGCGCTACTTGGATTCCTCATCAGCCACGGAGCTGACGGCGGGAATTCAAGGACACCTGCGCACGAATCTGGGGCAGCGCTGGCTCATGTGCCCTTTCTATGACCGCACGTTATGAACAATTTCAGACGCACACAATCGTAAAAGAACCCGTGTGGCCTCACCCACCATTCTTAGCTCATCCACCCACCCCCTGCTCCCCCATACTTTTTGGCAAGAAAATTTTAAAGCAAATTGTAAACATACTTCAATATGCATCTCTAACAGTTAAGGACAATACTAGTATCATCTCCAACAAAACTGAAAGCAATAATCTAATTACCTAAGATCATCTAATAGTACCCAGTCCATGCTTAACTTCCTGCAATTATCTCAAAAACGCCTTTTCACACTTTAAATTAAGATCTAAGCAAACAGTGCCCACACGTTGCACTTGCTGGGTAGACCCCCAAAGAGCATTTCCACCCCTAGCAGATCCCCTCTCGTTTGTAATCTCATTTACTTGTTGAAGAAAGTGGGCTCTTACAGAATTTCCCACATCCGGGACGTAGCTGATTGTTAGATCAGCTCTTAATACGTGAAGAGTGTTTAGCTCCGGAGAGATTATTCCCTGACCCAGTGAGTGGCAGACCTCGTGGGTGATGTGCTGATAAGAAGTAGGAGGGACAGGGTGCGCTCCTGGGTGCCAATTAGCAGGTGACAAACTCCAAAGGAAGAGGCACGTCTAAGGCAAACACCTCCAGGGATCACGACACAGGTTCAGCGGAAAGAAGGTGGCCTGACGGGCGGGCACGGCGAGCTGGAGTGTGTTTGCTGCAGGAGAACCAAAGCCCTCTTCTCAGTGCTGTGGGAGGGAGCCGCCGAGTCCTCGCCAGGCCCCCACGGGGCGGCCGCAGCACGGCTCTCTATAAGTCGCTCTCTCTGCTCATGTTACAGGAACACTGGATTCATTCTTATCATGAACAAACAAAAACACATCTCAGCTCATTTTACAGCCTTTCAAACAAAACAAAACGCTCCTTACAGTCGCCTTTTTATGTTCGTTTTTATTTAATTGATGACTTTACCTTAACCCTTCTTTGTTTGTGTGTTTAAAACCTGGACATGTCACGAGGCCAAGCTCCACAAGCGCATCACGTGGGGAACTGGGGGCCACTCAGCTCCTCCCGACCAGCTGTCTCAAACACGGCGCATCCCAGTTTCCTCCCCGAATTAGTTTCCTGGGGCTGCCAGAACAAAAGACCACAAGCCGGGTGCCTTAAAACCACAGAAGCTTATTCTCTCACAGTTTTGGGGGCCAAAAGTCCAAAACTGAGGTGTCGGCAGGGCTGTGCGCGCTCCGAAACCTGCAAGGGAGGGAGGTTCCTTCCTCGCCTCCGCCAGCCTGGGGGCTGCTGGCAGACTCTGTCGCTCCTTGGCTTACTGATGTGCAACTAATGCCTCCCTTCATCCTCACAGGGCGTCCTCCCTGGGTCTGTCTCCCTCCACATGGTCGTCTTCCTATAAGGACAGGAGCCATATTGGATTTAGGGGTCCGCCTACTGCAGAGACCTCGTCTGATACACCTGCAACAACCCACTTCTGAAGAAAGTCACGTCCGCAGGTACTAGGGGCTTGGACCCCAACATGTCTTTTGGGGGAGACATAATTCAAGCCATGACACTCCCCTCTCACACGTGAGTAGCTTCAAATAAAGTACCAACTACCAACCTCCTCTCCACTTAAAGCCATACGTCTGCCTCGTCCAGCCTGACGTATGGACGTCTGCAGACCACCGGCACCTGGAGGCCTTGTATGATGCTGCTGTCCTGAAGGTGGCTCGTCCACATTCCCTCACCTGCACAGAACGAGTGGATGAGCGCCCACAAGCCAGGCTGGAGGAAGACTTGTCGGGGAGGAGCCCAGAGGTGCTGGGCACCAGAGGGAAGACCAGCAGGAAGCAGAGCCAGGACCCAGAAACTGCACCTGCATGAAGCCAGGCAAAGATGTAACAGTCAGAGACACTCCCAGGTGAAGCTAAGCAACCTTCTGTAAGTCACCGAGCTTCACGGCATTTGTTTCCTTCTCTGTCAATGAGACACTAACTCGGCCAGCAGGGTTGCGCGATGGAGGAGTGAAATGATGTTTGCCTGGTGCCGAGCGCACCGTGGTCTGGACACGGCAGATGTTCCCACCTGCGTCCGTCAGGCACAGAAAGGCACAGAAGAAATGCTAGAACCTGATCCAAGGACTTGCATATCCTGGGCCCCCACTTCCTCCTCCCAGGCTTTTCAGGGTGATGAATGCACTTCAGATGTGGGTGCAGTGGGGACGCCACCCTGCAGGGGGTAGAGGGGACACAGGGCAGGGTGGCCCCATCCCGGTAGCATGGGGCTTAGAGAACAGTCGGGTTTTTTTGAACCACAGACCAACCGGAAGGAAGCTGTGGGACACCTAAGTAGAACCTCGACCAGGTGTTCATGGGGTAAACGTTGCCATTTAAACTCTGCTCTGTGGCTAGATGTGGGAAAAACAAAGATGCCCAAAGGGTCCATCTGTGGCATCCGTGGGAAGATGAGATACTCCTGACTGGCGACACGCCATGTCAGCTGGGGTCAGGAGTGGAAGAGAGTAATAACACTTCACATGTGGATGAGAACCTGGGTGTGTGGTTGTCCACTGGTGCACGTGGACAGAGGTCATTTAAAAGGGGAGACTGGTCTCAGTTCGGGGACTGAAGCACCTTGCTCCAGAGAATCACTGCCCCAAACTCACGCAGAAATGAGCAAGATTGCTCTGGGGACTGCAGAAGTGAGAATGCCACCTAGCAAAGTGACTGAATTCTGCACCAGATGCTTCATGGGCTATTCTCCAGCCCAACAGATTGCACCCATTTGAACCCCAGTTCACGACAATGCATGAGCAATGACTGTATCAAAGATCTAAATGACGGTGCAGGAATCAGGAGTAAATAACCACCACACTGATAAGAAACAGCAAAAGGCAAACGGCCTGCAGTCATTACCAAATGCTTTCTACCAAACTCTACTGAACTTGAACACACTTAACACACACTGACTCTTGCCCAGTTGAGCTCGGTAGAGTGGCTTAAAGAGGCTCACCCCACATTCCATACCTGACTTTCATCCTACGTTCATTGTGGATGAACACAGATTCATTACTTCAGCGTAGATTCTGGTGGAAGAGTCTCCCCAAAACTCTATATACGTTTTTCAAAGTTAGGGGCCAACATCTGAAACAGAAGAGAAGATGGGACCATTCTTTGGGATGAAGTAATTTATATTCATAGAATATAGAAGACATGTCAGTTACAGGTCCTCAACACTATCAGACCCCATACCCACCTTTTAAAAACTATTTTGTAATGCCATCTTAATCTGAAACAGGATTCCTAGACGGTATCACTTATACATCCTTTTGAAAAGAATCACCCTAACAACCTAAATCTAATGTAAAAGCAATTCATAATGAAATACTTACTTCAACACGTAAATGCTTGGGTACCATTGTGCTAGAGGACAAAAAGGGCCCCACACATTTCCAGAATACTCCCTAGGAGGCAGTACCACCCCCACCAAAAAGCATGAAGGCTGCACTCCGTGACCAGGGCCACCGACTGGACCACGGAGACCCCCTGGCCCAGGAGGGCTCGTCCATGTGGTGCAGAAGGCTCTAGCCAATAGTTCGCAGAGCCAAAAATGTCCTTCCAGCATCTGTACTAGAGAATGCAGAACCTGTTGGCCAGCCAGAAGTAAAGAGAAGGGGTGGGGACAAAGTCACTGGGGAAATAATGGTACAAGAGAGAACACTACAGGGAAGTGGGGAGACACTCGCCCCTGGAGATGGCTCTGATCCTGCTGGCTTCCAGATCCAGCTCCATTCCTGAGCCACCAAACACTCGTTCGCATACCTTTTCTTTAAGATGCCCTGACTCAATTTCTATGCTCTAAAATCAACATGATAAAAATTGTGGAGTGAAAAGGAAGTTCTGATGAGGTGCTTTTGTTTGCTTGTTTTAAATCTACTCCATTGCTGGCTTGAGAAGTGACTTAATGGGGAGATGAGTGCAAGCTGTGAGAGCTGCGATTTCTAATTCTCTGTCAGCCACAAATTCACTGCAGAGCTTTAGGCAAATGTACATGACATCGCATCCCTTGCAAACACCTCTTCCTCCTAGTTAAAGCCGGAAAATCTGGTACGGCTGACTACCAGTGACTTCAGGATTGGAGCTGCTGACAACCACCCATTCCCACACCTGCGAGGAGCAGGCGCCCCCACGGGCCTGCCTGCCTGACACTGCTCGTCGTGAGCCTCCCGCCGCCTTTCAGCAGAGCTCTTCTCCCAGCAGGTGCTGAGTCATCTGCATGGCAACTGCCAAGCAGGTAAGAGGTTTCCAACTTAGAAGGAAGGTGAGGGCCTGGTGAAACCACCTGCAGACCAAACCATCCATGATAAAAAGATGTAACGGCCGAGATAGGGTAGGGCTTTGTTCTGGGCTCCATTCTAATGTTAACCAAAATTTTAGAAACGAAGACTGGATAGATGTTAAAGGGTGTTTATCTGGAGTTTATAGGACTGCAGCCTGCGACACACAGATTCAAGTACTTGTGTTCTTTCAGACTCCAAAACGGGGGAGGGTTATAAAGGCAAAACCCAAAGATAACAGTTAGTTACGTAAGTTGTTTATCAAGAATGATAATTGGAGCTGCAAGAAGTGAGAGTGCTTGTTAAGTGAGGGTTGGTTGGGGACTGAAATGATTGCATAATTACAAGGGGACGGCCTTGAGACCATAAGGTTGCAACTGGCAGGTATGGCTCTGAATACAGCTGGTGGTGTCCTTGGGTCTGGTAGAGTTCATAGAAAGTTCAAGTTCTCAGTGGTGCAGAGACCAGAACCTCGATGGCCATCCGACCATTTGTCGCATGCCCAAACTGTGATTACGTTGTTATAATATCACTTTGTCATCACTGCCAAGTCCTGGTGCCTCGCAATTTGCAAAACAGCCTCGGCACACCCACTGGCACTGGAGCTGTGTTCTCCACCCCAGCTGAGGTCTATTTCATGCGCTTCACCTTTCTACCTGCCTTGCTCTCGGCTCACCTGGGTTTTAGGAGGACATCTAGGAGCAGACAGAGGCCAAGGAGCTGGGTGATCTCTAGAACCACCTGCCCTTAAACTCTGCACACGTTCCTCCACAGACAACATCCAGATCAGCCGCTCCCAGCAGCACGCCCTGAGTGAGGGGCACCAGCGTGCTGTCACAGTGCCACTCCTTCAGGAGAGACATGCCAGTTTGGATCTAGGAGCTATTTCATTTCCCTTGCTTTTCTTCCCCCCTATAAAAGGGATAACCAATTTCTGGCATGGTGCTTTTCTGCTTTAAAAAATTAATTAATTTTTAAAAATGGGCAATGGGTCACATTTTCCCTGAAAATCTGGCCCAATATTAGGTTTACTTACTGCTAGGGGTTGAATTGTTTCCCCCTACATTCATATGTTGAAGTCCTAACCCCCTCCCCCACCTTAGAATGTAACCTTATTTGGCAATAGTTACCGCAGGTGTGGTTAGTTAAGACGAAGTACTGGAGGAGGGTAGGTCCTAATCCAGTAGGACTAGTGTCCTTATCAGATGGCCTGCAAAGACACAGAAGATGAAGGCAGAGATCCAGGCGATGCTTCCACAAACCAAGAACAGCAGAGTGCCAGCAAACCACCAGAAGCTGGGAGAAAGGCATGGGTCAGATGCTTCCCCATCCCTCAGGGGAACCAGCCTGCTGACACGACACCTTAGCCGCAGTCTTCTAGCTCCAGAACTTCAAGACAATCAATTTCTGTTACTTGAGCCACTCAGGTCTGCGGTATTGTGTTACAGCAGCCTTAGCAAGCCAGTACACTTATTTCAGTTGCTTTTTGAGTTTAAACATTGGGCACCTAATAAACGACAGAAAACTACTAGTATTTACATATAAAATCCATAACGAGGGCCATTTCTCATCGCCATACTTAACAGCTTTTACTAAAAGGAAAAGATTCGTATGACAATATTTATCAGAAACTCCAACTGTGGGCCCCACTCATCAAAATCTGATCTTCTCTAAGAATACTCCTGACTTTCCCAACATGCTGATGTGGTGTGTTTTGAACAGAAGGGATTAAGGGTAGCAGTTGTACCATGAGAAATACCACCCCCCACGCACACTCTAACCCAGAGCAGCCAACGGAACAGAGTAACTGCCGGTTAACTACTTGGTGTCCAAATCAATCAACTCACCATCAGATGCTTCCCTCTCACGCCTCCTGTTCTCGGCCTTCTCTGGGAAGGTTGACAGTAACACAGGTCAACCTCACATCAGCCCCCAAAATAGCTAACCTGGAACTCTCCCAGTGTGTAGTACAGGGATCTTTATGTGTTAGTTATTTTATCAGGTTTTAAATACTGGTGATTCATGATTGTTAGAAATAGATTCCAGGTTCCAGGTTGCCAATCTAGCTTGCATGGCTTTAGAAAGGGTCATTTGGGCCTTCTAGCACATTTCCTTAAAAGAGATATCTTGATAGCAACTGGTGAGAGGGTTATGTCATAGAAAATTATACTAACATTTTGATGGTGTCATATGCAAAATTATAACACACCTTACTCGTTATTTGCTCATCTGGCTGTACTTAAGACTAACCCTCAAGGGCAGGCATCTGGGCATTAAATATATCATGTTTATTTTTCTCCTGCCCATAGAAGAATCAAAGGCAGATTAAGCAGTTCAAGGAAAGGAGCTGGTTCAGCCTTTAGCTTCCAAGGGGAAGAGGTGACAGTGAGAATACTTAATCTCATCTGAATAACAAACTCTGCCACAACTCTGGGGAATCAAATTCCACATCAGAAAGGTGAAGGCTAAGAGATATTTAGCATCTGGGTCTCACTATTAAAATCGATGCAGTTCTTTGTTTTCCACTCCTTAGGAACAAGGCGTATGGATTTTAACAGCTTCTGGAACATCGGCCCTGGCGGTGCACGTGATGGCCTCCCTGGGCATGTGTTCCACGAGTTAAGCTGTCCCCTGGGTGTTCTGGCTCAGTGAGGAGGATGTGAATTTCTTTCTGGGGACAGACTTTGGAAACAGACAACCCAGTGTGAACAACAGCAAGGTGATCATCTTTTACTAATAAACAGAGCTTAACGAAGTCTCCCTGCCCTGAGAGAAAAACCATGAACCCGAGAAGCCAAAGAACCTTTGATCCGAAAGGTCTGGGCTCTGAGGATTTGCTAACAACTGTTTCACCATGTCTCTGCGTTCAAGTTTCTCTCTGATGATTGGGAAAGCAAGAAGTGCTGGAGGCCTCTGTTAACCTTTGTTGGGCTGAGGAAAGCCGAAGATCTGCCTTCTCTGGCTCATGAAGCAAGTGTCAACCCTCCTGGAGATGAGCGCCTATCCCAGGGGGATGGGCCAGGCAGCAGTGGGTGACGAGGCCAGAGCAGTGGCCCCGACTCACCCGCCCGGAACTCCTGCAGGTTCTCCGTCAGGAGAGATGCGTAAATAGACTATTTTACGTAGGAAACTCTGATCTACGACTTCTCTTCCTCCAAGTAAGCGAATGCCTGTTACCTGACACGAGAAGTTAATACTAATTAACTATGGTTCCAGGTGAAGCTGGCAGGAAAAATCAACTGTCTAAAGGGTGCATATTCTAACCTAGAAAAACTTCCTTCAGCCCGCAAACTACATTGGTCCCACTTACCTTGCCAAATCCAAATCCCTTCTGGCTATTTCCAAATATCCAATTACAGGTAAAGAATTTGAACATCTGGGGGCACCTGGAGGTCCTGCCGTCCACCCTCAACGCACTTATGGAAAGGCGCTGGTTTTCAGGTGCGACGAGGGAACATTCACAGCACAGACAGCCGACTCTCCCCAAAGAAACGTCTCTGTCCCACCTACCCGCGGAGCCCACAGACATTCCTCACATGAGGGGGACTCCTGTGTGTGAACTCACCCCAGCTTGCTCAGCTGAGCTGGGACTTGCCCCGAATCACAGTTCTTCCAGGCTCAGGTTGATGGAAACCCAGGTTGGATAATCCAAGCCCGCCCCCACCTCTGAATTCCGTGGGCATCACCACAGAAGCCAGTGGCCGTCGCGGCAGCAGCAGCTGTTGCATCTCGTGAATCGCCTGGGTGGCAGCGACAGCACCACAGAGACGTTTGGGAACAATCAGCACCTGGGCGTTGGTGGTGAGCTTCTTTCTGGGGCATAGTTCTGAGTTCCAGCTTGTCTTGGCTGCAAGCCTTTGAGTTGCAAGTGATGAAAACCTCACCACAAACTGACTTAGACAATCATGGGGATTTATGAATTTCAACTCTCAGGTTGAACCAAAAGCTGCCGCCAATCTTATGACTCAACTTGTCGATTTACCGTAGTAGAATATGCTTCCAAACTCATAAAAAGTTCCACGATGGATCTGGAAGAAAGGTGTGATCCAGCAGCTTATCCAGTGTCTCCAAGAACTCAGATTGTCCCTCAGTCCTTCCACTCTGCCTTCCATGGGGACAGCCTTATCCCCAGACCTCATGAGTCCCCACCCCAACAGGACCCAAGATACCTCATGATGCCAAAATGGCTAGAAAGCCCCTCTGACCCTTTCTAAAGCCATGCAAGCTAGATTGGCAACCTGGAACCTGGAATCTATTTCTAACAATCATGAGTCACCAGTATATAAAACGTGATAGAGTAACTAACACATAAAGAACCCTGTACTACACACTGGGAGAGTTCCGGGTTAGCTATTTTGGGGGCTGATGTGAGGTTGACCTGTGTTACTGTCAACCTTCCCAGAGAAGGCCGAGAACAGGAGGCGTGAGAGGGAAGCATCTGATGGTGAGTTGATTGATTTGGACACCAAGTAGTTAACCGGCAGTTACTCTGTTCCGTTGGCTGCTCTGGGTTAGAGTGTGCGTGGGGGGTGGTATTTCTCATGGTACAACTGCTACCCTTAATCCCTTCTGTTCAAAACACACCACATCAGCATGTTGGGAAAGTCAGGAGTATTCTTAGAGAAGATCAGATTTTGATGAGTGGGGCCCACAGTTGGAGTTTCTGATAAATATTGTCATACGAATCTTTTCCTTTTAGTAAAAGCTGTTAAGTATGGCGATGAGAAATGGCCCTCGTTATGGATTTTATATGTAAATACTAGTAGTTTTCTGTCGTTTATTAGGTGCCCAATGTTTAAACTCAAAAAGCAACTGAAATAAGTGTACTGGCTTGCTAAGGCTGCTGTAACACAATACCGCAGACCTGAGTGGCTCAAGTAACAGAAATTGATTGTCTTGAAGTTCTGGAGCTAGAAGACTGCGGCTAAGGTGTCGTGTCAGCAGGCTGGTTCCCCTGAGGGATGGGGAAGCATCTGACCCATGCCTTTCTCCCAGCTTCTGGTGGTTTGCTGGCACTCTGCTGTTCTTGGTTTGTGGAAGCATCGCCTGGATCTCTGCCTTCATCTTCTGTGTCTTTGCAGGCCATCTGATAAGGACACTAGTCCTACTGGATTAGGACCTACCCTCCTCCAGTACTTCGTCTTAACTAACCACACCTGCGGTAACTATTGCCAAATAAGGTTACATTCTAAGGTGGGGGAGGGGGTTAGGACTTCAACATATGAATGTAGGGGGAAACAATTCAACCCCTAGCAGTAAGTAAACCTAATATTGGGCCAGATTTTCAGGGTGGAGTCTGAGATTCTGCATTTAGCAAACTCACTGGTCTGCAGAACACATGTTTAGAAGCCAGGGTGTAGGCCTTACTAACATCCCTTAAACATGAATACATGTATACTTCACTACAATAAAAAATAATAGTACATAATGGATCACGTTCAATAATGATGGAGCTTTTTGCTTTTTGATACGGACAGAGCTCTGTATTTTATTGTTAAGTGACAAAATCTTTCCAATATGATTCCACTTTTCTAAAGGAAAAATATATACATTGAAATACTAATCATAGTTACACATAGGTGTCCACCAATTTAAATTTTCTTTTTACATATTTCTGATTTATGTCTTGTTTTGTTTTACTTTTATATAAATGTATATAAAAGCAATAACTATAATTTGAAAATTCCCATTTTTGAAAAATGTATATACAAAAAAATGTATTTATAAATACATGTATTTATTCTTTGCATTGGGCACCTGCTCTTGGCCACCTATAGTCTGTAATCTCCAAACAGATCCTTCTAAATGTAAATCAGATCATGTGTGTGAAGCCAGGCAAGCTTCCTTGCTCTTCAAATGCCAGGCACACTGCTGCCTCAGGGCCTTTGCACTTGCTGTCTCAGCTCCTGGGAATGCTTTTCATGAGACATTTGCATGGCTCATTCCCTCGTTTCTTACAGGTCTCCACCTAGATGTCTCCAATTCACAGAGGATTTCCTAATCACCTACTTAAAATCACAGCCCTCTGTCCTTTATAGGGCCAGCCCCACTTTACACTATTCATAATACTTTTCACTGACTGTTGTTCATGCTCTGCTTCTTTATTTACCTGCTGTTTGCAAATCTCCTACTAGAACACAGCTTCCTGAGGGCAGGGACTGTAGCGTCCTGCTCAGGGCTGTGTCTCCAGGCTGAGATGGTTCCTGCCTCATAGCAGGCACCCAGTGATAGTTGGGGGGTGAATTTTAGGGAACAGTTGTGAACTGAAGAGGGATGCTTTCTCCCTCATTCTTACACTTATAACTAGTGGCTCTTGACCTCTGGGGAATAATAGGCCACTTAAAAATTTAAGAAAAGTTACTAACGCCTACTCAGAAAAACCATGCACATGAATAAGACGTTTCATGTAGTATCTGGGGGCTTAAAGACCCTTAGAGCTGCTTTTTGAAGTTGTAATTGGTGCCACTCATTTAAGCCTAATTGCTATTCAGCTAGGCCAGAAGTTACCAGAAAGCTTCCCTTTGGGTTTCTCCCAGTGGGAGACAGGTAACTACGGCTGTCACAGAATGGCAGCTGATTATGAGAGACTGCACATAACACCAACACACACTATACGTAGAAATTTCTAATCTCTACTTGAGATGGTGAGGTCAAAGCAACAGTCCAGATCCAGCAGAATAAATTACAGTAGGAGCCCCACCAACCCGTCTCCACTGAGTCTTGTCTCTCCCCTCGCCCTCTGAAATACTTAACAACCAAGGCCCACAACCCGCTGGTACTCAAGAGTCTGCCTGCCCCAGTACCTATCCACCCCGACTATAACTAGCTGAGTGCGTGTTTATCAGTTCAATTTGTTCCCAGTCGGCTTATTGCAGTTCTACCTGTAATTGCAATTGCAACATTTAATTGAATATTATGTAACTTGGAAAAAATGAGGTGCAAAAGGGGAGAGGTTCCTATAAAGACCACAGAGACTATGCTGAGTACTTTTGAAAGCTTCGATAAAGGGGTTGTCAAAAGGCCTGGTTAGCTGTGGACAAAATAGTTATAAAAGACCAGGTAGAGAAGTACAAAACTCTAGGAAGACTAGGGTACCAAGAAAGTGCTGGAAGTCTCTCTAGTTTCTTATTTGACTTTAAGAGAAAGCGAAGTGATAAATGATGCAGCATCGATGCAGTTAGTGGACCCGCTCTCAAAGAAAAGCACCTGACGAATGAACATCTGGATGACCTTAACAGGATGATGACTTTCCACTTTACCTGATTTTGAGTGATCAACCCTCCAACCACACAGCTAAGGGGGCTTCTAGTGCATTCTAAACATAGGGAGAGGAGGCAAGCAACCAAAATCATAAAGGAAAGAAAGGACATCCTATGAGCATTATGGAATTAATTTTTATAAAGACAGAATGCATCAGAGCTCTTGTTTTTCTCCTGGCATGACTCAGCAAACTGCGGAAGAACTGGCTTCCTGCGCCCGAGGAGAGCGCGCTTTAAGTGGAGGAGGGGCACAGGTGAAGAGTCCCGGGCCACACGCTGGCTCTGCTGAGAACAGCCTCATGAGCAGAGAAATGAAAGGGTTACGGAATCCAGTCTGAACCTGAAAAATACAGAGAACCAACTACGAATGGGTCCAGTGCTCAGCAGAGATGATTCTGGAAAACAAGAAGCCGTGAGGAGCATTGGAGAGAAGGGCAAAGACCTACTCCATGATTTCCCTAAAAGGACTGTTTTCTCTACTACATGAAAACTTCTGCCAGAAACACTGAGATGTTCCCAGCTGCATGTGCTCAGAATTCTCCTGCAAGTTACTCAGTGTCTGGGGGTAAATCAGTGACCAAGCTCACACCAAGAGGAAAAATGCCTCAGTGGTAAGACTTGAATCCTGAAATAATCACTATTTTCCCAGGAGGAGAGTGTCACTTGGGGCCCCCAAAGCAACAAGTTTTGGTTAAAAGGAAAGCTTTTAGGGACTGGGCTTATAGCCCAGTAAACTTTACTAGCCTGGAAGAGTCCACAGACTCAGGTCTGGGGCAGGTTTGCTGAAGTCAGGAGATACTGCAGCTCGGCAGAGATAAAGAGTAACTAGCAGAAGTTAATCAAACTCGGGTCCAAGAGCACAGAACTTTCCTAACCTCTGGGTGTGTAACCAGCCTTGCCCTCCTTCCTGTTTGCAGCTGATAAACTTCTACCCTCCCTCACCCTCCATCTTTTGGAAAGGCTCCAAGATCTAGGCACTGGCGTAACCTCAGCCAGCGGGATCTGGCATGTGAGACTATCACGGCTTTGACAGATAACATCTTTCTCCGCCTCTTGCCATTGCTGAGAAACTTCTGGAGTCTAAACGCACCTGTGCTCCAATATACACAGAGCCAGCCTTCTGGCTGCCCTTCTTAATGCTCACTATCCTCACAGGCTGAGGAGCAGTGGGGCACAGGCCTTCAGCACCACCTTGGACTTGCTGTCACCCCCATGGCTTTTGGGCAAGAATGATATCAAAGTAGTGTCTTAGTAAGAATAATCCGAAAATGGGGACAAGACATTAGAAATAAGAGTGGGAGGTGGGAGACGAGCCAATGGCCTTCAGTCATTTATTAGTTTAGTTATCCAGTCAACAGACACCTCCTATGTCCCAGGAATTGAACAAGGCTTAAAAGATACAGCATGAAACAGAAGTAATAGCATGGACAGACTGGGTGGGCAAAGCCAGGGAGCATTTGCAACAAAAATTCAGACGAGCTGTAAGCCTGAACTAAGGCAGTGACAGTGGAGGTGAAGGGAGATGGATCCGGGTAGACAGTAGACAGACCATTAGAGCTATTTCTTACTTTTGACTGCCAAGGTCATACAGTTTCATTCAAACAATATGTAAGAGGACAAAAATACAAAGTTAAAAAGTAAGAGTCCCCTCGCGGGTTTAACAGCATGCCGATTCTAGGAGGCGATGTCGTGAGTGGGATGTGAGGGGGTCCCATTCCGGGCATGAACTGGACAGGTGCTTCTGAGATAACAAACACGAGAAGACCTATTTCTTGGGGGTAGAGGATGTCTACTTTGCTTGTGCTCGTTTGTTTTTTTTTAATAACAGCTTTATTGAACTGTAAATCCCACACCATACAGTTCATCCAAACTGTACAATTCAGTATCTCTCAGTACGTTCACAGGTATGTGCAACCATCATCACGATTGATGCTCGGACATTTTCACCACCCCCAGAAGAAACCCCATACACATTAGCAGTCACTCCCCACTTCACCTTAACCCTCCTCCTCCCTGACCACTTTCTCGTCTTACGGAGCTGTCTATTCTGAGCATTTCATATAAATGGAATCTGACAATATGTGGCCTTTTGTGACTGGCTACTTTCACTCAGCAGTGTTTCCAAGGTTCAGCCACGTTGTAACATGCATAGTACTTTTTGTTGTCAAATAATTCTCCTTTGCGTGGATAGACCACATCTTGTCTATCCGTTCATCTGTTGATGAACAAATATCTGGGCTATTTCCACTTTGGGGCTATTAGGAATAATGATGCTATGCACATGCATGTACCAGCTTTTGTATGCACACTTGTTTTCGATTTTCTTGAGCATATCCTCGAAGCTGGATTGTTGGGTCGGAGGTAATTTCATGTTTAACTTTTTAAGGAACTGCCACGCTATTTCCCACAGTGGCTGTACCATTTTACATTCCCACCAGCAACGCACAAGGGCTCCAGTCTCTCCACGTCTTTGTCAACACTTCCTGTCATCAGATTTTTTGATTATGGCCTTCTTAGTGGATGTGAAGTCGTATCTTATTGTGGTTTTCGCTGTCATTTCCTAACGACCGATGCTGTTGAACATCAGTTCATTTGTGTCCTCACCAGCTTTGTACACCTTCTTTGGAGACGTGTATAATCAGATCTTCTGCCCCTTTTTCAACTGGTTTATTATTGTTTATCGAATTGTAAGAGTTATTTAAAAGTCCCTTATTAGATATATGATTTGCAAATATTTTCTCCCACTCTGTGTTGTCTTTTCACTTACTTGATGGTGTCCTTTAAGACACAGAAGTTGCTAATATTGATGAAGTTCAGTTTATTTCTTCTTTTTAGCTTGTGCTTTTGGTACTATTATCTAAGAAACCACTGCCTATGCCAAAATCATCAAGAACTATGCCTATGCTTTCTTCCAACATTATTATGAATCTTTTGTGTTCTTGAACTGATTAACTGAGAAAATGAATGTGAAAGTAATGCTATTACTTATAAAAATATTAAATAATTTCATCTGACAATTCTCCAATGATTTCTTTCTAAAGAGCTATTGACAAGCATAATCAAAAAAGTGAAGTAACCAGTTTAGCAATAAAATATTAGGACAATGTAATAATAGTTTTCAAAGTTGTTGAACGTTCACCACAGGATAAATGTCACTTAAAATTACCATGTGAATTTCAAATTACTTCTACCAGAATTTCTAATTGTCAGCTATTTCCAGAATTCTGCCATGGTGGCCAAGAATACTAAAGCAAATAGAATTTTTTAATCTAAAATTGACAGCATGTCATTTTAATGGTTTCTTAAATTATTTGGGCTGAAGGTGAAACTTTTGCAATTGCACCTTTTGCACCATGTTTCTGGAGGACCTACACTGCAGACAAAGCAAACTTGTTTCACTTGCTTCTTTCTTTAAAGGGAATGGTGATGGTGGGGTCCACCACAGCCCTGCCCTGGAAGTATAACTGTTTCATGGCCACCCAAAACCTTGAGTCAACTTCAGCTTGGTCCTAGAGCCTCCAAATACCACCAGATGCAGAAACCCACCTGTGGGCCCACCTTCCTTAAGACAATTTGCTTTTATGGGAAATTCTACTTCCAAAATTCACAGAAGCTTTATCTGGTCCACAGTGAATTTCATGACTTACAGGATTCTTTGCATCACCTGCCTCGGTAGGAAAAAGGAGTGACCAGGAAGACAAGGTGCCTGAAGCAAGAGCAGAGAGAAGCAGCGAAGAAGGGCTCCCTACTTCACGTTCATAGCACTTCCCCTGACAGATACATCACTCCCACCCACAACTTGGGGTTCGTTTTCTATCTTGACGGAAATGTTCATATTTTGACAATCAAAAACCAAGCGGAACTGTGGTTTATGTTTTAGAATTTACATAATGATTTTGTGACCTCAAATTCTCAAACGTCTCTTGATTGCAAAATATGCCTCCAGATGAACCCTCTCCCCACTCATTCACCGTGGGAATCCCTTGTGTCCTTTCCTGTTATTTCTGAGATTGACTCCAGGCTTCCTGCATAAAACCTCTTCCTCTCCTGTTGCCCCTGCCCCGTCGCCCAGCTCCGAGCAGCTGAACACAGCAGATACCGAAGCCCAGCCCCACCCCTCCATCAGGCCCTGCCTGCCCCTCGCAGGAACGTGGTAAGGCTCGCTGAGGGCAGGGACAACGTGAGAGCTTGCCTGTGCTAATGCTGCTGGCACAGGGGTGGACACTCATCTCGCAAGGGTGACTCTGTACTATCCCCAGCACCAGAGCTCTCCACCCTGACATGGAGCCAAACCAGACTGGGCCTCTGGATAAGGTGACACAGAACACAAATGCAAGCAGAGAAGAGGAGAAAGGAGTCAGGCCAGCCTCACAGGTTCCTGCGCACGGGCAGGATGTGGCTATTAACTGTAAACATCACAATTACGATTCTCTTTGCCCAAATTTCACACACCAAGTATCTCATCCTAACTTAAAGCAAGATTTCCTCTAGGAGATCCAGATGGGGGACATGACACATTCATTGCACGTGTAGGCTGGGCAAAGGAGTGCAACCTTGGTTGTCATGTCATTTCAAGCCTCATGAGAACCTGAACACATCTGGGGAGAGGAGGTGTGAGTACAAATGCAGGCGGAGGCACGAGTGTCCTGCCTTAATCCCTCTGGTTATACTGTTTATGTCCAGACACACCCTTCATTATAATGCTGAACCCATGTCTGGACAGTGAACCGCCAGCTCTCCCATCCTAGAGGAAGAACTGCGGAACATCCGATGGAAATCCTTGATACATAAGCATCAGAAAGCAGAACAAAGGCCTCACAAACTGTTTTCAGTGAGCTACTGACCTATCCATGATTCAATGGTCACGACAGCATGTTTATGTCAGAGCCTACTGACTTGTCTGCGGATGTGTCAAAGCTCAGAGGGATGTGCGTTGGAGCACTTTCAAGTCCAGTCCAAGAGGCATGATTCTGTTTCAGGCACACGTTTATTAAAATCTGAACAAAGGATTCCTCTGCAAGGCATTTTCCCACGTGATACGGCCACCCTGCCCCACCACCCTCCTACATCCACTCTAACGTTAGTTCAGTGACAAAAAAGGCAGAGGCTGATACATGCTATTGATTATAAAAATCTAGGCTTTAAAAAAATTCCTTTCCGATGTGTTTTAGTTATTTCTGAAGAACTCCATGGTCGTCAGTTGGCTAGCACGCCGATAGAAACTTGCAGAATCATCGCTAACTACAAAATACGTCGAGTCTATAAAATCACCTCCCAAGTTTCCACCTTTAAAGAAGGCATGGGGCAAAGAATAACAAACCGAGGTGGGATGACTGAATCGGCCCACAGGAGCCACACCAGAGTTCCCCAATTTCTCCAACAATCAGATTCCAAATGTCCCGCGATCCCTTTCAAAAGTGTTTTTACAAATCAGGGAATCAGCATGTCCTTACAGGAGCGAGCACATAGAGCATCTTCACCTCTGAAGGAGGACTCTGCAAAACCGTAGAACCTGTGTAAGTGAGAGGCTCTTTGGAATGACATTTTTAAGCTGAGAGAAGGGACAGTGGTAATTTTCCCTCATAGTTCACAGGCTTTTCTTTATGTTGTTAGTGTTTTTTAATCAAAGAAGAGATGGAGTCTCTTTTGTAGGTCCTACCGGACACTTTCTCTTTTTATCATCTATCCAATTGCTCAGGTAGAACAATTATTAGAAATCTTTAAGCTATTATTTCTGGGCCTTTCTTAATTTCCGTGGGGGGGGGGGAACTACGTTGGAAACATCCAATACCTGATTATTCAATTAGATGAAGCAACAAAAGGAGAGATCAAGGGTGCCCCTCCCCGCATCACACAGACAACTTGGGCCTGAATGATGAGCACATTCAATGACTGCCCAACAAGCCGATTCTACACGTTAGAGACACTTTTATACCAAACAGGCAGGCAAAGGCGATGGCATGGTTTAAGTGATCGTGCCCACAATAAGCAAATGACATAGTGATGTGAACATCAGAATAAAAAGGCACACTCTGAAACTTCGAAAGTAGAAATAGGAGAACAGTTCCTTTTGGTTTGTTTTTTGTCTAATGTAGGCGAAAAGCAGAACAGGTGTATTCAGATTATTTTCAGGTGAAGGGTTCTGTCAGTCAAAGCAGTTAACGGTGGCTTCTTTCTCCTGGGGCCAAAGCAATCTTTGCTTTCGTCGGCTTCTGAGAATGTGTTTAGTCTTCCGATGTGTAGAGGTGATACATCAGGGCTACGACCAGTGCCGAGGCGGCTGGGATCACCCAATTGGTCCACCAGCTGGAAAGAGACAGCAATGATGCTTGCATGGTGTTTGGAGCAGGGACTCAAAACTTTTGCTCCTCCTACCACGAAGGCCACCGTGGCACGTTTTTATTACCTTTCTAGCTTATTTGGGGGAAAAAGTAATTCTGAGCTGCAGAAAGTGACATGCATACAACACACATCCGGGAACACTGGCAACTGCTCTAGCCCCCAGCCTTGTAAGAAAACTAACAACTTCCCCGTCCACTTACATCTACTTCTGTGCACTTACACAAAGCTATGAATCACCCCCACAACAGACGCCACCTAAGACTAGTGACTTATCAAAAGGACACCAGATCTGGGTTAAGTACCACAAGTTCACAAAAGTGAATATTCTTAACAGGTTTTAGTCTAATTACATCCATTAATTAAGAATTGAAAAATGGCACACTGAACTGAGAACCAGAAGATCAAGGTTCTCATCTCGGGAGAGCCGTCAGCAAGCAAGCTCTATCAGCCAAGGGCAAATCATGTCCCTGAGCTATAAAATTTGGGAGTTTGAGGCATATGATTACTAAGGTTGCTGCTAGCATCACAGCTCTTCCCTCTGTGATTCTGTTTTGAAAATCTAATCTTCCCACGTGTGTGGCAGGTTTAAAGAGTTAAGAAACAGCACGCCCCAACTACTTAATCTGTGGTCCACAGCTGTAAAGTCACAAAAATCCCTCATTTAGTCTTCGTTCAGTCCCGGTGCACAGAATTTTTGATCTACTATAAATGACAGACTATGAATCAAATCAGGGGCAGAGCTAGGAAGACTTTCAATATAGATTTGAACCTATAATTTCTTGGAAAACAAATTAATATGTAGGTTTTAGAATTTGAATAGAGACAGGTAACACCTACATATACATAGATTTTCCGTCATAAACTTTTTATCCTTCAATACTCTTTACATGTCAACCCATTCAAAGACCAAGTTCAATATAATGATTTTAACGGCAAAAGGACTATAAGTGTAAATTTCATCTTGGTGGATTTTCAGTTTCCATTTTAGAAGGAGACATTTGAGTGAAAAGCAAGGGAAGCACTGCAGGGGACACACCAGAACACCGACAGCTGGGGGCAGTGGTATCCAAGAGGGAGAAACAGAACAGGCAGGAGTGTGGCTTTGATCTTGGGTCCAAATATATATATATGTATATTTGTTTATTTATACATATGATGGTAATAATACAAATCAGTATGATAGAGCTGCCAAAAATGTCAGTATGATCTTGGACTATAATAAATGAATCTAGTCCCTAGAACAAGAGATTCATGCTACACACTTGGATTTCTGGGTTCAACTCTAGGGCCCACTGGAGGAAGGGAAAACTGAGCCACGCTTAGGGAGATATAATCACGACAATTTAAGAAACTGACCACATATCTGGTGAGGAAGAAAACAGAATGTTGTGTCTGGAGATTAAAAGATTGCCCAGGTCACAGGACTGCCGTGCGGGAAAAGGAGAGTGGGTTTGTTCTGCTCCTTAAGGCAGATGCAGCTGGAGGGTGAGACCTGTGGTTGTTCTGAAGAGTGTCCATGGTCTGAGCTGTCTGACAGTTTAGGAGGGAAGGCCCTGTGTAGTCTGGGTGCTTAGTGGAGATGACCCTGGGGGTGTCCGCTAGAGGGGCACAGTGGGAGCCTGGGATCAGAGGCTCCTCAGATGAGGGGAGAGGCCCCCAGATCAACCCTTGTTCTAGGAGCCTTCTAATCACAATAATGCTTTGAAAGAAAACTACCACATACCTGGAATTAGAATCAACAGTAGTAATAAGAGTCTCCTGAAACCAAGAGAAAAAGTGAGTTAAAGGGAACATATGAGTACACATAAAATTGACTAAAACCTGTTTTAAAACAAGATCACAATAGGTTATTCAATTCACTTCTTATTCAGTGCAGTCCTCAAAAAACGTTGAAAGGAAAAATTGTATCATAAATGTCTTTTCATCTAAATGCCCAAAATTTCACCATTTTTTCAGAAGAAAAAAATTTAAGAATGACGTATATTTAAATTATTTATGAACATAACCTAGATAATTTGAAAGAAAATGTTAAAAATTAATGGGCTACCTAAAATATTCTGCACACAATAGACATCTAAATACTTTAATGTAGAAACTGAACACAGGTTTCATTTACACATACACAGAACCTATCATTACCTTTAAAGAGAGCAGTTCCATTCTTTGAAAGCATGAATGAAACGTTCAACAAAACATATGAGATTTAATAAAATAACTGATGAAGTAAAAGTGTACTCAGATTATAAGATATATTGGCCAAAAAGAAAAGAGTAAGTGTCATTTACATTGTAACACTCTAGACTAGTTTTCCTGGCCTTCTTTAACTATGGCAAGAAGGCTCCAGAAAGACACTGGAAGCCTCAGAGGCTTACTTCACACTGTCACCCACCAAGAAACCTCCAAATGCCAGGGTGTTTCATGATTGCAGCTTGTTTTACTTCCCAGCACTGAGGTCCCTCCTGTCAGTACTGTGAAAGTGAACTATGGATGGCTCTAGGATGTCTGCTTCCCCAAATAGCTGGATAACTAAGGTCTAGTGAGAATGGAAGCTTTTCTGGGCCTGAAAACGTGTTAAGAAGCATTCTCCTGAAGCTCCACACCAGCAAAAGTGTTAGTGCCTCAAAGGAAGGTAGCCAAAAACAAGCAGAGTTCTCTTGTTTTCCAAAGCACAAGTTAAAAAACCAGTAGCAAAACAATCAGCGGTTTGTAGTGAGGCAAAGCTACACACAGCAAGGCGCGTTAAAGACCCTCCCGTGAAAAGGCAGAAACCTTTCAGGGAGGGGCAAGCAAAGCAGTTATGAGACCCACCAACCTGGAAACATGACCTTTAAGACTCCTGACACAGGAGGAGGGAAAAAAAACAAGTCATTTCAAAAGAAAACTTCACATTTATTATCTTTTTAAGCAACATTAAATCTTAGAGACTACAAAAAGTATTTGTAACCACTACAAGATTAGTTTTCAAATTTTGTACAGATAAATAAAATTAACAAGGATTACTAGAAGTAATTGGACAATGAGAAATTATTATTTGTTAGAAGGAAGACACAATCAATTCTGAAACAAATACAACAGTTCATTCAAGGTAAAATGTTACTGTCGCACTAGAAAGTTAAGCCTGAAAAAGTCAACAGAAGGCAAACGTGGATCTGTTACTTCGTTATACTGAGCACATGCATTTCGCCAGACATGTGGATAATTCTGTACGAAAAGCAGCTGGCCTGCCATCCTCCACTGTCACTGTCACCATGAGCACTAATGTCCTGCTGGCACGTCATCACCGCCAGGCACAATTATCCCCCAGAGAGCTGAGCTTTAACAGATCATATACATTTCTGACTGCTCACTACCTGATAGGCTCTTAACCCAGGGGTGCTTCAGAGTTAAATCTGATTTACCACTTGGCACTTGGACCTCGGGTGGGTTTTGGAATGTAACTACCAAGTATGTCAATAAACAGGGAGAGAAGACTCCAGTCTTTGTTACAGGCTCTGCCTCCTGTTCACTCCGTGACCTTGAGGGTTCAATTTCAAGCAGAAAAAGGTTAACGATTAAATTATCACATAGTAAGTTCTCTATATAGGCATGCAAAGACCATCAGGCTTTTGCAAGGCAAAGTCATCTCATTTATAAGTTCATCTAACTTAGCCCATTCCTTCATTGGAGAGCTTTCCCCAAAATACTTCTGAGGCAGTGATGCCTTCCACGCAAAGGCTAGAGCCTACAGAGGCTTGAGAGACTTGCAACCACTGAGCCTAAAGTGGGTGCTCGGTGTGGTTCTGCAGTGACCTTCAACAAGGTCAAGGCTTGGAATCGGGTTGAGCTTCACTGTCTCACGTTCCCTGAAAGGACCATGGATCCCCAGGGATATCACAAGAACCAAATCAAGTCACTTATACAGCAAGGCTTTGAAAACTGCAAACATGGAAAGATACTGCCACCACTGATACTCTCCATGTAGGCAAATTTGATAGATATATATTTGCTTATTTAAACATGCATGATCTGTGTCTACAAATATCTTAAGTTGACAACTTGGCACGTTTCCCTTTAGGCAGGTTCAAGCTAAGAATCTCTGGTGCATCTTATTTCACAATTCAACTAGATCTTTTAAGCAGGCAACATTTCAAAAATTCAGACCACAGCATACATTTATCAGCCTGGGGACAGATGGTGTGGTTATACAGACACAGCAGAAGAAATAATGAAGGACATTCTCTTCTTCTGATAAACTAGAAGCACAAGAAAGATAACTCTAGAAAAGTGGTTATGTTTGTTCTTTCATTGTGATGGCTTGTGGCCTCTAAGAAAAACAGCAGGTTCTTGGCCCACATTCCTTGGCCCAGTCACATATGTTCTAAAGGAGGAAAGGGGCTGTCTTTCAGAGGTAAAGCAGTTATGTGAGAGATTTAGTCCCAATCGGTGCTTTCTGCTGACAGGAATCATGGTTTGGGACACGGTTGGATCCACATTAGTTCTAAGTTCATGTAATGAGCCTTATCAAATCCTTGCTTTACCAAAGCTGAATGATAAGCACCAAGATGATTAACATACTGAACACCTAACAGGAAAAATTACTTTTTCCCCGACAGACTGGAGAAAAAGCAAAACTTCATGTTGTGCAGAATTTCAGTTGTCCAAAAAGTAGCCTCAAAAAGGGACTCAGTCGTCTAAGTGAGTTGGTCAGCTGAGAGGAGTGCTAATGAACCAGGGCATAAAATTACCATTACTAGATTTTCCTTTCCTAAGGAAAAAATGCATCAAAAAGTTATTATTTAATTAGCATTAAATTCAACCAACAAATATTTATTGAACACCTACTATGTCCCAGAGACATGGAGATGAGAAGACATGGCTAGTGTCCTCAAAAGTTTAATTATTTAATTTTAAAAATCTTTTTATTTTTAGGGAGAAGGTAATTAGGTTTATTTATTTTTTAATGGAGGTACCGGAGATTGAACCTAGGACCTTCTGCATGCCAAGCACACACTCTACTACTGAGCTATACCCTCCCCCTGCCAAAGTATTAAGACCTCTGCTCAGATTTTCACTTCTCTGAAAAGAAGCCTTGTGTCAAATCTTTCAGTTAGAAGCACAGTACTATTTATAAAAAGTAGCTCTTCAAAAGGCATCTGTTGGTAATTATGATGAAAAAATTATTTTAAGTATTGAGAGTCTTGTGAAGAGAACATACAAACTATCCTACTGAAATATAATGATGGGTCTAAACAAATAAATTTTGTTGAGCCAACAGGTTACATCTTCATCTAACCTAGAAAGACCTGTGCTGGACTCAGGTAAGTAAATGACCTTTGCCCTCCAGTTTGATGGGTACGAAATACAGTGAAGATTAACTATAGTCACCGAGTACTGCAGAAGACCACACTTACCGGAGGCTTGGTTATCTTTGATCTGTCATCCTGCAATTAAAAAAATAAGATACATTATAGGTTACTACAAAAAGAATATAGAAATGAATATATGTATGTAAATGTATGACTGAACATTATGCTGTACACCAGAAACTGACACATTGTAAACTGACTATTAAAAAAAACAAAGGAGAAACAGGACTTGAAAAAAAAGGGCACATTATATGAAAGGAAAAACATCTGCAAAAGTACCATTTCCAAAGTGCTTGCTTTTACTGAGTTTTTTTTTAAATTACTGTTTAGTAATTAGCACTTCAGGTTCTATCTAGGTTGTTAAACACACAGTTTGATCCATTTGACTGCAAAAATTAATAGCAGATTAAGTGCCAAGAGGTATTTCGATCTAGAGTTCCAAAGTTTAGAATAGCCGTGATAGTCAAATGTGCACACTGATCTGTACACACACTTATTAGACTTAGATCCTGATTTGTAATTCAGGGAGCAGCTAAGACCTAATCAGGTTCTTCTCTTCTATCTTCTGAAATTCCCTTTGGGGTTTGTGTGTGTGTGACCTGTGTGACATCCTCAGTGAATTCCTGCAGTCTCCCAATTGGAGGGTCATAAGCTACTTAAACTTCCAGCTGAGCCAATTCAAAATAAAGTACATTTGAGGCTGACCACAGGTGAGCCCAGTCGGCAGGTGAGGCAGAGATGCTGTAGTCACAGCCTGAAAACTCACCTGCTCTACCCCAACAAGCTTTGGAATGGAAAGAATAAGGACAGGATGGAACATTTTAAGGGAAAGCCTCTCTGATAGTCTGATTACTTCATTTTGGGGAAATAGAAAGATAAAGATGAAAATATGTGGGCGAATAAACTGTCCAGATAAAGGAAGCTTACTCTCTCAAAGTACCATCTCCTACCACCAAGAAGAACCACCTCCCCACTCAAAGGAAACTGCTCTAAAACGGATTTCCTACCTTCAGGACTTCCGCAAAGAGCCTACTTCAAGCTCTCCTGCATTCATGGTCATTACAAGAAACATCAATCGCACACGATGAAACGTTTCGTACGGTGTTTTGTCTTTTCATATGGTTTCTCGTGTGCTCACCGTGGTTAAGACTATTTGCCTTCTTGTCGGAGAGCCCACTTCTGGCGGCACCGCCACCGTTTCAGTTTGGCCACTGGTAATGCGCCCCGAGCCGGGGAAGGAGAAAGGTGTTCACTGGCTCAAAGGAGAGGTCCATGCACTCTCTAGAGTTAGAAGGGACCCATCTGTCTGCTTTGGATGCTCAGAGAATTCCACTACTTCTCTCCAACTTTGCAGCTCTATCCTTGATAACTTTGGTTGATGGATAAGTGAAGTTATAAATGGTCATTTGAAAATGCCACAGAAGATTCTAAACTCCTATTATAGCCCTGGGTTTACATAAAAGCTGAAACAGGCTTGTGTTTTCCCAAAGTCAGTCCATAGACTGGCACCAAAGATGATATCCTCAAAGGTCTGAGGGAGAGTGAGAAGAATGAGGAGGACCATGTGTGGGCTGTGCAGGAGTCAGAGCCTTTTCATTTAACACAGCTGATTTTTTTTTTCTAAATCATTTTTTAGAATTAAAATATCCTCACACTAATGAAAGCAGAAAATTAGAAAGGGTTATTTTTTTTTTTTAAGAAAAATACTTTGGTCAAAAAAAAATTAAAAATAGAACTATTCTGGGTCTATACTTCTACCTTCTAAGATCTGCTGCTCAGGGATACTTCAGACTCTGAGATGCCCTGTCCCCAGGACATGACCCTGGGATGAGAAGATCCTAAGTGCTGGTGAAAAATGCAACCATAGGATGCAAAGAAATTTCTGGTCAATGTATTTATGACAAAAATGGTATTCTAAAGTTTTTTGCTTTACTCCTTTTAAAATTTTGTAATATGCAAGTCTACAGATTTGAGTAAGGTCAACCCATAGCCTTAAAGAGAAACAAGGCCCCACAAAGGTGCTTACCGGGTGCAGCTCCCCAATGATAAATGTTTTGGACAATTCTCTAGCATCTGTAGAGTGCCCGACATCCTCAAAGTTTTCAGTAGCATCACCTCCAGCTTGTTCCCTTAAGACTTCTTCCCCACCAGGATGCTGTTCAGAGGACAGATAGATAAAAAATTAAATATTTTTCTAGGCAAATGAGTTAAGAGAAAATGGCCAGTTTACTGAACCAAATAGGCTACTTTAGAAGTCACAGATGACAATGTGGAAGTATAACTCGCTCATAACATAGGTGAAAACCACTCTTTTGTATTCAATTTCCTTCTTGAAAGTTCAGAAGACCCTTTCTCCAATAGTAAAATGCTCATTTCCTGGTTATTCACATGGTAATAAAAGCAGAGGGCACACATTTTTAATCCTTTGGGAATGTCCTCTTTGCTTTTTTCATAAAGCTCTCAAAATCTCAGTACAAGCTTTTCTCAATCTTTACCCAATCTATTTTTAATTGGGTCTTATACTTTGACCTTTGACTTCTTCCATCTAAGCGTGGACATATCATGCCTGAGGTGATAATTCATCTTTGAAAAGCTCTCTGTGTGCCTGCCAAGTTTAGCAGCACCCAGCCTGTTGGACAGGCAGGTGAGTTCCTTTGCAGATCTTACTCTCCAGTAGGAAGAGAAAGTGAAGCAAGCAAGTGTGGTAGTCACTTGCTCAAGATGCTGCCATAGGACATGTTATGGATAGGGAACAGAGGCAAAGAAAGAATCCAATCCTACACGGGGGAGTTGGGTGGAAAGAGCCTCCTGTGGAATTAAAGCATTCCAGGGCTCTTAGCTGCTTTAATTGGTGCAACAAAGGATGCGCTATGCTGGGACAGAGGACTGATGAGCACGGCCCAGTCACAGATACAGATGAAGATGTTTAGAGACTGAGGGAAGGGGTTCTCAGACAAGTAAAAAGAAAGTAAGTGCTTGCTTATATCATCCTAAATACTTCTGTAGGGGGAAAAAAAAAACCTCGTCTTAGGTCAAATTCACCCTGTCCTTGCAAATCACCTACAAGTGTCCAGTAATGGAACAAAACAATTCTCCCCTAATAACTGACTGCAAGCTTGATCTCTCGGTTAATGGAGTACACAGAGGCACCTAAGACTACAGAAGAGTGAACAAGCATTCTGTTTTGAAACCCGTTTCTCCTTCTACCTTGTTTAAACATATCTAGCACTAAAGGAATCTACTTATTTTTTTCTCTACTATTTGCAAAAGTTATCCATAAATATTGGAAAGCACAAAAAAGAACATAAAGATCACCTAAATCATCCACAGTCTTACCATCTAGAGAAAGCTGGTTATACATGTATGTAAACGTGTAACTAATTTTTAAAAGAAAATTGTGATCATTACCTAAGGCATGTGGTTTTGTTAGATGAAAAGCAGATTATAATACATAGTCTGGGGACAGTATTGCCTAGTGGTTACTACTACCGTGAGAACTTGGGAAAACAATGGTACTTATCATTTAGTTTTTGAGGATTAAATGTGTTACTGTATGTGTTAAAATGACCAGTAAATATTATCCAGCACTTTTATTAAATATTTTCCAATGTCACTGAGTATCTTTCCTCAATACGACTTTTTACATGGCTACATAACGTTTCATCCTGTAGGCATTTCCAAACTTCTTTGCAAGTCTTCCACTAGGGGCACGGAATATTACAGTCCACTTAAACACGGGAAGCCACCCTGGAGGTGCACTGTGAGAGCCCACCTGAAGCTGCCTGGTGCATCTCCAAGGCTGTGGCAATGACAAACATGGTTTGCTGATTCTCAAACAGTCTGTTTATTCTCAGGCACAGCCTGAGATGCACAGACACGACAACGTGGGAGACACAAAATGACTAACTTACTCGGCACCCACAACTTACACAGATTCACAGACTGTCGTTCCTTCTGTGTGGGTGGCTTCACTCATGAGTTCCTTAACTTTTGGTTCCTGTTAAGAATATGGGATCACAGACAAATCTCCCAAAATAAATCATTATTTTCCAATTACAGCCTTAACCTTAAACAAGGTTAAAAACACAGATTGGCCTTTTATAAACAATCATAAAACTAGACAAGTTTTTAAAATATAGAGTTTGATCTTTAAAGTCCTATACCAGAGAAAATAAACATTCTGCTTCATAGAAAGTAACACAACAGCCTTCACCTAAAACAAAAAACAACTCCTCAACTTAATTTCTAATCAGGCACAGGAAACAAAAAAGTATGTGTCTATATGTACGTATGCATGCATGTATGTATCTGTTTATGATTTACACCTGGCCTAAGCCACTTATAAGGCAGTTTTCTAAGGGAAAAAAAAATGAGAGAAATATCTCAGGTTATATTGGTTTCAATGACCACTGTTTAAGAAAAAATACAGTATAGAATGAACGAATTGATGCTAAAATACTTTGGCCCTACCCTGAGGATTTTTTAAACAATTAGTAAGAAAAAGCCTAAAAATTGATTTTTTGGAGCAAAATAATTCAAGTCTTGATAAGACAGTAAGAAATATGGGACTGGCTTGTTACGTGCAGTGAGAGGGAGACAGACAAAAACACATCAAGGAAACCAACTCTAAATCATGATGGTGTGGCACTCAGCCATTTACCCCGTCACTGTCCGCACTCTCGTGAGCAAGTTCATGCTGCAGTTGAATAAGCACCCATCACATCTGAAGACTAAAGGAAATGCTCTTCCTTACCTGCCAGCACTCAAAAGCGACAAAGAAACTGGGAACGCTGCTGTTGGCACCATCTTAGTCTTTCCGAGATGGTCTGTGTCTGCTATGTCTGTCCAGAAACTCTCACAGGACACATACTCCCATCTTCAGGGCAGGTTATAGAATTTAGGGGAGCCAAAGAAAAAGTCAAGGCCTTGAAAAAGGAAAGTAGTAGAAGAATAGGCAAGTGAGATTATCTGAGGATTTTCTGAAAGATTAAAGAAAAGACCAAAATGCCTAGTCAGAGGGAGGCAAGATTACAGGTAACAAGAAGAGGTGAACTTCTCCTAAAGAGTCTGAGCCAAACTGGTGCAGCTGGTACCAGAAAACCGTCCCAGTAAAGCACCACTAGCCAGAACCTCCACTTATCGCACCATATGCAGGCAGACAGCCGTAGAGCCCAAGAGAGAGAAAAAACGTCAGGAGTGACTGCAAGGAGGACGCAACAAGGACAGAGCTGGGGGCAGTCATGGCCAAATTCCCACCAGAGCCATACCTGTAACGTAAAATCTCCCATTTTTCCGGAGGAAGATTCCATTTTCCACTTGCCTTACTATGTGCTAAAGTTAATTCACTCCAAACACACATACTAAGTGTCTCCATGTGCCAGACACCAAGGTGTGCCAGATGCAATAGTGAGCAAAGGAGGTCACGGCTCCTGGGGGATTTACAACCCACTAGGGATCCAACAAAAATACTCCCAGGCTGCACGACTGCAAGTGAAAATCAACATTCTGACCCTAAAGAGCACAGTGCTGTGAAGAGTGTAACACGGAGAAAGGGCAGGCTGGAGGGCCGAGCAGGCTCACGGGCTCACAGCCTCTTCAAGGATTCCTCCAGCCTTTATCCTGCGAAGCCATCGGGTGGATCCAAGAAGGAAGATGACAAAATCAGACTTAGTTTTAAAACTATAACCTGGTCTTCGGAGTGGACAACAGCTGTGAGAGCAGGAGAGGACCTGGGAAGACTCTTCGCTAAGGCCAGTACAGTAATCCAGGCAAGAGATGACGGTAGCCCACCATAGGCTGGGAGCAACGTGGAAATGAGGAGGTGTGGACGGGTGTCGGATAGAGCAGTCAGCAGGATCCTGTAGGCGTGAAGGTGATTGATGGGAGATGAGACAGCATGATGACTCAGATTTCTGGCTTGCAGCATCGAATGGACGATGGTGCCAGTTGCTGGGAACGGGCTGGAAGGAGACCAGGTTTAGGGGATAGATAGTTCCTCCCACACACTGTGTCCACATATCTGGTGAGCCAATAATTCCCTGTCGCTTCTGTGAAACCTTCACTTATTGTAAGTTCCCCCAATACACTTGCACTGGCAGCATGTGAGAATCTCTAGATACAAACCAAGGAATATCAATAAAAGAACTAGAAAGAGCCTTCACTTTTTGCACCTTTTTGCATTTAAGGGTTATTTCAGGAAAATAAACAGGAAATATATTTTAAAAGATGAAAGACTGGCATAGTCCGTAATTCAGAAGACATTTAACTGTCACAACCTCCACCCATTCCTAAGGACACTTTCAGAAAGACGAGGTAAATTCTTACGGTACAAACAGTAACGCTGGCTACCAAGTCCTGAATTACAACTGGCTTTCTACCACTCAAGCCATCAGTGCTTCCAGCAGCGCTGGCAGAGTAGATCTCTTCTCCTTGAAGTACTTTCCTCACATGGCTGCCAGTACAACAGGCTCTCCTAGTTTCCCTTCAGCCTTACTGGCCACTCCTGATCTTCTCCAAGTCTCAACACAGGAGCACCCCAGCACCCAGTCTTTGGGGGCTCTCCCACTGTCTAGCTCCCCTGATGACCTTACCTAGCCTCCGACTCAGAATATCACCTGTTCTCTAATGAGTGCAGTTCGCCAGGCTTCCCCTGAACTCCAGGCTCCTTCCACAGGCAACAGCCTACTCACCTGTTCACCCGATGTCTAATGCACAACCCGAATGAAACGTAACCAAAATCGAATGTTTTAGTTTCCCTCAAAGTACGCTCCATCCGAGTCTTTCCATCCTCAGTGAATGTTGCCACCATGCATCCAGTTGCTACAGCCAAAAACTAGAAGCCCAGCTTCATTCCTTTTCACTCTGATCCATCAGCAAATCCAGCTGGCTACCCTCAAAACATATCCAGAATCTGCAGAATCTAACCACCTCTCCCCACTTCATGGCTACCACCTTAGAATAAACCACCACCATCTCTTGCATGGACAACTACAATCATCCCTTAACTGGTCTCCTGCCTCCTGTCAATCCTTCCACAGTCAACCCCACAATGCCAGGAGGATTTTCAGAAGTTAGCTTAGTCCAGGGTAGCTGGTCATAGCAGAATTAAGAGAGGTAACAGGTAATGGAGAAAAGCGAAACAGACATGCTTCAGTGACAGGCTGAAGGTGATGGGTCCCCCCACACTTGCAAATATCCAAAGTCTTCCCACTTCCTACAAGGGCCCCATGTGAATCCTTGCCACACAGGCTTCTGACAGGCCCGAAGACCTGTCACACTAGTTCCCCATCTCTGCACCCTCACACTTGCCTCTGCTTGGAATGTTCTTCTCTCAAACTTTGGTAAGATTTCATCCAACCCCTCATTTATACTTTGCTCAAATGTCAGCTTTTCAGAGCCCTTTGCTGAGCCGCCTGTCCAGAAGAGCCCGCCCTGCCCCCACACCATGGTCTCCACCCTCTCCTTGCTTCTTCCTTCACAGCACTCAGCACTCCTGTAGTTCTATTTAAATCGATTTATATGTAAGATTCGTGAGCACAGAGACTTTGGTCTGTCTTGCTCATCACTGTTGCCCAGTACCTAGTTCAACGCCTGGCACATGGCAGATACAAAGAACTGCTTTAAGTAATCTGGGCCAAAGAAGTGGGATAAGCACGGATGATCACACATTGGTCTTAGAACTAGTACACACAACCAGTTAAGTGCCTGATGACAACTTTCTCATTCCATCTACTCCAGTTCACGCCCTGCTCCTTCTCCTAAACTATAATAGTCCTCACCATTCAGAAACCATATAATTTCACATTCAATTGCTGTTTAATTCATTTAATCAAAATATTTACTGAGTATCTACTACGTGCAAGGCATTGTGTGGGACATGCAAAGTACAGGGAAAAAATCAACATGACTGGATCCTGAAGAAGCACGCAAATAATTTGAGATTAACGAAATAATGCAGAAAAGACCTTGGCTTTCACTGATACAGCCTCATGGTTTTGACTACTCATGAGTGAAGCAATAAGTCCTAAACACACAGTAGTACACACCACCAGTAAAGTAAGAATCTGAACCACTCTCCCTGAGAGGCAGGAGTGAATGGTCACTGAGCTACTGAGAGTGCTGCCCCAGCCGCCCCAGCGTTCATATCACAGAGCACTTTGATGATCTCAACTTCTTCTTCACCATGCAGCGTCTTTTGTTACTATTGTGATAAAAGCTTTGATTTTCTTGTGACAAATGACTCTTTAAAAAGCCACCTGTTGGTGACAGAAGTGAAAAGAAAACCAGGAAATACAGTTTTGCTGCCAGACATTAGAAATTTGGTTTCCAGTAAGATGTGAATTCACAAATGGCTTAGAATTGTGATGTAAACGATTCCACCAAGTGCCCTATCTGAATAGAAACTAACAAAAATATGACACCTTCGCAAACGCTGCTCTAGCGAGTACTCCAGACCGGTGCTGTCCTAGAACTTTTTGCAATGATGGAAGTATTTCTATATTTAAACTGTCCAACATGGTGGCCAGTAATGACAAGTGGCCTCTGAACACTTGAAATGGAGCTGAAAAACAGAATGTGAATTTTATTTAATTTATTTAAATTTAACTAGCCATTTTTGTCTACTAGCTACTGGATTAGAAAGTGTAGCTATATGCAACACATTTTTCAAGAGACAGAGACAATCTAGGTGAAAACTGAAAAGGCATTTCATTTGCAGTGAAACACATGAACATTTATTTTCTGTGTGTGTGTGAATAAAGGTGAGCTCACACGTTGAAAGGAGCACTTCTCTATGTGGTGTGATGATAAAAGAAGCAGTGGCGTCAGGTGACCCCATAGCTTCGGCAGAGCCTCCTCTCAAGGCAAGGAGACCCGCAGTCAAGGGTCATTGGTTAGAACAAGAAAGAGTTCAGCACAAACCAAAGTGCCTTGGAAGAAAAAGCTTTTGTCAATTGATTCATCCAAGGAGAGGCTACCATGAAAGCTGAAGATGGCTGCAGATCAAATGACTCCTTTCTGTGGCAGGTTTTAGGATCAAGCCTGACCTGTTTTACCATTTTATCAACCGCAGGGCATCACAAGGTGAGAATAGGTTCTCACCTGTAACATGACAACGCAATAAATGCCTGCGTGGCATACACTAGTTTACTTTGGTTTACATTAACTTAATATAAATTGTTTCATGACTTTAGTCCTCCTTTTACAATCATTAAAGGTTTGAAGTGGTGTCTTAGGCTTTTCAGTTATACTTTATTTAATGTGGGGAGCACAGTTATAACTGTGCTTGTGAATTTGAGGATTTGTCAAAGTCAAGGGTCTGCCAAAAACATACAAAAATGAGAGGAATACAAATAAGGCAGAAAAGGAAAAGTGCTAAATGAATATCAAAATTCAAGGAAAGGACAGATCATTTCAGCTGGAGGGCAGGCAACAAAGAAACCCTCAATATGCCAATCATGCAGGATGACTGATAGGAAGAAGGAGGTCACCCTCCCCTAGCAAGGGGTCACCCCAATTAATGAAACTCACAGAGCCTGTGTAGTACTTAATGATCAAAATCCTCAAAGGTGTATCCTGTTTTTAAAAAAATGTAAAAGCTCAAAAAGGAAGAAAATAATACAAACGATAAATTCTTCTTCACTGGGCTCCAAATATCCACAATGAATTAGGCAATATTTAGTCCTTCGGTCAATGCTAACAAACAGAAAGAAGCTCAGATTCTCACTTCATCTTTAATTAATAGTGCCTACTATTAATGCCAGTGTTTTCAGGTAAACACTGATGAGTTACCTGCTATGAAAAATCCACACACTTAAAACCAATGACGAACATGTTAGTCTTGGTTTACAAAGCTGGCCTAGCCATGATCCCACCCACCCTTCTCTTTCCAAATATGACCTACTGGTAAGAATTTGCTTTAATCTGAATAAACACGCAGTGCAGGTGGCGCTCAAGTGCTCTTGGGATTGCTTCCTTCAGGAGAGATAGCAAAGCTATCAGGGTTAACCTCATACTCAGAGCCTCCCCTTCGAGACCTTATGATAAGCGTCATTCACAACCACAGTTCCAAGAATCTCACCAAGAAGACACATGGCCCATTTAAAGCTATGGAGCTCAATGGTTTATCTCCTAGGTCATTACAAAGAAAGGTGTGACCCAAACCCGATGGGCAATGCTCTTGTGGTCCATCAGTGCCACACCACACTATTCAAGAGGCAAAGGTCAGTCTCTAGAAGGTCTTCTCATTGCACCTTATCCTCTAACTACCAAATATTCTCCACTGCAGTGATACCTAGTAGTGAGAGAGACCACACACAACATGTAACTTCTTTCCAACAAAAATAAGAGTCTAATTTCCTATACACAGGGGGAAAAAAAAAACAAAAAGAATATCAGAGTAAAACAGCAGAAGGTGCTTTACCAGTGCAAATACATCAGGGGTCGGGTACAGAATAAGCACAGTCAATGAAGAAGGCAAGGTCTTGGATCACTTCTGTATGCTAAAAGGCCAAGAATTCTAAAATCAACATAAGAAGAGTGATGCTTCAAATCCTTTTTACAATGAGGCCAAGGGAAATGCTAAATAAAGGAATAAACACATTATTAGCGATTCCATAGGATGAAGGATTTTTTTTTTCATTATAGGAAAATTCTACTTCAGAGTTAATAGTATGTTAAATAATAAATAGTAGTAATAATACACAAAAAATGGATACATAAAAACTGGCAAGATAAAAAAAGATAAACAGGGGGAAGAAAGAACAAAGGGGATTGAAAAGGTATTGGAAGAAATCATGACTGAAAACTTCCCAAACCTAAAGGAATCAGATATCCAAGTACAGGAGGCTCAGAGGGTCCCAAACAGGAAGAACCCAGACAGACCCACACCAAGACATATCATAATCAGGATGGCCAGAGTCAAGGATAAAGAAATGATCCTAAAGGCAGCAAGAGAAAAACAAAGAGTGAGTTACAAGGGAACCCCCATAAGGCCCTCAGCTGATTTCTCTACACAAACACTACAGGCCAGAAGGGAACGGCAAGATATATTCAAAGTCCTGAATGAAAAAAAGATGCAGCCTAGGATACTCTATCCAGCAAGGCTATCCTTTAGAATAGAAGAAGAGACAAAGAACTTCATAGACAAGCAAAAACTAAGAGTTTAGCAACACTAAACCCATGCTAAAAGAAATATTCACAGGTCTACTCTAAATAGAAAAGAAGCAGGATGCTACAAAAATGAGAAACTCATAACTGGAAAGGAGATAGCTGCCACGAATTACAAAAAGAATAAACACAAAATTGTAAAAGAAGACATCTAAGTCATTAAGAGTGGGAGAGGGAAGCAAGGAAAACCACTGTGGAAAACAGTATGGAGATTCCTCAAAATACTAGGAATAGACTTACCCTATGACCCAGGAATCCCGCTTCTGGGAATATATCCAGAAGGAACCCTACTTCAAAATGACAGCTGCACCCCAAAATCATAGCAGCACTATTTACAATAACCAAGACATGGAAGCAGCCTAGATGTCCATCAACAGATGACTAAATAAAGAGATGGTATATTTATACAATGGAATACTATTCAGCCATAAAAACGACAACATAATGCCATTTGCAGCAACATGGATCATTCTAAGTGAAGTAAGTCAGAAAGAGAAAGAAAAATACCATATGAGATCGCTTATACGAGGAATCTAAAAAAGAAAGAAAGAAAGAAAGAAAGAAAACAAACAAAATATAAATACAAAACAGAAACAGACTCATAGACATAAAATACAAACTGGTGGTTGCCAAGGGGGGGGGGGGGGTGGGAAGGGACAGACTGGGATTTTAAAATGCAGAATAGATAAACAAGATTATACTGTATAGCACAGAGAAATATATACAAGATCTTGTGGTAGCTCACAGAGAAAAAAAAAAGTGACAATGAATATATATGGGTTCATGTATGACTGAAAAATTGTGCTGTACACTAGAATTTGACACAACATTGTAAAATAACTATTACTCAATAAAAAATGTAAAAAAAACTAAAAACTCAGTAGAAAAGAAATAAAAAAAAAAAGATAAACAGATGCCACCCCTGATACAGATTATTTCCAATAAATAAATTCTCAATATGAAGGCCATAATCTTAATCAGAGAGAAGATGTTGTGGTTAAAGTCAAAGTCATTCTAGATTCAAATTCACAGCCTGCAACTACTATTAATTCAGAAACTGATAATCAAGTGAAAATACCCTCCAGGCCCATTCTGCACTCCTGCTGTTTGTTTTTATGGCCATTTATAGTTTCTTGGATTATAAAATGGGTATATATTATCTTTCTGAAATTATCTTTGCTAGATATATTCCTCCCTGACACAAATAATTTCATAAATGAGATACTCTTAGGCTTGATACAGAACTATATGTTTTGCTTAGTCTTTGAATTTAACTGCTAGAATTCCTACATTTTAGCAGCTTTGGAAAGACAAGTTATAAAATTTCAAAATCAGAGGTTAGAAGGTTTTGTTCTGTGAAAGGAAAGCCTTACATTCTTGTAACTAAAACCAGGAGTGCATCTAATCAAGTGCATAGCTCCAGTCCCTCAGCCCATTCTTAACCATCTTATACACCACTGCTAGAATGTTCATCCTCAAATACCACTTGACACCCCCTACCCCCAACACAAACTTTTAGCTGGGAAATTCAGAATAGAGATTTTCCCAGATGCCCCTGCAGCTGGGTATGCCATGTGATTAAATTCTGGCTAATGAAATGAGCTGAAGTGTCAGGAGAACCTTCCAGAAGTCTTCCCTTCAGAGTGGAGTGCCCCTTTTTCCTTGCTCTTCATCCCCTCCTTCATCTTGCTGCTAGAATGGGAATGCTGCCTTTGAACACAGAGGTGAGGGCCAGACCCTGGGGATGGGTGGGAAGTGAGCTGGAAGGGTAGCCCCCTGAGGGCCTGACGGAACACAGCTAACACACCAGACCTGGATCGCAGAGCCCATTTCTTCATGACATATGAATAAACTTCTAATCTGTTCAAGTACAGTTATTTGAGGGTTCTCCTGAGATGAACTCTAATTACTACATGAATCATTTTGTCAAAAAAAAAATACCAGGTGGTAGGCACAGTTCTAAAGTCCTGAACACATAAAAGACGTGGATAAACATAGCTCCGAGTGTCAAGAAACTTAAAACCAAATTAGGACAATGCTTTCCACAGACATTACAATTAAGGGACCATCTTAACTGTCGACTGAACTGAGTAGATGTCTAGAAAAGTAGAAGCTTTTTTAAAAAAGTAGTCTAGGCTGCTTTAGTCGAGTTGGAATTGGAATAAGCAGAGTAGATAAGGAGGAATAAGCTCAAGGAAATTCGAGCAGGAATGAAGGCTTACTGGTGACACATGCACGGCTCGGGGTGAGTGAGGAGAGAAGTGTGAATACAGCCAAACAGCAGAGGCTGTGTGATGGCTCATTTTACATGTCAGCTCAACTCGGGTCCAGGGATGCCCAGGTGAGACATTATCTCCGGGTGTGTCTAGGAGGACGCTTCTGGAAGAGATTAGCATTCGAATCAGTGGACTCAGCAGAGTAGATGGGTGGGCACCATCCAATCCATCCAGGGCGGGAACAGAACAAAAGGTGGAGGAAGGAGGAATTCACCTGTTTCTCCGTTTCACTACTTGAGCTGGGACATCTCATCTCTTCTCCTGCCCTCAGACTGGGATTTATGTCACTGGCTCCTCTGGTTCTCAGGCCTTCAGACTCAGACACCTACTCCACCGGCTTTCCTGGGTCTCCAGCTTGCAGATGACAGACTGGGGGTACTTCTCAGCCTCCATAATCCTGAGAGCCAACTTCTTACAATGAATCTTTTCATATATATGAAGTGCATGTGAGTGTCTCCTATTGGTTCTGTTTCTCTGGAGAACCCTAATAAAGGCTGGATGGTTAGAGTGGCCCAAATTATGTAGGGCCTTGAGAGCTAGGGTGAAGTGGAAGATAACAAGGCCCACTATGGGTCCCCAAAGAGCAGACTGACATGACAAAACGCTGGGTAAGCCTGTCATCGTTAGAACAGAGAGGCTCAAAGTCCAGATACACTGAACAGCACACTGGCGTG
Organism: Camelus dromedarius; assembly: GCF_036321535.1. Lineage (NCBI taxonomy): Eukaryota > Metazoa > Chordata > Mammalia > Artiodactyla > Camelidae > Camelus > Camelus dromedarius. The sequence goes on from NC_087463.1 coordinate 24,494,019, forward strand.
GGGGATCTGACAGTGCGCAGCACAGCGTGGCCCCTCCAAACCCCTCTCTTCCCCTCTACCTGTCCACAGGCTCCAGCCTTATTTTTAGACTTTTTTTCAACTTTTTATTTCTTTTAGGACTTTAAAAAAATTTTTTTATTATTTTGGGGGGAGGTAATTAGGTGATTTTTTGCTTTTTTGTTTTAGTGGAGGTACTGGGGATTGAACCCAGGACCTTGTGCATGCTAGGCACGCACTCTACCACTGAGCTATACCCTCCCCCGCAAAGGTTCCAGCCTTAATAAGCCACTCTCAGCTTCCTGAAAGTCAGGCCATCCTCTACCTCATGTGTGAACACAGCATCAAAAGCATAAAAGTCAGGAGATCTTAACTCAAAAGGGGAGGCTGAAGGTTTAAATCACAGAAGTTCAGAGTTTAAAAAAACCTTCAGAGACCCAACAGCCTTAAATTCATAGGTGGAGAAACTTGGGCCCCGAGATGCTAAGCCCAATGTCACACTGCCAGTTCATGGAGGAGCAGGACCAGAACACCGGGCTTTGAGGTATAGTTCAATCTCCCCGCCCTTTTTTCTGTTTCAAACATGCAAGCGGCCATTTTCACGTTTCTGTACAAAGTGACTTTAGATAAGATGCCTTAAAGTTTCTTCGTACATCTCCCTTTTGGGACTTTGTGTGGAAATCTCTGTCACTTCTAGACCCCAAGAAATGTTGTCATTTGCCCTGCGTTCCTGGGCCTTACCAGCTAAGGAAGATCCAGAGGACACCCATGTTTCTATCTCAGGACTCTGTCTGTCTACAAGGCTGTCCCTATAAAATAACCCAGAAGGGTATACAGAACTACACTGCAGTATGAGGCCACGTCAGGTCAAAGTCATCCCCTCCAAGGGCTTGCTTAACTGAGCAAAAACAAATAACATGATATGATAACAATAGAAAAACTCCTTGTAATTAAACGTAATATAATGTGGACCCAAAGTCCACCAGTTCTGGAGTTTTAAATAGGATCTTTCAATCCAAACACTTACCACTGCCAAAAAGGTAGCACAAACACTGTCCACAGACAATGACTAGGCAAAAACTTTATTTAAAGAGAGTATCTTCAGTAGTTAAGCCAAAAATGAAAGCCATTGCTTGAAGCATGAACAGTTTACGTAAGATTTAGAAAAAAATAACAAGATAGTCGAATGTGAACTAGATAGCCGAATGTTTCCTATCACTTGTAGATGCTGTTTTTCTGAGAAGGCCAAGGGTGATGGCCTTGAAGCTGGTTGGGTTCCTCAGACCTCTTCCTGCCCTGCCTCTAGGTGGATTCAGTGAAGGAGCTGGTACCAGTGTCTGCCCTGCCCTGGGGTTTTCTGTGCACCTTCTCACTGAACCCTTAAAGCTCAGGGGCCAGAGGCTCACGGGCACCATCTGAACCACTTCTCCCTGTTCACTCTGAAGATGATGGATGAAATGTAAAATCAGGCCATCTGTGCACTCCTCCAGCTGGCTCATGAGACCCACCCACCCACCCACACATCTGCCCAGTGCTAAGGCAAGCTCTGTGTTTCCAAGATGCGTAAGTCATGGCCCCTGCCCCCAGAGTGTCACAGTCCAGTGACATGCAGACAAGTAGGAGCTAAGCATAGTAAGCACCGGGGGCAGATTCATGGCACGACAGAGGGAGGGATGAGCATCCTGGGAGCCGGAGGTGACAAGGGGCCAGGGAGGGGTCCCTAAGGAGGGGATGACTAGACTCCTGTGTGAAAGGTTCAGTGGCTGCTCAACAAGCGAAAAGGGGTGAGGGGATGTTCTATGCAAAGAAAATGCACAACAAAAAGGTCCAGAGACAGAAACACAATGGCACCCTGGCAGTACTGCAGGCACTGTGAATAACCAGGTTTCATGGAAATAAAAATGCAGTGTCTGATAGTTTTTCTCATTTGTTTTTGTTATTGAATTGGGGAAGGCAATTAGAAAGGAGAATTAAGCACATGCCACCTTCCAATTACTTTATAAATAACCCTTTCCCACATCACTTGTCAAAATGTTAAATTAGAACCCTCAGTAGTCACGTATTTGGCTACAAGCCCCTTCACCTTTGTAATGGTTTGTTCTCAAGTTGTCAGGGCTTCTACATCCAGATGGTACTGTGTTAAGGAAAAACCTCAGGTTTGGAAGCAGAGGCACCTGAATTCAAGGTCAGCTTTGCCACGTCTTAGCAGAGTGACCCAAGAAGGTCCCAGATCTTCCTGAGCTTCCATTTCCCCATCTTAAATACCTCTGCCATCTTGAACTGCAGAGAAGACTAAATGATACAATTAGTAGAATGGCATGTAATAGGCGTTCAAGTAATATCAGTTTAGTTCCCCTTCTTCACCACCCCCATTCAATATTGCCAGAAAGAACCTTGCACAGAACCTCACACAGCACCTAGACCTGTAAACTGCTGAGGCCAAGTCCAGCACCAAACCCCCAGCCCCAGGTGATCCCTTCTTTCCTGCTCTTCATCTTCAAGAGGTTTCTGTGGATTAAATCAACTGGCTTGATGTTACGAAGCCACAGAACCAAATGGCAAGAGGTAACAGAAACAACATATTGTGAGGGCAGAGAGCATTTTCCTTGTGAAATAATTCTTAAAGGTCATTAGGGTGCGAGTGGATAAGTGATGCAGCTGTAAGCTTGCAGCGCTCTTGCAGAGTGCTGTTATAATTTTCTGTCCTTGAAAAAAAGAAAAGCAAAATTCTGCTTGGTTACTTTCAGAACTGAGACAGTGAATGTGTGGCCTAAAATATACCATGAACAATCAAAGGCAATTTTGCATTTAGTCAGTTTTCGCTGACCAGTATTTCTAACTCTACCATTACTAAACTTGCCTCATTAGGTAAAATAAAACGAGTAACCTGAAGACATAATTACTCTTCTGATCTCCGGAGGGAATAGAAGTGCCCAATTCTGAGGTAATGACCTGGGGGTAGAGGAAAGGGGCAGGAGCAGGCCTGCCTCGGAGGGACGAGAGCAGGGACACTGAGGCCAAGAAAGGAGCTGGAATACACACCGCTTACCTTGCGACCCAGCCTAACCCAATGCTCCTCGTAAGAACGAGCAAAGCCCCAAAATCGAGGGCCAGTGGCAGATGGGTTATGGTCTAAGAGGGGCTACTCCTCTCTCTACTCTCCAGGGTGCATCCTGAGTTAGAATGGCCATGAGAGGACAGGACAAACTAGAGGGGAAAGGACAGGAGGACTGAGGATGGAACCAGTCTTGTCTTTTCTTTTTTCTCCCTCAATACCAAATTATTAAGTATATTTTCCCTTTTCTGTCTAGTGTTAAAAATTTTAAAAAGGGCTGAAACAGGCAACTGGAGGCAAGAGAGAAATAAAACAAGCTGTCAGGAAATTATTCAAGCTGGCGCCACAGCCATTCTGCATTGATTTTCTAACTTTACACTACAAACTTTTACTTATTCATTCAACAAATAACTAACTGTTGAGCCTTTTCTATGAGCCAGCACTGATCTAGTTGCTGGGACATACTTGAGAATAAAGCAGAAGAAAATTCCTGCACTCACAGAGCACACATTCTAGAGGAGGGGGACAGATGAGCAATAAAAATGATAAGCAGGTTATATGGTATGTTAGAAGGTGATACGTGCTACGGGAAAAAGAAAAACCAGGGCAGGGTGGTGGGGTCAGGAGAGTGGGGGGACAGGAGAGGCCTCATTGCGAAGGTGAAGGAGTGAACATGCCAGTATCTGGGGGATTACCTTCAGCACAAAGGGCTTGTGCTGGGAGGATTCCTGGCATGTTCGTAGAAGAGCAAGGGCATCAGCATGCCTGAAGCAGGACGTGCCAGAAGGCAGTAGGGATGCAGTATCAGCTGGAGCTAGGCGCCAAGTGACGCAGGGCCTTGTAGCCGTCTTACACACTTGGCTTTAGCCATGAAAGAGAGGGAACCAATGAAGGTTTTGATTCTTTATACTGAAAATAGGTCCAGAGAGGTGCCATGTGCCCATCACTCAGATTCCCCCAATGGACGCTACACACCTTCCGTAACTAGTGCATCATCAGAACCAGCAAATATCTTGGCACAACACGGTTCACTCAGAGAGATGACTTTGCACACCTGTGTGTGTGTTTGCTATCTTTGTGTCCTGGTCTGTGGCACTTTCCCACGTGTCAATTCACATAACGCAGGACCGTTCTGTCATCGCAAAGGAGCTCCCCCTGCTGCCCCTTTGCAATCACCCTCCCTTTTCCTCTCTCCCCGGTCACCACTCATCTGTTCTTGGCCGCTGTAATCTTGTCATTCTAAGAATGTCACAGAAATGGAATCACATTGTGTGCAATCCTTTGAAACTCTTTTTTCATCTTGGGTAATACGTTTGACACCCATTCAGGTCACTTTGTTCCATTTTCACTGCTGAGTCACATTCCACTCTGTCCACATACTAGTCTAACCACTGGCCCACTGAATAACAGGGGAGTTGTTTCCAGCTTGGGGCCATATTACAAATAAAGCTGCTAGCCCAACAGCCATTCTCCATCAGCTGTCTGATACTTAACACTTACACACGTTTAATTATTCATTCAATCAATATTGAGTCTTCTCTCTGTACCAGCATTGCTGGAATTTGCATAGTCTTTCATGTGGACATAAGCTCTCATTTCTGTAGTACAAATGCCAAGGAGTGCTGCTGCTGGGTCATGTAGTAAGTGTATGGTTAGCTTTTTTTAGTGGACAGGTTGATTTCCAGAGTGTCTGTACCATTCTGCATTCTCACCAGCAACACATGACCGATTCAGTATCACCACATCCTCACCAGCATTTGGGGTACCCGTACTTTTTTTTAATCGTAGTCATTCTAACAGGTGTGTTGCAGTACCTCACTGTGGTTTTAATTTGCATTTCCCTAGTGGCTAATGATGTTGGATATCTTCTCATGCGCTTACTTGCATCTATATATCTTCTTGGAGGAAACTGCTGTTCAAATCTTTTTCCCTTTTTCTGTTTGGATTAGTTCCTTATTGTTGAAGTTAGAGATTTTTTTTACATATTCTAGATAGAAGTCCTTTGTCAGATATAAGATTAGAGAAAGCTCTCTCCCAGTCAGTGGCTCTGTCATTTCATTTCCTTAACAGGGTCTTTTAAAGAATGAAAGTTTTTAGTTTTCATGAAGTCCAATTTATCTGTTTTTTCTTATGTGGATCACGTTTTCACTAACTTGTTTGAAAGACAGAAAGGCCCCAAGTGACTCGGTATGGAGGGCGAGGGGACAGGGCTGCCAGCTGAGGTGGGAGAGGGAAAAAGAGGCCAGATCACGCAGAGTTTATTAAACCAGGATGGAGAGATGGCCTCTTATTCTAAGTGTAATGGGAAGCCATGGAAAGGAACTAAGCAGAGAAATGACAGTCTGTTTCTACAAAATGAAGTTTTTATGCTCTTCTAGAACTTATATTTAATGATAACAATATACATTACCTAAGCCGAAAACTCAAAGGAACAACCAATGTGATTGAATCAGTGAAATTCTGAAGACTGTGAGGACAGATGCTCTGAAGAGAAAGACTCTCTAACAACTCCTGCAATAAGAAAGGAAGGTGAACACGAAACAGCAGCGTGAAGGGAGGAGGAAGAGGCCTTTTCCAAGGACCCCCCGTCCCCCCAGAAGCCACTGTAAGTGGGATGGGGACACTGGCAGCCAAGGGAACACCCTAGGAAACAGTACCACCCACAACTCAGAGGTCAGGACTGCATCAGCGAGGGGGTGGGAAGTGGGGGGCAGAGGATCAGCTGAACCCACGGAGGGATTTTATCAGAGCAGAAACCTCATCAGATTTCCACTCAGAACAAGTCCTTCCAGCCCAGTTATTCAACAGGCCTTTCGAAAACAACATGTAACCCCTTCACACGTGCCCAACAATCTCATCGTTGACCAAAACAACGCGGATTCTTAAAGAGCATCCAGATGCCATCTGTGTTAGGAACAAGGGGCATCCTTGAAGACTCCTCCAGAATGCTCTCAGCGTATGAACTTCCCCAGGGGCAAGTGCAATAGCTATTTCCTTCACCTTCCAGGACGTGACACAGTAAAATGACAGCAGATGGAAAGAAAGGCACATTTCTGCCCTTTGACCTTCCAAAGGTTTTCCTCTAATTCGTTCACGATTTCCCTTTGCTTTCTCCCTGGTTCCTGCAGAGAACTCCGGATACAGAGGGGGAGGGGGAGGTTCTCAAAGCAAATAACAGCAGCCGTGTACCGACTGGATGCCTGTTTTCTTTTGAAGCCGTACTAGCTGGCTTGGGGCCCGTGCCCTAGTCACAGAGTTAGCAGAAGCGCTGGGGCTGGGGGTCCTGGCCCCGCATTCAGTCTTAGCTCGGGTCCTCGCCGGCTGTGGGACTTGAGCAAGCTACTGAACCTCCCAAGTGACTTTTTTCTTACCTTTAAAAAGGTGAATACCACCATCACCACCCACCTAAAAGGACTGTTTCCAGAATTAAAAGTAAAAATGCAAAGGAGGGTTTTACACACAAAGAGCATTTAGCATTCTATCAAGTACATACTGAACGTCAACCAGCGTTCAGTGAGTGTCCACTGCTATCACTTGAAGTCTTAGCCCACCAGAGACTTCCACCAGGGGAGGGAGTGTTAATGACATTTATTTAACACTTCCTGAAGATGACGGAAAAAGGGGAAAGTAGGCTGGATATACTTTGTGTCCTGACCAGTTTCTGACACACCTGTGCGAAGCTCAGTGAACAGCAGGCCCTCAAAGAAACAGGGAGAAACGGACACTCCCAAGGTCTTCACCGCAGAAGGGCCACGGGCTGCACTCCCAGCACAGCAGGCACACGTGACCCCCGCCCAAGCCTGGAGGCGGTTAATGTTGCCCACCTCCTTCTGCCTGTCCACTCTGCCGCAGTATCCCCACGCCACATCAGTGTCAGTTCAGTGTCACCGTGGGGCATGACGAACTCATGGGCTTGACTAGAGATGCAGTTCTGTGGGTGTAAGAAAGTGACTTCCTGCCGTTGTTCACGAGACAACAGCTCTCCCCAGCCTGAGGTCCCTTCCCAACAGGCGACACAGGCCACATTCTACTCTCCCAGGGTGAACTGAGTCACACGTCTTCAGCCTGCTCTCCTGGTCCCCACACTTAGTGGACTTAGTGAAAGACACAGCAGCCAGTTAAGGAGCACATGTAAGCGGATGTTCCTAAGAAAACCAAAGTCAAAACTTTACGGCTTTGAGTCACTGCTGCTAAAACCCTCAACTATGCTGTTGCTACCTCAGGCCACTCTTCTGAATGCCTTGAAATGGACTAGGACTGACAACTAAGGCTAGTTTTAGGTAAACAAGGTATTACTTGCTGCAGCTGAATTTTTAGAAGAATTTATATGCTGAATGGGCTGAAAAAGAAATTCCCATACATTTCTCCTACTGACAAAAAAACACAACCAAATAATCCAGGAGAGGAGGCGGTAATCAACCAATCTCTCAGTTACTAAAGGGAACTAAGAACTCACTAAAGAGAACTTGCACCTGAGGAAGACCAGCTTTGCCTGGGGTGTAAGCCCGTGTCACTGTAGTCACTTAGAACAGCCACCGTGGGCACCTTGGGACATGCATCTACGTGTAAAAAGTATACAAGCTTTCACCCAACAATCCCACTTGTAAAGATCTACCTAAGGAGATAGTCACAGGTGGGAAATTAACAACAAAGTGTGCAGAAGAGAGGAGTGGTTACGTACATTATGACACATGTGTATAATAAGGAGGCAGACGGGAAAAATATGATTTACTGAATGGGATGTTTCCCTCAGCATATAGAGGCAGGGGGCAGATTACAAAACAGCATGTAGAATATGCTACTGTTTATATAAAACAATCAGTGTACAATGGTGAATGAATACAGAGCTGTCTGGAGAATGTTTATCAAAACACTCACAGCCATCACCTCTGGGTAGTGGAATCCCAGGCGGCTTTGATTTTCTTCCTTGCACTTTTCCACATTATTCAGTTCCTTACAATAATCATGTGTTCTTTCCCCCCAAAACAATAAAGTTGTGTTTTTTAAAAGCTCCAGAGAAGAGATGATAATATCTCATTACGCATAGCATATAATCCTGAAAAATTATACTTCAAGTGAATATTTGTATTTTAAACCATTTTTGTTTACTGGCTAACATTATAATTTCTGAGATGTGCTCCTACTAAAATATTGGACCTATACTACATAACAAAAATTATAACCATTTATAAGAAAACTTTAATCAAAACAGTAACATACTTTTCCAAGTTTTCACATATGCTATTCTTGCAGTGTTTACAAACCTGAAATAGATGCAGAATACTCCCCAATGAAGAATGAAGAAAACAATTTAGAGAATTTACCTGCCTTGCCTCAGGTCATCTCAATAACAGCTTTAGGACTAGATCTAGTTTCATTACTCCCAGGCAATATTTCTATGGTTTTGGAGGGCTTTTAAAAAAGAATGATAGATATCTGCATTAAGTAGAAATGAGTGTGACTTATTCCTTGATTTAGCCAAACTGGCCTGAATAATCTGTTCTCTCTTCCTTAGCCAGAATTTCTATTCACCTTAAAGATAAATAAAAGGCGAAAGTCAACAATGTACAGTGGTTAATTTTTTTTTTTTAACTGTTTCAAAACAAAGTAGCCTCACAATCACTCTTGGACTCTTGGAACCTCTTCTGAAAAGTAGCAAAAAGTTACCACACACATAAAAGTGACAATGTATAAATGAGGCCCTGCCCACAGGCTCCCATTCCCCATGTGGCCTAGTGAGAATGGCCCTGACACCTATTTACCCAAGATACCTGAACCACCTTTACCACCAAGGGTCCCTTTATATTTTCCTCCTATGGATTTCACATTTTCTGAGTTTTCTTCACCAAACTACGTATGTTAAATAATAGTAACTTACCCCTTTTATACTCATCAAAAACATATTTGCAACTGCAGCTTTTTACTAGCATAAAACTCAGAATATTTTCAAACTTCCTTGAAAAAAGCAAAGGCATTTAGGATCTCAACGCTAAATATGCCCGCCATATCAAGAGTAAAGATATAGTGTCCTCCGTGTTTTCACAACTAAGTACAATGAATCCCTGGATCCCCAGAGCACTGAGGTCCCCCAGGCTTGGAACCACTGGTCTCTGCAAAGTAGGCAGCCATGTTCAAGGAAAACAACAACAAAAAATTAGCCCCTACAACAAAACCCGCTATAAAGAACACTGCATAAGATTCCAAAAGCAAAAGTGAGTCAGGAGCCAACAGCTTTGTAAGGCAGAATGCTATTAAAGAACATCTAAGATGCAGGTACAGAGTATCAGAATCCCAGGATCACCAGAAAATATTCTATAGAAACAAGTTACCATTTTGATCGTGTAAAGGAGGAGGACAACTTGACACAAAGGCATTATGCTTTATAATATTTTTCTTCACAAACTAAATGTTAATGAATTGAACTGAAAGAAAGTTAATATTGCTGCCATCAATTATGTGATACTTTCTTCTATATACTCCACAGCACTTGTAAAAACTGAATAAATGCTACTGGCCAAATCACAGAATGGGAAAAGCAAACGATTCTTTCCTGGCCCTAAATGCCTACATTTTCATTCAAAATTCTATAATCATTAATTTTCCTAATAATATAAGCAGAAATGACAAGACTCAACTTCACAAATATAAATTCAAAAACTAGAAGTCACAATTGAATAAATACCTACTTCAAAGTAAGGAGGCAACAAGCTCATAATCTCAAAGGCCTGTACGAGCTAGTATCTAAACACCTGCTGCTATTTAAGTTGCCAGCAGTAAGGAGCCAGTCCTTCTTCTCAGGTGTCTAGGCTCCTCTAGAAAACAAAACAGCTCTAAAAGGCTATTACATCAGGGGACAGAGCTTAATGAACAACTTAGAAACTTCACCTATGTTCTTGACCAGAAGAATATAATTTTTATAATATTCTCCTGTTTCAACATCACCTGCCAGTTTACATCTTTACCTAAAATCTCATATCAGCACTCAGTTACATACGATGGTACAGAAAGCAAGCCACAACCAACCCTAACCTATACTGGTATAGCAGTTTGCATTTGCCAGTGCCTGTGTGTTATACGTTTAACCAGTATTATTTTGCTTAATTTTTATCTTAATCCCTCAAAGTTGGCACTATTATCACCCTCCCATTTTATGTTAAATAAAGCACATGAGTGTAGGCACAGACCGAGACCCCCTTCCATCCATCACAGTATATACTTTCCCAACACGAATACAGACATGCATATAAATCTATGATGTATGAGATCTGACCCATAATGACTAAGCAATCACTTTAGAGGTAGGAAAGCAAAAAACAAAACAACAACAACAACGAAACCCAAGAAACTCCTTTTATGTTTGGGTAAGTTAGGGAAAGTGGAATATTCCTTAGCTACCATGCAAAGGATACACAAATTTCCAGGGCTTTTAAATGACAGAAGAAAGAGGGTAGGGCAGGTGGGGAGAGACAGATCTTCTGAGCTCCTTTCTCTGTTTCAAAAGAAGGTATGAGAGAAACAGCACTGGCCTAACAAAGTAATGGAACAGGAGGCATCCAGGAAGAAGAAAAACATTCTGGCAGAGCATGCTGCAGATCTCTGAATGGGATGGGTGTTTAAGATGCATGAAGCAGCTGGCAGGGAAGCCCAGGAAGGCTGGGCTGGCAGCAGGAAGCCAAAGGCTAGGACACTGCATTAAACAGAAATGGTCTCAGAAAGAGAAAACAAAAGAGCAAAAACACAAATGGAAAATATGTCCCCCCAAAAATAGAACTGGATGTTCTGGGAAAGTTGGAACCCCGATGGCCAGCCAGAACAGGCTGGCGGGCCTCCTCCTCACTGTGTACCTCCATCATTTTGATGGGTTCAATTTCACAGTGTCAGCCACTGTCCTCTTCTACCTTAATCCAGACCCGCCCTAGGAGCCGGTCCATCACCACTGATTTTAGGCCCTACTTACCTGGGCCGATGCCTGACGCCTCACACAGCCACTCCAGGTCTACCTCCCACTGCTGAACTAGACTACAGCCAGTACAGCACAGCTTTCTGGGTTATAATTCCTGTCCATATCATTGTTTTCTGTGTTATTCCTGCTTCCTCAAATGGAAGCTTCTGAGAACAGAAATGGTATCTCTTCCTCTCGGGTTCCACAGTCCACACTGTAAGAACTCAGCAGGTACTGGATCGACTGATCAAAGCGTAGAGCGTGAATATCAGAGAGCAGTGGTGTCACGGGGTAGCTATTCTAGGGAGCATTTTACTAAGTACCAACTGAGAAAAGTAAAGTACATAGGAACCGCTGTAAAACTGTTTTTATTTATTTCACTATAGAGTTGTTTTCAGTTACCTCACTACAAGTATTAGTTATCAAGTTTTAGGGATAAATGCATTTCATCACATTTTACTTGAGAGGCATTCTCCCCAAGCTACTTTCAAAGAGAGAGTATTGAAAACTAAGAAATAAAGGAATTTGTTGTTCGCCAATTCACCCACTAAACAGCTAGCTTGCATCTCTTTCAGTTTCGCTTAGAAAACTGCAGGTCCCTTTTCTGCCTCATAAGAATGAAATGTTAAAAATCTTTTCTTCCTTATCTCCTCCTGAGAAATATAGCCATAAAAGTTATTCAAGATATATCTTAAGGCAGTGATTATTGACTAGGAGTGATTTTTTTTTGGGTCCCCGAGGGGACATTTCACAATAGGGGGACATTTTTGGTTGTCACAACTGGGGAAGTAGATGATACTGACATCTGGTGGGGGGAGGCCAAGGAGGTTCCCTGTACAACACAGTGAACAGGACAGAACCCACAGAAATAGAAAAAAATGACAAATACTTCATAATATAAAATATCCTATCAATCTTTTGTAAGTGCTTTTTTTTTTTTTTTTATAGACACAAAGAAAGCACACACCAGGTCTTAAAATCCCACAATTACATATACCACAGGAAGGGTGAAAAGTCCCAAGTAGACATTTGGGGTCAATTAGACCTGATGTTACCACACAGGATTATTGGTTGAAGAAACTCTAATAGCAAATGAGCTCTGTAGCTCAGCAAAAGGGACAGGACAGAGCAGATCTGATCCCCTACCACAAACCACTCTTAACTAGTTTGGGACACTGTTTTAGCTACTGGCACATCACCAAATGACAATTTAATAGTAAAATATCTTACTAAAAAACATCATCTTCAACCTTAAAAACTTTTCTTAATATTCTCTGCAAAGCAAATGTTCTTCGATATACATTGTGATCCAGCTCAGACCTGGCCTCTATCTTCATTTTCCTCACAAACTATGTAAAGATTTTTCATCACTAAACATTCCATTTATTGTCCGGGGGGATGAAGGAGAGTGTCACACTGAGATTTATGATTCATACTCCCCCACAACAATAAAACACACCCAGCGGTAGCAAAGAGAATAGCCCCTTAGAATTTACTGCAAAAAAATTTTTAATCCAATGCAAAGTATCTTACCAAAAGAAAGCTCCTCTAAGTTAAGCAAAATTATTTTACAATTTCCAAGGTTACTTAAGGATCAAGCCCCAATGGCAGTCTTTATGTCTCTGTCTGTCCCTCTCCCTTCCTTCTTAATCAAAGCCACACACAACAGCCACACTCATTCGCAGGAAACCAGCACTGTACCTCACTGAAATCATCACTGGGTAAGTTAACAATTATTGGGCGCCTTCTAGGTGAACGGTGGGCATGTGGAGGCCCAGAAGAGCGGGTGCGGACCACTCCTGGACCTCTGAGCTCAGGGTCCCCTGACTATCGGGGTGGGTGGGCTCCAACCGGCTCCAGGAATAACAAATGGGACAATCATTGTCCTAAGCAAACTCAACGATAAAAGGGATTTTCAAAGTCCTTCGTAGCTGCGCCCCTCCGGAAGGCAGCTCCAAAGGCGATGTTGTTTCCCACTAAGTGCTAAGTGGGACTTCCCTACACGCCCGCGCAGGGTCTCGGGGGACATTTCCTGCCCTACAAGGGCGCGCCGCGGGCTGCTAAAACGGCTCACCCAGCCGGGGCGCTGGCCTATGCATCTCCGGTCGCCCCCTAGGTGTGCACACACAGGGGTGCAGCCTCTGGGGGCACACAGAAGCGGAGCGCGCTCTTAGGTGTGCACACGCGGGTACTCAGACTCAGGTGTTCAGATTTAGGGGGCGCTCCCAGGTGTGCACACACAAGTGTGCAGACTGGGGCGCACATGCAGGTATGCAGACAGGGGAAGTGTCGCCAGTTGAGCACACAGAGCCTCGCAGGTCAATCCCGCCACTCAGAGAACGAAAAGTCTCGGCAGGAAATCCCCAAACCTCGGGCGGCATCCTGCCTCACCAACTCACCTCCTCCAAAAATTTAGTCAAATCATACACCTTGTGGTGCAGGATCAGCCAGATGCTCTTGCTGTCGTTGTGCTTCTGGATCTCTTCCAGGGTATAGTACTTCACGGGTTTGTCCGGCTGCTCGGCCATTTCGGAAAGCGGCGAGCCTCAAGCCCTGGAGACAGCAGTGGAGCCGGGTAGAGGAGAGCGAGCTTCTCAGCGAACTCCGCCTGGGACATTCCCCGCGACCGGGGCCCTGAGCCTGGCCAGGGGGGCCGACACGATGGAGAGGGTGGGGCCGAAGCATGACCTCCGATGATTGGTTAGAACTCACGTCACTCACGGGACCCGCCCTCGACAGACACCCTCCACCAACTCCAGCGCGCCCCGCCCAGCGCGCGGGTGTTGATTGGCTGCAGAAGGTATTCTTCACAATCACGGCGGTCAGAGCGCGCGGAGGGCGGGGCTCCCGTTGCGTTTGCGCAGAAGGCGGTGGCGGGGGGGAGGAGTCCGGTGTGCGCGGACCCGACTGGCCAGGCCCCGGGGGCCGGAGGGGCCGGGTCGCGAGGGTCCGAGGGGGCCGGCGCAGAGTCCACTCTGTGCAGGGCCGCGGCCGCACATCAAAATCTCCGCGATTTCCCAATCAGGTCAGATCAGCCCAACCTGGACGTTAATGTGTAACAAAGTCGTTCCATTGCGAGTGTTAGGGTGACCTGTTAGCGTGACAGGACACGTAAACGAGCCTCCTGGACGTTAAAATACTCAGAGTCCTCACTTGGCCTCGGCAAACAAGTGTGCTGCTCAGAGCAGTGCTCTCTAACTGCCTGACCCATCCCCCTCCCGCCCAGAACGACCCCGTTGTCACCGGAGAAACAAATCTAGGCAAATTATTTGTTCTATGAAAGCAAAAAACGTCCCCAAGTACTTAGGACATCTTTCGCTCTGAAGTACTTTGCTGTTGACTCCTGACTAAGCAAGTACTTGTATTGTCTCCTTTGTCTTTTATCACTAAGGTAAATCCTAAATGGCTGATAGCTCTTGGAATAGCCTGGAACAGCACCTCTCCAGCTGGGCGCCAATGGGAAGATTTACAAATGTTAGAGAGAAAAAAAAACAAGGCGGGGGGAAGGGAGCTATTCCAGCATATTAAAGTCATCTGATATTTTTAAGGCCTTTTTCAGCAATGGTAGTTAATTCCAAAATAAACTCCACAACAGGTTACACCTGTAGGTCATCCTTCCAGAAACTAGGCACTGTTCTTCACACTAGATGCTGCTGAATTAGTTTTCTATCCCCCTGCTCACCTCCTCCATAGGAATGCAAGCCCATGGAGAAGAGGACATTTCCCAAACTTTCCAAACAGTCTTTAGTCTTTTCATATGATGGAATACATTGATTTTCAAATACTGCACCAGCCTTGCAGCTCTAGAATAAACCCTACTTGCTTATGATTTTTAATTCTTTTTACATATTGCTGAATTACATTTTGTTAAGAGATTTTGTATCTGTAAGAGATGCTGGTATGTATTTTTCTTTTTATGCATTTTATTTGTCTGGTTTGGGTATCAGAGTAATATTGGCTTCACAGAATTAGTTGTGAAGTATTCCCTTTTCCTCTTATTTTTTTTTTTTTTGGAAGAAAATGTGTAGAATTGCTGTTATTCTTTAAAAGTTTGGTAAAATTCTCCAGCAAAATCATATGGACTGGCAGATTTATTTTTCAGGAATTTTTAAACTATGAATTTAATTTCCATAACAGTTATAGGACTATTCAAATCTGTTTCATACTGGGTGAGTTGTGGTAGTTTGTATTTTTCTGGGAATTGGTCCATTTCATCTAAATTGTCAAATCTGTATGTGTAGAGTTGTTCACGGTAGTTCCTTATTATCCTTTTGACATCTGCAAGGCTTGTTCTGATATATTCTGATTAATCCTGATATATTCTGTTTAATCCTGATAGTAGTAACTTGTGACTCCTCTCTTTTTATTGTTGTTGTCAGCATTGCTAAAGGTTTGTCAGTTTTATTGATCTTTTCAAAGCGCCAGCTTTTTGTCTTTTCTCTATTATTTAAATGTCCTTGGTTTCTGCTCTATATTGAGTCCTTCTGCTTGCTTTGGGTTTAGTTGGTTTTTTTCCTAGTTTCTTGATGTAGGAATTTAGATTACTGAATTGGGAATTTTCCTCTTTTCAAATATATGCATTTAGGTTATAACTTTCCTAAACACTTTAGAAGTAGTAAACCAGATTATGTATACTATTTCCTTAACAGTTCTCAGGACTGCTGAATCTCCCCATGACTCTGACAGAGCAATGAGTCTCTTGAGTGCATGGCTACCTCTATAATCCTATGTCAAGACTGTTTCAGATTTCAGTCCCAATTCCAAATAACTAAAAACAAATATTGGTGCTACTAACCTGGATCCTATCCCTGGTTTAGTAACTTATCAGAATATGACTATGACCCAATTATTTATCTCTTGTAAGCCACTGCTTATAAAATGCTTAGCACAAGGTCTGGCACATAAAAAGCAATCAACAGATTTCAGCTAGTGCTATTATCATCATTATTATTCAACAAGACTTCCTTATTTTAATTTCTCTGCCTCTTTCTAGCTTCATCCTTTGTCATTTCGCCCGCAACCTTACAGCCTAGCAGCAATGAGCTGTTTTTAGATCTCCAACATAGCATTCTTTCCTCACTCCCATACCCTTGTTCAAGCCCTGTCCTCTGTCAGAGGACTCTCCTTACCTCCTTTCTCCTGGCCAAGGACTCGGGACCCTTTATGACTCAGCTTAGGAGTCAACTGCGGAGGAGGCATGTGCTGACCATACCGTTCCCCTCCCAATGGTGCCCTCTCTGCTCCTTTATTCACCAGTCATCGCTTTCACACACTCACTGTATCATTTGTCTGTGTGTCTGTCTTTCTCACTGAACCAAGAGTTCCTCAAAGGCAGGAATGCTTAGTCACATCTTTTTCTCCAGAGCCTAGCATAGTGCCTGCTACTCAGCACATGCTCAGTAAATGTTTTTGAATGAAAAAAGATATAAATGTGATATAGAAGATGGCATGTAAGTACTTGGGAAAAATCGTAATTACACTGTAACTATACTGAGAAGTGTGGATTAATTTATCTGTCACTAGCAAGAGTATTAGCCAAGTTTTTAACTTTTCCCGGGACGTCTACTGAAACTAGAGGTAATCATCAATTAGATCCATTTCACCTGCGACCTGCCTTGACTGATTAAGCTTGCTTTGTTTTTACAAAAACTTGCATATCCTCTGAGTGTCACATAGCCTAAACAATAAGATGTTTGCCCAAGTTGTTTATTAGGAACTTGGAGTCATCTGTGTCCAGTTCAAGCTCCAGCCGGTTAAGACGGTTAAGATAGTGCAAGTGTCTATGAGGTGACGTTTTGACGTCAGAAGGCCAAAAACTCCACCCTCAGAACATTGCCCCCATTTTCTCCATGTCCCATGAAGAAGCCTGTAGCTTAGTCGTACAACAATGATTACCTCACCTTTTTCTTGTCTCCAATTACCTTTCCTCAAGCTCTCCACACTCCTCAACTTTACCCCACAAGTATCCTGAGCCTCTCGCCTTTGCGGAAGTGGATTTGAGGTTTGTTCTCCAGTCTCCTCACTTGATGGCCTCATGAATGAACTCTTTCTCTGATGCAAACCTCGGGGCCTCATCATTTGGATTGCTGCAAATCAGGCAAAACTTGGTTCAGTAACACTACTAAAAGTAAAACTGTTTCATTTCTTTCCCAGTCAAGGAAACAGGGTGGAAAGAGGCTAAATGCAGCAGAAGTAGCAGCATGAAAATAGTTTAAAATGAACAAGTGTATGGCTCAAGCACCAGTCCAAGGTGCTCATTGCATCCACATAAGTGTACAAGTAACTTGAGTGATGGAGAGGCAGTGGAGTTCTCCAGAGCTGGGAAGCCGGGAGTCCCGTGTCAGAAACACAGCTATGTACCTGAATGAAAACACCACCTAGGACCTCTAAGCCTGATGCTAGAGGAAATTAACGTTAGCCTCCAGGTGTGCTACTTCATCCCCACCCCCGCCCCATCCTTCTTTTGCTGATTCCCTCACTGATTACTGATACCACTCCCCACCACCTACCACCACCCTACTCTCCTTAATGTTCTGGCCTAAGGGTGGAAAAAGAGTCCTTTTGCTTTATTACAACAGGGCCAGAATATTCACATGAACTTTGCTAAAGGGTAGCAAAAAAATAATTTTCCACTACCTGAGAGCCTGATATAGTTTATTCACCTTTAATAAATGAAGCAGTGATGCCAATTCAAAATATCTGTCTGATTCTCAAATCTCAAGTGATTGTGGGTGCACACCCAATGAGGACCCTTTTTAGGGACCCATCCTTCCAAGTCCCAGTCTCTCTCTGTATGTTTGAGAGCAGCTGATTATACTCTACCCATAAATACAATCTTAGACATCCAAACTCTCACATCCAGGCCAAGATGCATGCTGAACCCAGCCTTAGCCCCCACTTAGGGCTTGTCATCTTAGTTCTAGTTTCCTGTCTAAAGATCTGACTCTTCCTCCAGGTAATTTTTCTGAGAAGTGACCTTCATTTTCATGTAGCACTTGCCTACCCACAAAATATGGCCTAATCTTTGCATGTCCTGGCGATTTAAACACGATGTAACACAATGCAACAATCTTAATCGTCACAAAAGAGATACATATAGTCAATTTAACACAATGCAACAATCTTAATCTTCATAAAAGAGATACATATAGTCAAACTAGTGGGTGGAATCTTCAAGAGAATTCTTTCCCATTTTGAATGCTGTGAGTGAGAAAAAGGGAAACTTAAGTTATCATATACCCGGTAAACTGAATAAGCCTGCCCACAAGCTTGTCATCAAAACGTATCCTGTGAGGAAAATTTTTCCCTGGATGAGAATTCTTGCTGGCCCTACAACATTATGTAGTTTTTTGTTACTTAAAAATTATGATATAATGTTTTATACATAGAAATGGATGTGCATATAAATTCTGAAGCATAATGACATACAAGAATACCAGTGAATGTTTCACAACTCAGGGACTATGGGCTTCTTCCATATCCCATCCTTCTGCCTCCCCAAAACCATTATTATCCTGAATTGTGTTTATCACATCCTTGCCTATTAAAAAAATAGTTTTGCATATATGGCTATATCAACAAACAATTTATTCAGCTTTTCTTGGAGAATTATTGAGCTTTATAAAAGTGGGATTATACTGTATTAGTCTTCTGGGACTTTATTCCCCAAAGTTATGTTTTAAAAATTCATCCATATTGGATAGAAGGAAATACAAAATAAATGAACAAGAATGCTCTTAGCAGCATTCTTCATAATAATTTCAAACTAGAAGCAATCTAATTGTCTATCAACTTTAGCAAGGTTAAGTATATACATACAATGTAATGCTATTCAGCAATGAAAATGAATACTGCTACCCTCAGCAATATGGGTTGATCTCATGAACATAACATTTACAAAAGAAGCTAGACACAGAGTTCATGTTGTATGCTATCAGTAATGTAAGTTTTCAAAACAAGCAAAATTAATTAATGGTGTTAGCAGCTGGGATGTGGTTACCTTGGAGAAAGTGGGTAAGTGGCTGGGAGAGGGCATGAGGATGGTTTCCTAGACACAGGTAATGTTCTGTTTTTAAATCTGGGTGGCAGATGTACAAGGATGGTCACCTTCAAAAAAACCATCAAAGTGTCTACTTAAATGTTCACATTTTAATTTTAAAAGGTTTATCCATGTAGTTGCATATTACTGTAATTTATTACTTTCTTCTTTGCTGTAGAACATCCAATTATGTAAATATAATTCAATTTATTTATCTGTTTCCCTGTCACTGAACATTTGAGGTTTCATTTGCTTTTTGCAGTTACTTATTTTATTTAACAAACAGTGCTGCTACATATTTATTGGTGCACATATGCAAGTCTCCGTAGGGAAAATGTATATATGGAATTTCTTAGTCTAAAGGGATGTGAATATTCAACTTCAGAAGATTACATCACATTTTCAAATTTACATTCCTACATTCCAACCATGTATGAGAGATCATATTCTGCTCCTGACTAACCCTTGGTATTTTGCCAATACCATGGTACCCTGTTGTGGTCTTATTTAGATTTGATAATTAATTTGGTTGAGTATCTTTTCATAGGCTTATGAGCCATCCTTTTTCTTCTTTCTGCAAAATACCTGTTCGTGACTTTAGTGCTTTTTCTGTGAATAACTGTTTTACTCCAATTGATATGTGAGAGTTCTTTATATAATCTAGAAACTAATCACTTGTGCATTATTTTTGTGAAAACATCTTCTCTCAATTTGTGGCCTGTATCTCACTTTATTTTACTTTTTAAAAACAAGTTTTCTTTTCATTTTTTTTTTTAGCTTTTCATTATAGAAAAGTTCAAACAAATACACCACAAAAATGGAGAAGACAGTAAAACACATAAAAGAAAGCACAGATAATAATAGGAACCTTCATTCATTTTCAACAGTTATCAAAACATGGCCAGTTGTTTCCTCTTTATCACTACCTTTATCTCCCATAGGATCATGCTAAAGCAAATCCCAGATATATCATTTCATCCATAAATATTTCAATATGTCTATCAGATAAGCATCTTATAAACATTATCTTTAGATGTTATATTGTCATCTAGAAAATAAATAATTCCTTAGTACAATTAAATACACAGTCAGCATGCAAATTTCTGTTTCATACATAGTTTTTATAATTTATTTAAATCAAGATCCAAATAAAAGCCATACATTTCACACTTTCTGTGAAGAGAACTGGACTATATAGTACTTGGATGTTTGGTGATGTGGGCATAATTAAAAACTTCAAATATCTTTAATTCTGCTTTGTTAAAATTATTGTTGAAGTCATAGGCCATATGGCAGAAATATTAAAAACATGAAGTGTTGACATGCGTGCTTTTCAAAATGAAGAACACTTAGCTTTACCTTTGTTTAAATAGAAAAGAAAGACTAATGAGTATCTAGTTATTATAAAATTTAAGTTGAATCTGTATTTTTTACCTTGTCTTCACAGTTTTTTTCCCTATGTGTATATACAAAGTAGGATAAAGAGCTTTTCTGTAATCTTCAAAGGTTTGTTTTAATAATTCTAATGATTGCTGACAAAAAAACCTTCAGACTTAATGTTAAGCTTAGGAACTATAATTTGTTAGAAAGTTTGTTTTAGAAGATTGTATTTTGTTCACTTAATGTTTTAAACTGTAACAGGAGGCTCATTTTACTTATTAACTTGTAATAATCACTTACAATGATCTCACAGTTGTGGTTATAAGTAACTAAACAATATGTAAGTATTAAACATTCTGTTACTGAGTTAGGAGGATATTAAAAAAATTCCTCTTTGCCAAAATTTATTTTTCAAATAAAGTAAAAAAATAATTCTAATATATCAAACATTAAACCCAACACAAAATCTCATTCTTTCACAATGTAACTTCTTGAACCTGGTAAGATGTGAGGTTGAAAAGTGGCAAACCTTCTCTTAATAAAAATCTCCTGACATTTTACCTATGAGGTTTCTCCTCATCTCCATGAGTTTATATTGGAGTCTCCCGGGATTAGTGTAAGGACTTTTTTCTACTTTTTCACTCTCTTCCAGATCTGATCTGGTCTCAGGATTTTACCCGAGATAATATATACCATATATTACACACAGATCTTTCCCCAGAACTCCACTTCTCAGTGTCCAAAACAACTCCTCCTGATTTTCAGCCCCAAATTTTCTCCCCCCAGTCTTCCCTTCTCAGTTAATGGCAACCCCATCCTCCCAAGCCTTAGCACAAAAACCTTGGGAGTTATGCCTGACTCCTCTCTCAGACCCCACCTCAATCCAAATCCAAAGCCAATTAGAACTTCGAAGGATCCTCAAAATGCAGTCCCATCTCATCACTTCCACTGCGGACACCCTGATCCAAGACGCATCACCTCTCTCTGGGATCACGGCCATCGCCTCCCAGCGGCTTTCCTTCCTGTCCCTCTGTTCCCTTCAGTCCATTCTCAGCACGGCGCCTGGACGCACCTCCTACAACGTGCTCGGCTTATCGGGCCTAACACTGTCTGTCCCGCCTCAGTCTCTGGCCTCCTGTCGCTACTTCTCTTTCCAGCTCCATCGTGGCCAGCGGCTCACCCTCCTGCCTCGGGCCTTTGTACTCGGCATTCCCTCCTTTGCAGCGTTGTTCCCCGCTATCTGCGTGGCCGCCCACTCCCACCTCCTTCCTGGCCCACATGTCACTTCTCCATGAGACCTCCAGACCTCCTTAAGGCCTCTCCTAATACCCCGTGTCCTCCCTGCCCCGCTTTATGCTTCCCCAGGGCACCTATCACAATCTACCAGACCAATATTGTGCTCATTTACCTTATTGTCTACCCCCCGACCCCCAACTAAAAGGTAAGCTCCACAAGCGCAGGGAATGTTGTTTGCTCCGTGTTCAACCACTAACTCCTAGAAAAGCTCCCGGCACACAGCAGGCGCTTCATACATACCTATGAAATGAAGAGGTGCCTGTAAGGCAGGTCACCGGGCTGGGGCTCCACGCCACGCTGCAGGGCACGCCGGTCAGAGAGTCCACTGCCGGGCTCCAGCGGACGCGAAGGGCCGACCTGCGCGTCTGGGGCCCGGCAGCCCGCCAGTGCGCTCCGCGCGGGGCCTAGGCACCTGCGGCTCCGGAGCGGCTCTACGGCGGCAGACGCAGCTTGCTTCTCTCAGAAAGACAGCAAGGGCCTCGAGCCAGGCCGAGCCGGGCCACACCGGCGCCAACGCCAGCTCTTCTCTCAGGAAACGGCTGGAGCCGGCTGGTTGGCATCGGCCTTCAAAAGCTTTGGCGGGAAAAACTGAGGCGCGCGGGGCATGCTGGGATCGTGCGCGGCGTTCTCCGGGGATTGGGGAGGAACTCAGAGCTGCCGGGATCGCGAGGAGCGCGGGGCATGCTGGGTGCACTCAGAGCGGCTGGGGTCGCGGTGCATTCTGGGAGCAGCTCCACAGAGCCGCCAAGAGGGCCCTGAGGAAAGCCAGCCGACTGGCCGCGAGACTGCGGTCCCGCTGAGGTGGGTCGGGCCTGACCCGGGAGACAACTGCTTGAGGGAGCCAGAGGGAGCGGGCCGGCGCGGGAGGCCGCTGCAGGCTCGGCCGCCCACCCCACCGCTTCCTCACAGTGAGGGAGGAGGTTCGTGCGTCTGCCTCAGGAGGCGACGGCTTTGAAGGCATCGCTTTTACAGTTTTAAAACCATTTAACGACTAATGCTCCCACCGTTAGGAGCGACCCGGGCAGGGAAGGGGCGGGCAGGACCCCCGCTCCAGGGCCCTGCTCGCCCCGGGCGGGCGGGCGAGTCTGTGGAGGGCGTGAATGGCGAGCAGGATAGCCTGTGCGCCTTGAAGAGCGCTGGTCCTGGCTTTTGAAAAGGAAAAAAGGAAAGGATCAAAGATTCATTCTTTCACGAAGGCCTACAGGTTCCAGTTTTAGGGCATCTTATTTAACCAGTAATCTATAGCATCGCCTTTGAAAGAATGCATTTAAGCTAAATAAAGACCCCAGAGATGCTTCCACCCAGTTCCGCGCTGTGGGCAAGGAAATGCGGCCCCGCGGAGAGAACACTTGCTGGTGGACCATGGAAGCTATCGGTGGGACCAGCGTGAAATCTGAGCTCCTGACCGTGTTTTTCCCACCAAGGGCCTTCTCGGAGGTGGAGATCAGTGAAGCTCCTTGGGGCTGAAAGTTGCTTAGACGTCACGTCACTCCAGTGTAGAATTTTGTGGGTACCTGTTGCTCGTTGGAAACACTTATCACCAGGGTAGACGTGCTGCGGCTGTTCTCTGAACAAGGTTAACAGCTCATCCATGTGTATTATATGTGTCCGGGTTTTGAGCGTTACAATATAGTTCTTATACAATCTCAGAAAAGGAAACACTTTAAATTTGTAGGTTTTGCCAATTATGAACTGGAAAAAATAAGGTTTTGATATAATTCTAAATAATAAAATAAATATCTTGCCTATTTCTGAACAGGTCAACGTTGTTTTCGTACAATTTTCTGATCAGTCTTTGAAGATTGACGAGACAAGGGGAGGCCCGCTCACAGGAATTCTTTGGTAACTTTGCTGTAAGATTTAAAGGGGAAATGAGGCAGAAAGTAATCTTAGCGAGAAATGTGTTTTAAAAATGAAAGTAACAAGTCTCTAACTTTCGCCCCTGGTCTTTTGACCTATTTTCATTGAAATATGCAACACTGTACCTCTGGGTCTAAGCCACAGTCAATTCTTTGTTTTATATTTTACCTCATTCATTATAGGTATTCTTTACTAAAATGCTTCAAAGAAGTGAATTTTCAGCAAAATTGTGAAGTAGATTGTATTTGTCTTGGAACTTCGTACTTCATCTTTAAAAAAAATTCACAATAGTGAGCATATAGTAGCAATAGAAGAGAGAAAAGCAGAGAGGAAGAAGGAATGTTTTTATTTTTAACATCAGAAATCATCTTGATTAGGTCTTTTAACACTTTATAGGAGTTTGTGTTAACCATTCTAAGAGTACTTCCATTTTTAAAAGGATTAAGTGATCTTTAATGATGAAAATTTCAAACACTGTGGGACTTGAGTGAGAAAAATGTCAGGGGGCCGGAGGGCATTACCAGCCTTCCTCAAACAGCAGTAGAGAAATTGAGCTTAAATCTTTTGCTTTACTTTTACACTGCAGTTTTCTTTTCTGTTATACATAAGATAGACTCCAAAGGTACGCTCTGTGAATTATCAGCTGTAAAATGTGTCCCAAATAGAAGTCTGAAAACCAGATAATGAGTGGAAAAGGAAACTACATAAAAGTTGAGATCTTAGTAAACGTTTTATTTCATGTGAAATGATGAAAAATATATTTCTCGACTTTGAAGTGCTTTAGAGATAACCTAAAACAGCAGAAGACTTTGCTATACTTTTTGATTTTTAAAAAGTTATTATTGTCATAGGAAAGATTTTGTTTTCTGGAAAACAAAATGAAACTTAAGAACAGCCAGGAACTTTAGAAGTATTTTGTTAAATAAAGACAATATGGTAGAAATATATCTAATACCCAGGACAGAGTAGGCATTTAATACACATTGCTGGGTTTTTGTATTATTTGTACTCAGATTATTCTATTTGTGGTATACAACTGCAGGTTTAAAATTCTAGATTATATTTTGGGGTAACTAAATTGTTCTAAAATATATTGTGATGGTGCATAACTCTGTGCATATAATAAAAACCATTTAATTGTACCCTTTAGGTGAATTATATGTTATATGAATTACATCCTACTAAAACTTGTACCCCCAAAAGATTACCTAGATTATCATTAGAAAACCTCAAAGTTTAAATATCAGTGACATTCAACAGCTGATGTCTGCTAACTTGTTTTTATCATCTTATACCAACACGATATCAAATATTCTGTGATGGGTTGGTATTGAAACCCTATTGGTAAAATAGTTTACTAACTTTTTGTTGTTTGTTTTAAAGGCCTGATTGCTGAGACATTCGTTCAACAGGAAAATATGAATGACTCTAGGCAGCAGTCACTGTTCTTCATCACACTTCCAGACTTAAGCAAACTCTGTGCTGTCAGGATAATACTGAGTAATGAAGTGGTGGATACTGAGATTAGGAGTACCCAACTAAAGATATGCAGGTAAAAAATACATCTTGTAACTAAGACTTTCTAAATTTTTTGAGACCTGTAAGAGCTGTTTTAATAGTATCTCCTTTAAAGCAATATACTTAATTTACTCAATCTGTTTATATGATTTTAAAGTAAAGGAATTCAGTTTTGCTCTGACCAGGTATATTGGATTACATTTAGGGAAGGACTTAAAATACTTGAGATAGAATATCTCAGTACTGAGTTTCTATATTTGTAACTTCTTGTGTGATATTTTAATTTAAAAATTTTATAGATGTTAATCTATAAATCAGGATCCCAAAACATAAATATTTACTGAGTACCTACTATTTATGAAGCACTTTACAAGATACTGTAAACATTTTAGATTCATATTTTTAAATTTTCAGGTCAATGTAGGAGTATTTCTAAAGAGTATTTCTCCAAGAACTGTCTTGAAATATCTGAGCCAAGATAGTCTTTGAAAAACAGCTTAGTTGCAGCCTAAAGTACAACTCCATGATTACTGAGGACCCACCGTGTATTCATCTCTTAATTTGTTTGAGGCACTCAAAGAAGGACTATTAGAACACATAACAAGGTTATATCTGTAACTGAATTTCTTGGAGAGGAACAAACATTTATAAGCTAGGGGCCAGAAATAAGAAAGATGCTCTTGCCATTCCTCCATTTTTTTTCTTATTTACAAACATTTTCTTCTCCTCACTCTGTATCTTCCCACTCAAGTGCATACAGGAGTCTGTATACCCTTCCTGCTAAGGTGTAATTTGATACATACTGGAGCATTTACTTGTGACCCCCTTGGAAAACAAATAGGTAGAAAACCTTAAGACAGTTTTTCAGCTTTTGCCCTCATATTGAAGGTGGCCATGCCCTTGGAGTGAGGTGTTTTGACTCATCATTTCAGTAACTGATAAAGAGGCTGGAACAGAGAGAGCAGAGACATGGTTGTGTCAGACAAGGAAAAGCCTTGCAAAAGCAAGAACCTGCTGCACCACAGTTCTAACAAAGATAGGCCACGAGAAATAGGTTCACCCATCTCACTTTTTGATGTAACCCCACACTCACACACTCCTGGTTTTTAAAATTTGTTTCCTTGGTGATTAAAAATTTTGAAATTTTTTATATTTCCAACTCTATTCCCTTTCGTGTTTTTTTTCCCACATTTTCCAACAAAATTATTGATGGTAATTTGCATTGTGATGATTTTTGTTGTAAGTTCATTTGGCTACTGAATACTAACTTAAAACTGCTACCCACTTCATTCTGGCTTGCAAAAAGAATCCTTTTGAAGAAAAGGAATCTAATCAATAGTTCTAACATGGAGGTAATTGATAACTTCTTCTGACCACCACTTTAAAATAAAAAAAGAAAAGGAAAATGGAAGAAACAGTTAAAAGAGCGGGATTCTTCATAGTTTAGACTTTTTCAAGTCTAAACTTAAGATAGAAATGGAGTTTTAAAAGAGAATTTTTGGTTCACATATGAAAGATGTTAGGAAACAGATGTGGACAAGTTTTCATATTAATATATCCAAAACTTTATAATTCTCTCATTTCAAATCTTGGCTGATCACTTACAGTGTTTGAGGTACCATGGTAAATGTGGGGAGAGATATAGAAATCTGTGATAAAATTCTTGCCTAGAAGAAACTCAAACTTTTGATTGGAACTAAGCAAATTTTAAATGTTCTGATAAAGTAAAAACAGATAGTGAATAATCCGTTTTAAAATTAATACATTTCATCTCCACAGGCAATTGCTGTTTTTGTACCAAGATATCTTTACATCACCTGTACCTGGAATATTTACCCAAATTTGGGTGGTGATGGCGGTTAGTTTTTGTTTTGTTTTGTTTTTTTTAACATTTTATAAAGTATTATTACTAATTATTGGGAGCAATATTGATAAACAATAATTCAAGTATTAATTATTGTGCAAACTGAAGATGGTTTATGAAGACAAATTATGCTATGTTGTAGTTTGATCAAACCATTAATGACTCTTAACTTTGATATACCTGAGGTTTAAGATCCATTTTTGTGGCTCTAATTTCATATTTAGTTTTCTCTGTCATTAATGTTAAGATAAAGACTATTAATAAATAAAATATATTATAGCATCATTTTTAAAGGTAGCACAAGCTTAATCCTTTTCTTGTATTTTATTCTTTAGAATTACATTAAATATAAAAGAAGTTTCTCATACCAACAAATCTCCAATTGTTTTTGAAGAACTTAGGTGAACAGTTTTTTTTTTAATTTGGAAATTTCATTAACGTTAAAAGCTTTTTTTCTTACTTGGTAGAATCAGAAGAAATATATTTCCCAGTGCCATATATACCTAGGAATGATAAATGAAGTACCAAGAGTCTTTATAAAAATCGTATTATCCTGAGATTTTTGTCAAAAATCTTTCTGAAAGTCCTCTTATTTTGAGATTTTAATTCCCCAGAATCCACTGAAATTGACATTTATTAACAATGCCATTAGGCCATTCAAAATCTTCAGGTCTTTTATTTTTCTTCTAGGTTATATGGTTGTATGTCCATCTTTTATCTTCTCATCCTTAATGTTGTTTTTGAGAAAGACAAGTTCTTGGTGAACAAGAAGACACTAATGTATCTTATTTGTGTTCTTTTCTACCCAGAAATTTATGGAACAAGGAGGACATTGTTTTAGAGCTCTAGTTAATCCTGATATCTTTATCTTAGTAAGAATAATAAGAGGAAAATAGCTATCTAAAAATATGTTTTGCTTTCTTACAAAGATAGTACATGATATAAAAATGTTTACAAAAATACTTAAAGTAGAAAGTGGGATTATTATACATGCTATTTTGAAACTTACTTTTCATTTCCCCTTTAACAGCCTCTAGGATATTGTTCTGTGTCAGTATATATATCTTACCCATTTTTAAATCTGTGAAATATTTCATTGTATGAATGTATAATAATTTAATTATTACTTTCTAATGCACATCTGAGTCTTGTGCTGTTTTAAACAATGCTTCAGAAAGCATCATTGAAATTATATCATTACTTGTCTGGCAGTTTCTGTGGGTTAAATTCTTAGATGTTGGATTGCAGCACATTTAAACTATAATCTACATACTGCTAAATTGCACTCTGAAAAGCTTGTACTAGATTACATTTGATAAACAATGTGTTGAGATAATTTGTATTTCCACATCCTCACAAACACTAGGTATTAGCAGTTTTTACATATCTGCCAATCCGTTAGGTTAAAAATAATAACTTCTTTTAGTTTCTGTTTTTTTCATTGGTTAATTGAAACACCTTGGCCTTTTGAACTTTCCCCTTGATCTTCCACTTGTGTTCACTTTCTTTATTCATGTCTAAGACATTATTGTTTATTAAGAAAGGTATTGAATATTTGTTATATGAAATTTATTGGCCTTTTCCTTTATGTAGTTGCTGGGTTCAGGTCACTCCCAGAAAGGCTTTCCTCATTTTGCGAATGTACCCACAGATTCTATTTCAGGAAGAAAATGCTTATCACCTACTTCTTTTTCCAAGGCATAGAAACTGTTAGGATAATGGCCCTCTGCTGGGCCCTCTGCTGTATAATGTTTAAATTCTTTATGTAGTACATTATTTAATGATATATTTGTGTAAAGTCCTTTTTATAAATGTGGATTTTTGTTATAGATACCATTTTATAAAGCTGGAAAACTTAATGCCTACATTGAAAAATATGGAGCTAAGGTAAGTTTTAAAAAAGATAATAATTTCAGGTGGTATTTATACTTATTTTGTATTCCACTTCTTTTGTCATAAAACAAAAATTGGGGTATCTTTCTCAGAAGTTATTGCTATACATTTGAAAGAACCCAACATTTTTTCCCAGAGCAGTTATCTTGTGCACATTTAGTAGAGAAAGAGGGGAAGAGGCTTAATTTTGTTCAATACTTTCTTTCGTGCATTTTATGCATTTCGTGCATTTATAATCTCGTTTCCCATCTATATCTTCTAAGAAGTGAATATCCACATTTTTACAGATGAAGAAAATGAAACTCAGAAAGGTGAAAATATTGTCCACAATCACATAGCTAATAAGTAGGGGAACCAAACAGTATAGATTGTATTCTCCATGGTGATGAGTGTCTGGATCTTAGTGAAGGAAAAAAATGAATGTGTGGAGTTGAGCACCTCTCGTGTCTCAGTTACTCGGCCATGGAGGCTTTGCTGGAGCTCCCTTCACATCTCCCCCTGTCTCTGAGGCACTGTATCCTTGGTAATTCTAGCAGCCCATCCAGGCATCACTGCTGGCCTCTGTTCCAAGATTAAGTGGTGTTCGGGATAATGAGGTTTTTGGTCATCTCCAAGATGAGATGCTTTCTATAAGTTCTAGAAGGACAATAGTGCCTCAGCAATATCTGGTGGGGCTTTGAAGTTCCCTGAGAAGTTTTTGAATAACCTGAAAGCTGGTTTCAGCCATCATTCACAATCTGTGGGAAAGCAGTATTCTTTAGGAGCAATGAGGAAGTATTTTAGTTGAATCTTTTTGCTTAGACAAGTCTTTGGTCATCTAAGGAATCTGATTATCCTGAAACAGTTATATATGAACTATGAGGACCAAATTTAGAGTATATCATTCACCTAAAACTAGAACCTAGATCTTCCGGGGCCCCCTACAAAATTCTGTCCTTTATTGTGGAAAGCAGCTCTTGGTTTAGTGGAGACTCCCTTGCTATCTTACTGGCCTTCTCTTGGAGAATTTAATCTTCTTATTAATATATTGAATTAAAGGTCAAAATCATGGGGTTTTTTTGACAAATCTGTTATGAAAGATTAGATAAAATATTATTTTAGAGATGAATGCTAAAGATCAGTACAGTTATTTTCTGAGCATAAGAATAGATAACATTTTGACATTGATTTAATAAAAATATTTATACCAAATATCATCATTTTATATATATCTTAAGATTCCGAGAAAAAATTAAAAATTAAGAAACATATCATCCATAGTCCTTGTACACTAATAAAAACAATTAGTGTTTAGCATTTTCTTCCAGCCTTTTAATTCACACCTTTGACTTTATCACTTCAAGCTGCCCCATGTCCAAAATGTTTAAAATTTTTTAAAGGATTTTAAAGGTTTATAACCTTATCCATTCACCATATATCCTAGTTCCTGATTCCTACTAAGTAAATATGTTTTGTGCCCTTCACCAGACTTCCAGATCCTGAATTTCTTGTTATTCATGAGCTTTCTTCCAACCTGACATGCTTTCCCAGCCTTGTTGAGCCTTCATGATTGTTTTCAGTTTTTCGCTATATGGATACTTTCTACATAATAGTAATCACAGCAGATGTTTAATGAACATCTGGGACCCTGGGGGCATGTTTGAGGTCAGCATTGCAGATTGGTTTCATCCTGCTGCTTGGAGTCCTATTAATAATAGCCTTAATTAAATTGTCTATTGAACAGAGCTGATTCCTTCCACCACCAACAGATTTAATTACTTGCATCCTGGGAAAATTCACCAGAAACCAAATGGTACATAGATGAGGGTGGCAACCTAAGTGTCTGTCAATAGGTGAATGCATAAAGAAGATGTGGTGTGTATATATACACAATGGAATATTACTCAGCCATTAAAAGAAATCTTTCCATCTATAACAGCATAGATGGATCTAGAGGGTATTATGCTAAGTGAATTAGGTCAGACAGAGAAAGACAAATACCACATAATCTCACTTACATGTGGCATCTGAAAAACAACAAACAAAATAAAACAAAATGAAAAACTCATAGATACAGAGAACAAAGGAGGGTTACTGGGAGTGGAAGTGGATCGAGGTGAAAGCGATTGAGAGGTACCAACCTCCAGTTATAAAATAAATAAACAATAGAGATGTAACATACAGCATAAAGAATATGATCAATAATACTGTAATAACCTTGGGGACAGATGGTTACTAGTTTATTGTGGTGCTCATTTCATAATGTGTGCAAATATCAAATCAGAAACTAACATAATACTGTATGTCAACTGTATGTTTTTTTAAAAGGAGTAGATAATATTGTGAGACAGTTCTCGCTGGCTCTCTGACTATTCTGCATGCCTTGCTAGCAGGAGTGCCAGTGTTTTCTTCTGGGCTATATTTGCAAGGATGTTTGTGTAGCATACAGCCCTGGTTCTTTCCCAAGCCCTGTGTAGTTTCCTTATATACGTGTTATTCCATATGCACCTGAATATTCAAGGAGGGACTCTGCTGATCTCAGAGTGTTCTCTCTGTACAGCTCTCTCCTCTCTAATACTTTACCCTCAAAACCGTAGCTTTCTTGGCCTCTTTGGACTCTCAGTTCTGTCTATTCAACTCAGGAAGCCCACTGCCTCTTCCAGGTTTCCCCCTCCTTGCACTGCAGCCTGGAAACCCTCTTTAATCAATATGCTGGGGTAATCATAGGTTTCCCATCTCTTAGGGTTTTCTCTTCTTTGTTACTTGATGTCCTGTGTCTTGTGAGCCATTGTTTCATATAACCTACCCAGTTTTGCAGTTATTGCAAGTGGGAGAATAAATCTGGATCCCATTACTTCTATTGGTCGGAAGTGAAGGTTCTGATCTTTGAAACTCTGTACTAGTAGAGATACTCTGCTGGTTGCATGTGTGCACTACTAAATATATAATTGTTTTCTGATATTGAACTAGAATGAACAATAATGAAGAATATTATAACATAGTTCTGACCTTGTTTCCTTTGTATAGATCAGAATACAAAGTAAAGTTTAAGGTCCTAGCACAGGCGCTCTAAGAATTTAGGCTTATTGGTCCAGGATAAGCAGATAGAATTTGGCCAATATAGTCATAGTTTCAAAGTGAATATATTTTAACACATCTTTAAACTTAGAACCAGATAGGATTAGCTGTAGTGATAATTATAACATATCTGGGATAACCTAGTTTGTTAGCTGTGATCTAAACAGACATTTTCTATGAGTTTATAGGGACATATCAATTGCTGTGAATTTTCCTACATTTTGTGCTTTAATATTTTTAGATGGAGGCTCCACAACGAGTAATTCCTTTAATTCTTCAAAGCTGCCTGTCATATTCACTCACGGCTAGACTTGCTCCAACCTGGAATAAAATGGGCCATCTCTTGGTGCAAGGTGACTTTATCTCTTTCAGTCATTAGGATTCTCTGTAGTAGATTACTTCTATTATGTACATCTGTTTTTAATTTCAAGCTATATTATTTTTAGGGAATGTTTTTTAAAGCATAGCCCCAACCAAGCATTCTCAGGCAAGCCTGCAACAACATGTGTCATCTTCTTTCTTAGGGATTATATCCAAGAGATCTCCTAATGTTTCTTTGAAGAAAATGTTTTTTATTATATAATACTTGATGTTTAAAAAGGAATAAATATAAGTCATGGAGCATTATAATAAAATGAATGCAAATTACCAATATTGTTGGAACCGAAAGTTTATTCTGAATTTTGTGTTGCAGTGACTGTTTTCTAAGTATTTTATACCAGTAATAAATATTTGAGAGAAGAATTCTGTCCTTTTAATTGGAGAGATACTTTTTGGCGATTGTATTTTTTCTCTGAGCTGTCATCAGATACTCATTTGTATAAAACTGCACTTTAAAGCATTTTCCTTAGCTTTGATAATTTCACATAAAAAGGTTACATCAAGCATGATTTATGAGTTATAATAATATGGCATATCCTATGAATTTTTTAAGGAAGAGAATTTCTTTCTCAGATGGGAAAGCAAAGTGCTGTTGGTAAGTAAAAATGCATAAGTTAATAGATAAAACATTAATAGTGGTTGTTACAAAAACAGTGTTACAGATTGTTGGGTTGTTACAGTCTTGATGATTAGGTTATATCGGAGTTTAATCAGATATTATTATAATTACAGTTTCACTCAGGAAATCACCTCTAGTTCAAAATGTATTCTACCTACGTGAGAAAAAATTCAGTTCTCTTAATTGGAATTAAAGCTATATTTTGAATTTCTCTACCCAAAGAAAATTACAACTAAAAAGGAGTTTAATTCTTCAGACACAAAAATGTATAGTTTCCAGAGCCATATCATAAAAATTCTTTAGTACTGTTGTAAGTAAATACTTTATTGCGTATGAATACATTAGTCTTCTTTTCCTTAAAAAAGAAAAGACTGTCTAAAGAGACGCTGATGATCTAGAATACACAGTTTGCAATATGGTCTAAACTAATTCTTTCACTGGTGTGCTGTGTTACAGGTAGACATGTTCCTAAAGGGTAGTCCAGAGACAGCAGATAGGTAGAAATCCCGAGCCCAAGTGGGCATTATTATTAATCATGGTAGCTTTCACCACCGTTTGGCCATAGCCTTAATTCCCGTGCTAGCACCTACAATCCACAAACTATTCAATCTGAATTGACTTTCGAGCTGAAGCCCATCTGCCCTCCTTGCTCTGGATTTATGTTTAAGTTTGACAGTGGCAGTCACTGTGCTTTAGCTCTGGATGAACAGGTTCCTTACCTAAATTTAGTTCCAGCCCCAAACACAAGCTGTAGGAGACTACAGCTGTTGGAGATTCAAGATGCCAGTTTAGAAGAACAAAATTCCTCACTCCTGCGTTAGAATGTTTTCTTATAGTTTTACTGAATGTAATATTATACAGCAAAACTGACAAATTATAGATGCATAGCTCATTGGATTTAACAAGCTAAACATATCCTTATAACCAGTTCTCAGATCAAGAACATTACCTGTACACCAGAAGCCCCCTCATGCTTTTTTCCAGGTGATGCTTTCTAATTTGTATGAGTAATTTTAATTATGAGAAAGCAAGGTAGAAGCCTTGGGGCTCTGTGAGGTCTGGAATATATCTGCCTGTGTATTCAAGGACATTTGTTAGTAAGACTGCAGAAGTCAAAAGCCTGGCGCGGTACCCTCTTCTAATGTAAGAAGAGCCTTCATTTTTCACGCATAATAGATGTCAGACTTCTATAAGGTATTTACTGAGTTTCCTTCCCAGTTGTGGGATATCTCATCTTTCTTATTGTAACCCTGCCCTACACATTACATATGTGTTGTTTCATGCTTTTGTCTTCTTTTAGATATCTCTTCAGTAGACAGTCAAATATTATAGTGATGATTTGAATTTTACCATTATTTGAAAAATTGATTCTTAACTGTTTCTAACTTGAATAAATTGTTAAAGTAATTTTTTTGTTACTAAAATACTTTCTTTAATAGGATGGAGTAATAATTCCAGAAAGTTCACAGATAAATATTTTATTTTCAGTGTTAGACATCAATGTAACAGAAACTCAAGTTTGCCTAAGTATAGAAGCTTACACGATCAGACTGCCACCACCTCAGGTACCACATATTTTGATTTCTATAATTAATCTACCTATGCTTATTATATAATTAATGTAGTTTTTATTATTACTGACATGCTAGTAGGTTTTAATTTTTAACAAGAAGAGTGATATGAAGGTTTTTTATTATCAAAATCCATGTTATTAAATGCCTGATGTATTGATATTGTCCTAAATCTTTTTAACCAAAGAAAACGTCATTCTGTCAATTTAGTGCAGATCTAATCATATTATTCTCTTGCTCAAAAATCTTTTTAGGTGGCATTCAAGACTCCACAATCCTGCCCTGCCTCAGCACCCACTACTTGCCTCTTCTTTTACCTCCAAATGTTAAAAGTGCTATTTCAGCTTGTACTAAATGTAATTTCCCCCATTGGCATTATGATAGGTTTTTATTTTTACATCTATTTTTACATATAACACTTTTTTCCATCTTAGTAAGGTTTGTCTTTTATTTTGCTAATTTTCACAGCACCCAGCATAGAACCTTACACATTATTGGTAACTGAATAAATGTTATCTTATTTCTTCCATGACAGTGGTTCTCAACAGAGAAGAGTGGAGAGTGAAATGAGTGATTTTGTTCCCCATGAGACATTTGTAATATCTGGAGAAATTTTTGGTTATCGCAAAGTGAAAAGAATGTGTTGCTAGTGGCATTCAGTGGATAGAGGCGAGGATGCTGCTAAAAATTCAGTAGTGCACAGGACAGCAACCCCACCCCAACCCCCACAAAGAGTTTTTCAGCCTAAATTGTCAGTAGTATCCAGGTTGAGAAATATCAGGCATAGGACAGTTGACTCTTCCTTTGTTTAGAATGCCTCTCTGATTGGCTATACATTCTGCTCATTCTTTAAAGTCTAGCTCAGATGCTACTCCATTCATTTCTCTTTAATTTTTTGATTACCTGTTATGTGGAAGCAATAGGAAAGTCAAAAATTAATAGGATCTACTTTCTGGCCCTCAAGAATTATGTAAGCCAGTAGGAAAGCTGACCTGAATATAAATAGCTAAACTTGTTACCAAGTCCAAGCTCATACTGCTTGCTGCATGATAGGCTAACAAATTGAGAGAGGTATGGGGTAAGGAGTAGTGACTTTATTCAGAAAGTCAGCAGACTGAGAAGATGGTGGACTAGTCCAAAGAACCATCTCACCCAAGTTGGAACTCAGGCTTCTTTTATACTAAAAGGGGAGGAGGTGTGGCTGGTTGTTGCAAACTTCTTGGTGTCAGAATCTGTTGTTCTTGCAACTGCCGACTTACGTCAAGGCACAATGTTCCTGTAAACCTCCAACAAGACAAATATTATTCTCTATTCTCTTTTTATCTATACATGAATGAAAGTGTTATACCTTTAAAGGTCAATCCTAGGAGTCAAAGCCATGAGAATGGGCTGTCATGTATATTTCAGGTTTGTTCTTCTCTGTCAGAATGGGCAGCATCCCATGATATCTTGTACTGATGAGGAACTTTTCCACAGCTCCAAACTCAGTGTGCTCTCCCACCCTCTTAAACCTTCACGCTATTCTGCTCCATGCTCACATATTTATTTGTATTTTTAGAGTTATGCTGATTGTTATATCCCCAACTTGCTTTGTAAGGAGCTTCTGAAGGACTAATACTGTCTTACTGCCCTTCGAATTTCTACAGATGATACTTCTGTTTTATATACCTGAGTTTTGAACCAATTAGAGAATGATGAAAAAGAGTAAGGTGTATAGAGATCAGAATGCCATCTTTATTACTAGGATGAGAATGTAATTCATCATCCAAAATGAACACTTTTAAGAGTGAAAGGGACACTAATCTTATGGGATACTGGCCTAATGTGTATGAACTGGGCTATGTTAAAACATAAAATAAGATCAATCAAAATTGTATTTATTAAGAGTTTATTGTGCACTAAAAATCAGTTTGAATTATATAGTGAAACTGTGGAAGCTGTTAAATCTTTATAATGACTGGTTATAGCAATGGAATTTTCAAATGAAGGGATTGATTAAGAGTTACATCAGTTTGGAACACAATTTAAATTTCCCTTATGATGTTTGGAGGCATTTACAAGAAATAATCTAAGTTAAATTTTGCTTGTGTTGCAGAACAAGCTAAATTAGGTTTTGCCTTTGTGACTTAACTGGTTTTGTCTGCCTAAGGAATTTTCAAGTTTGGTCTCCACTTTATTCATTTTAACTGATATATATGGTCACACTTTTTATTACTGAAAAAGGAAAACAGCTATTGGAGAATGTGACCTATTGGAACTCTAGAATTAGGTAGACTGATCCACCACTTATGGCAGGAACAGAAACCCACGGATTCCCATGGGAGATCAGACATCAGATCAGATAGAAGACATCTTTTCCTTCTAGAAGTTTTTATCTTGGTCAGAAGAAAAGGCATTCACACACAAAACTTACCAGGAGAAAGGAACATGTACTCAGCACTGGTTAAATTCACACACCTAAAAAAAAAGTCAGTGTAGGCTTAGAACCCCATAAAAATCCCCAGTTCTGCCCTTATTAGCAATGCCTCTTTGGGCATATTACTTAATCTCCTTGGATCTCAATGTTCTTGTAAATTGGGAGTAATGATACTAACCTCATATGATATTGGGAGGTTAATGGGATGAAGTACACCAAGTGTACATAGTAGAGGTTCAGAAAGGAAAGCTATTGTTATTATTTTATAAGTAAACTGAGACACAGAGATTAAGTAACTTGTTCTAGGTCATCATGTAAGAGATTCAGGATTTAGGTTTTGTCCTTCCATTTTGTTCTTTCTGCTATACTATATCCTACTTCTTCACCTAGCCTTGGCTCAAATTTCTGTGTCCCATAGAAGTGCTTACCTAATAAGTATTGGGGGAAAAAACAATTAAATATCAGGTTTTTTGGCAGTAGAATATCAAAGTAATTATAGGAATTGCATTTCTGTAGGAGTTCAGACAAAAAGGAGATGTCTGAGGAAATTCATATTTGAAACCTTTGGAACTTTGACACAGTTTTCCACCTTCCCTTCTTAAAATCATCTCCTTTTTTGATTTCTCTGAAACTGATTTTTCCCCCCATGTTCTCCTCCACTCATTCATGGCTCTTCTTTCTCTTATCCATTGTAAATGTTGCTGGTCCCAGGATTCTGTTTGAACCTTCTTTTCCTTTTCTTAGCAAACTCACCCATTCCAGTGATGAACCTATACAATGATACCTCCCAAACATTCTTGATTAATTTCCGCTTGTCTGTCCTCTCTTAGATACTTTCACATGAATGTACTAATAGTACCCAGACCCAGTTATGTCTAAAACTGAGTTATTTACTTGTCATGCTCCCCAACCTCAACTCTGTACCTCCTTTGAATTTTCTCTTTTGATTGATGGCATCAACAGCCAATAAGGTACCCAGCTAAAGACTTCAGAGTCCTCTTTGCTTCTTGAGTATCTCAATATTGCCCAGCGAAAATCAAGTCCAGATTCTTTAGATTGGCATTATATGAAGTGATATTCATGGAGTATTTTCTTAACACTATGGCTTTGTTCACATAAGGACACATAAATATTTGTGAAGTAAATAAATGCAAAGGGTTCAAAATAAACCCTAGATAAATCAGAGTCTCTTGGGTTATCTGGTGAAGAGTTGGGTGGTCTTCAGAAAACTCTAAGTTGAGGAAGACCAATATAGACTAGTTCTAGTCTCACAGAGATCCCTGCAGCCGTTGGCTTGAGTCTCTGAACAATATAGACATACCCAAAAGGATATAAACTCAAGCTATGTAAGTTGGTGTATGTGAGAACCTATGAACTGCAAACATTTTGACCTGATACCTATATTCCCTGAGTTCAATTTCAGTTTCTGTTTTCCCTTGAATAATCTGTTCATCCACCTTCAGCCAGTCTTTTCTGATGCTCATAGCCATCCCTGCACTGACCATCTTTTTCTTATAATACAGCTTAGGTGACTAACCTCTTAAGCATAGAACATCACAGTACAAGATTTATCTCCAGTGCACAGCACAATAGGTATCTTTTCTTTCTTAGCGTCTTCACAACATGATCAGCACTTATCATCTTCCCCTTCCCACATCTCTATTTTTTTGCTCTGCCCTGCTCCCCATTTCCATTAGTCTAATAAATGCAATAAGAATTCAGAGAAGGATAAGTCACCAAATGTGAGGAAGTGGGTCTAGATCTAGGCCTGTAAGACTGGTATGGTAGGACTCAGATAAATCAGAGTGGGGGCAATGCTTTAAGCTAGTGCATTACTGAAATGCTTATGACTTGTCCAGGCAATAAAAAAAATTGGCCAGGTTAGCTGGAGTTCATTGAAAAGCAGTAGGCAATGAAATTAGAACATTGTTTCCCAAAAGATGTATGATGATAGGGGCAAGGGATTGTGAACCATCCTCTCTAAACATGATACAGTGTCCTCTCACCATTAATCCTTTATTTTTCGCCTCCCTTGGGGTCTCTCCGTTATCTCTGGCTCACTGTAAGAAAATGCCCCAGGAACACGTCCCATGGTGAGAAACCTGTAAGAGGCAAATTGTGGTGCTGCCTACAGGCTTAAATATCCTACAGATAGGACACCTAAGGACCAGGGGAAAAAGTTTTTCAGGACATGGAAGAGGGATACAAAAAGAGAGTGGGAGTCTTGAGTATTGGCTGTCCTCTCCCCTCCAGAAGACCAGGTAGAGGTATAACTCCCTAACACATTCTCCAGTTTAAAAAACAAAACAAATAAATTTAGTTGAGATGCTACACTGACAAAATGTAAATACCTTCCTTTGGAAAGAGATTCAACTTCCCATAAATTAACGTAACTAGAGAAACTGAAAACCGGTTCAAATAAATACAAAATAGGAGCTTTGGTTTGGAAGAGGAAAGGCATGAAATGTTTAATATGCTGGATAGGGGAGAAATGGTCAGCTGAAACATTGATTACAATATATAAAGTGGTTATGTATGATTCAGTGTAATTTAGCCTTTGAAACTACTTTATAACTGACTCTGTGCGTGTATAATAAATCTGTGTTTTAATGTTTATTGTGTTTGCCAAATTCTTTCAAAGGCTTATGCATTAAAATCTTATTTCTATTAAAAGCTAAGAGAATTTGATATTTCTCGGAGTATTATAAAGGATTTTGGTACTAACAAGAATGCTGTTATTGAGGGACATTCGATTTTAAGCAACTGGTGCTACGTTTTACCAAGGTGAGCTTTCAATTTGTAGTATCTAGGGTGGTTCAAGACACAGTTGTTTTCTCTTATTTTGCTTCAACATTGATGTGTGCAAAAGTATAAACCATTTATGTGAAGTTTTGAAACTGAATTATAACTTTAAAAGAGTATTGAAGCAATATTGTCATACTTGCAAAAGCCATAAATTTCCTTTGTCAAATTACTAAAATAATTTTATTATACATTTACATTTTTATTAAGCCTGGTTTTAAAAGAGTAAATGTTCTAGAATCTCATTATGAAATTACAACTTTTGTAGTAATATCAATAGACCCTTACAAACTTGTGCATATAATTGATTCATTATCATTTTATATGAGCTAAGTTTTAAGTTTGTACTATATTCAGGAGGAAAATGGCTTGTTACTAACATAAATATGTCTATTGGCATGAAATTTTAACCTTTTTAGGAAAAAGGACTTTACATAGCAACATATGCATAATAATTTGGTCATTGAAGCAGAGCAGATGTAGATAGGGAACATAGATTTGACTACTATTCATTCAACTCCTAACAGACTTTTCCCTCAAGTCTAACAATTACCAGGCATACCTCTGTATAGAAATATTACTCATTATTTTGTGTTTATAACTGGCATATTGTTTGCATCAGTTCAACAGAATTTCACCTAACAATTCTAGCTGTTAAGATTTAAAACAATGTGTATTTGGAACTGGGAGCAAGTGAGTAGCTTATTAGTTGTGTGTTAATAGTTGCTAAAACTTTTTGAAAGCCTTCTAAGTCACATAGTTAAACTGTATCTAAGCATTGGCTCATAATATTTTACCAACTCATTTTTCATAGTATGAAAATGGGACAAATAATAAGTATTCTTCACACCATACCTCCTGACTGTCCTTTTCACTCATATGAAGATTTGCAGGTGCACTGGGACGACCTGGTAAGGAATAGAAATATATATTATGTTGAAAGTTACTTGATTTTGCTTCTTGTAATTTAACCTTAAGTTTAGTTTTCTCTCAAAAGAATTTCCACGTTGTTCTTAATTTTTAGTATGGCTATAAACTTCCAGAAGATTGTGGAAATATTCAAATATACTGCAGCATCTACTTCAAAATGATAGGAGGAAAGATCTTCATGTATCCTTTACAGATGCCCTCTGCCTACTTCATCGTCCAGGCTTCCCTGCCCCTGATGTCGTAATCATTTTCAGCCTTCTTTAAGTTCAAATGGAACTACTTTCTCTATAATTCTTTTTATCCAAATGAGTATTTTTGTTTTCCCTAGAATTTTCCTATTTTTATTTGAGGATAAGCTAAATAATGATGATTTTCCTCCTTAAACACTACTGCAACAATTTAGACAGCAGAAGAAACTTTAAGTAGAAAAAATGTTTACATGATTCCTAGTAGAAAGTAAGAAAATAATCGTAAGATTCTCCTTAGCCAAGGGCTCCCTCTCGTGGCATTATGGATATTATTGAAAGGGTAGAATAAAAAAATTAGTCATTTAATGAAACTTTCTTTTTGGAGACTATTTAATTTTACAGGCAAAGTTTAGAGGACTTCAGTTGCACTTAATGTGCTCCACTGAATTAAGAAAATGTTTTTCTTAATGTTATTTTAGAAAATCTACAAATGAATAGTACACAAGTGCTCAGGTGAAACTCTTCCATCTTAGTTAGTACTAGTTTCACCATTCCTGCCTCCTTGTATTTTGATTAGCTGGAGTTTCCAAATGGAATAGGGAGGAACCTAGTGTTCTTTTTCTATATTCTACATTTCCTAACCCAAATCTTAATATAAAGTTAAGGTTGACAGGTGTCAATTATTCCTCTTCATTAGATGCCAAGACATTATTCCAGGTCTTCAGGATATTTTTCATCAGACTGCTTTTCTCAAAGAACTTCTTTCTGAGCTTGAATACAATCTATATGTGTTGTTTCTCTGCACTAAATTTTTATTGCTCTTGGAAGTGCAACCTGTTTATTATTTATTATAAACACTTTTAAAAAATAACCCATAACGGTCATAGTGTCTTTTTTATAAATCACTTTTGGGATGTCTTAGCTTGCCAGTCTACATAGAAAGCCATAGAGTAAGGATACTGTTAGCTGTCTTTATTGTGAGTGTTAAAATAGAAGGAATTGGGACTCCTGTGAGAAAACATAGTTTACAGCTTTGGCTAATGTGGAATGAGCAATGTAGAAAGTAGGTAGGATTTAGTTATGTGTGCCTTTTTGGCATTCTATTTTAAGATCTTCTTACTGTCATTAAAAAAATGCTGTCTCTTATCTGTAAAAAAATGTTCCATTTTTCTTTAACATTGTTCAGATATCCTCTCAGTTGCATCAGAAGTCAGCCCATACAGTTCTTTCCAAGGGTAGATATGGAAGGTGTGTTAAAAAGTTTTCTTTCAGAATTAAAATCTAAACTGCCCCATATATGTGGATTTCCCATAAAGATGACAACTAAACCATGCTA
Organism: Camelus dromedarius; assembly: GCF_036321535.1. NCBI lineage: Eukaryota > Metazoa > Chordata > Mammalia > Artiodactyla > Camelidae > Camelus > Camelus dromedarius. The sequence goes on from NC_087463.1 coordinate 24,536,162, forward strand.
CTACACACAAGAACTAACGAAAGTGCATCTACAGGTAAGAAATTTCATGTCCTACCAAGTTCTCTAAGACATGCTATGCAGCTGTATTACTTGGATCTCTTTCCTTCAGTGATGGACTACCTAACCCAACTGCTTTTATTGTGTATTATCTCATTTAATCATCAAAATAGACTCTGGGGATAAAAATGTTCTCAGTTTTGCAGAACAGGAAACTGAAGCTTACAGCATTCAAATAATTTAACCAAAGCCATATAGTTAAATACATTGCAAAATTAAAACTAAATCCCAGAGAATCAGATTCTCAGTCCTAAAATTAGAAAAAGTTTAGATTTGTAGTTAAGAGCCAAGGCTCTAGAGACAGGCTGCCTACATTTGAACCCCTTACTACTCGTATAATCTTGGACATGTTATGTGATCCTCTTGTGCCTCAGTTTCTCCTGTTCTAAAATGGGGCATAGTAGTGGTGGTAATAATAGCTCTTGTCACAAATTGGGCTCTCTAGGAGGCCTACTCAGAAATGGAGTCCAGTGCGTGTGGTTTGTTGAGAACTGCCCTTGGAATTAACACCTGCGGATGGCAGGGAAGGAAGAAGATTGGGTAAAGGGAGAAGTCAAAAGCAAACCAGGTGCTAGATAGCCATGCCAACCTTCTGAGGAGCACTAAGGCTAAAGAAGCCCAGCACCGTAGTTCTGCAGTGGCCAAAATAGCCAGGCCTTTATATCCCTTTTCCATCTGTCATTGGATCTGGGCCACCTGGAGGCCAGCAAGTACTAGGGTGATGCAGGTCTCCGTAACTGAGGAAGACCCTGCAGGGGCCAGCTGCCAAAGGTGGTTTGCTCACAGCATCCTGGCAGTGGGGGAAAAGCCTTTTCTTGAAGGGGATCTGGTTGGCACATCATGTGTCTTTCCCAGTACTTCAGAGGGTTTTTTGGTTTTTGGTTTTTGGTTTAGGATTAAATACTCCTACTTAGAACATTTCCTTGTACTTAGTGAGCTCTCAATAAATGTTACTGCCTATTATTGCTACAACCTCATGTTTGCTCTAAAATTCATGCAGTGCCAAAAAGAATAAATTTAAAAAGTGAAAAATAAATTGATCAAACTACTTGATAAAACTCAACTGACTTTTAAAAAATTAAATTAGCAGGAGTGCTTACCCAAATTAGCTTTTCTTTCTTTCTTTCTTTTAACTTATAGGCATTCTCGAAAATACATAAATACTGTAGTATAATGAACTCTCATATGCCTGTCATCTAGCTCCTCCTTGACCTGTTTTGGGGTTGAGGGGTAAACTGTCGTATTTTAAAACGAATCCAAGATATGCTGTTATTTAATCTGTAAAGACTTTAGTATGCATCTTTTTTGATAAGAGATTTTTTAAATTATTTAACAATAATTCATTGATATCATCTAATACTAGTTCATACTCCAATTCCCTATTTATCTCAAAGATTTATTTTAGAGGTTTTGTTTAAATCATAATCAAGCAGAGTCCACATAATTTCATTTGGTTGTTATATCTTTTAGATCTCTTTTATTCTGTAACATTACAAACTCCCTTCCCTTTTGTTTATGATAGTTATTTGCTGGGAAAAACTGGATCGTTCACCCTGGAAAATGTCTCATATTCTGGATTTGAATGATTGCTCCCTTATTTATGTTATGTTATCATATCTTTTAAACTTAACACATTCTTCTAAGCCCCATATTTCCTACAAAACCTGTAATTTAACTGAATTCTGGTTCAACTGTAATCAGGAAATACTCAGGTGATGCAAGGCACAGAACCAGATTTTAATAGATAAAACACATTTGATCCATCATTTTAGTCAGTCCTCAAATTGTATCTAATCATTACCTCAGTTCTATGCCTCCATTAGATCTATATTCATATATAAATATAGGTTAAAGATTTTGGTTTCCTTCTATAATTTTATGTTAATGTACAAAGATACATAAATTGTATATAAAGTTCTAGAAATTAAAAGTCAACTAAGCCACATCTGCCAGTGACACCTGGCAGAATAATGGTAATAATGTGGTAAAGCACGTGGTTTCTGTTAGGCTACAACTTCACAAAGCTTCAGTTTGTTGCCCACTTAAGTATTTTAAGTTCTGTGAATTATTTATGATTTCATCTGCTGTTTACAATAGGCCCTTTTATCATCTTTTTATAAATTTTGACTATAAGCCTAGAGGTTTCCCCCTTTGGGCTATTTACTGTATTTTAGAAATTGAAAGAAAGAATAAATAATACATTGACAGGCTTGCGGGAGAAAACAAGCTCCTAGAAGTTATTTCCTTCAGATGTATATACTGAAAGACAAATGAAGATGAAACTGGGTATGAATATAAGCATTTTTCAGACACATTCTAGATTAAGTTTCATGTCAGAATACAAGTAATCTAATCTTACACAAATCTGCCTATAATGAGTTTTTCTTTTGGTTTCTCAAGTAGTATGTTATTTAAAAGTTACTACAGGGGGTGGGAAGGGACAGACTGGGATTTTAAAATGCAGAGTAGATAAACATGATTATACTGTATAGCACAGGGATCTTGTGGTAGCTCATAGTGAAAAAAAATGTGACAATGAATATATATGTTCATATATAACTGAAAAATTGTGCTCTACTCTAGAATTGGACACAAGATTGTAAAATGACTATTACTCAATAAGAAAAAAGTTAAAAAAATAAATAAAAGTTACTACAATTTATAAAACCCAAGGGACGAAAAAATAGCCATTCTTTGATTTTCTATAATTGATTCCAATTTCGTTTTTGAACCATTTTTTCATCAAATGCAAAAAATTCAATCTAGACACTTTGAGATGACTCCATCACTTCTGAAAAAAACATAAAAAACATTTTTTTGAGGTAGAGTTTCATTCAGATTTAAGAATCATTCTCCCCATAATAGCATCTATGCACAGGGGAAGTCATACATAGGCTGAGGGCAGTGGTGTGTGGTGAAGTGCGTTTGGTGTGTTTGCCTAATACAGTTCACATCAGGAGAACAAATGCCCTAAGCTCTGTTTCTGGACACCTACCAAGCTGGTGAGCGGACACTTGGGCCTATTCTAACTCTGCGACTGAGAAACCAAAGGCATTCATAAGTAAAATTCTCAGCAGAAACTACAGAAGTATGACTTTATCTCACTTCTTCCTTCCAAATATTCTTTCCAATCAATTGATTTGTTGATCTTAATTCACATCCTGAACCCTAGCTGCAAAGGAGAAAATGTTCACTTTAGATTTCTAGGCTCTAGAAGGAATGCTGGAAGGAGGGCGGAAAGAGTGTTGAACACCAATCCGTTCATCATGTCCATCACATAGTCACAGTTGGGTGGTCGAGGGGAGACGAGATGCATTAACTTCTTGATTTGAATTGGTCTGACAAAAATGTTGTACACTGTTTTCTCCTAGCTCCTTTGTAGAGGTGATCTTCTTATCTTGACATGGTATCTTGACAAAAATGTTGGTATCTTGACAAAAATGTTGTACACTGTTTTCTCCTAGCTCCTTTGTAGAGGTGGTCTTCAGAAGAACAGCTGCGTCCCTTTTTCAGTCTCTTCAGAGCTACATGTCAAACCCTGCTATGGGTTGAAGTGCCCTCCCCACCCCAAAATTGATATATTGAAGTCCTAACCCCTAGTACCACAAGATGTGACCTTGTCTGAAATAGGGCCATTACAAATATGATTAGACACTGGAATATGTGGGCCCCTAATCCAGTATGACTGGTATTATATAAAGGGGAAATTTGGATCCAGACTCATATGCAGGGAGAATGCCATGTGAATATGAAATGGCCATCTCCAAATTGAGGGAAGAGGCCTGGAACAGATTCTTTTTCATGGCCGCAATCTTGCCAGCACACTAGCCTCCAGCAGAACTTTGAGACAATACGTTTCTGTTGTTTAAAGTGGCTGTGTTTCTGGTGGCAGTGGCTTTGTTAGAGCAGCCCTGTCGAACAGTGCAAACCCTTTGTTGCTGCGTGCTTTTCACTCGGCCTAGCAACCTCCTGGCGTTATAGACCAGCTCTTACTTCTCAGTTAGCCCCTGCATCCCTTCACTTGGGGTCATGAAAGTTGGCTGGGTCCTCTTCTGTGCCCTCTGAAAATTAGAGAGACATAAAGTGGGGTGCCTTCTTGCCCTACTGACGTGGATAAGACTCCACCTTGAGAAGTCTACAGACAAAAATGAGCCCAATCACCTACTATCAGCATCACCCCAAACCTTACCCAGGATTTTCTTGGGAACTTCCCACTTCTTCCAGAAATACTCAGGGTGGGAGAAGGAGCATTGTCCTCTGTGGTGACTTTGTATTATGTCAACTTGAGTACACTATAGGTATGTGTCCTTGAATTCCTTTTTTACTAAATTTCCTTTTAGTTCTGGCTTGGGGTGCCACATGATTGTCGGGAAGGTAGAGGCAAAACAGGAGCCATGTTCACACTTAAAAGTCTGAGTGAGGCCAGTATTGCAACTCAGACTCATCTGGGATAAGCTCTGGCAGCTTGTTGGTGTGGAGTAGGAGTTTTGCCATGGCTCCTTCCACCCCATCCCATCTCCTTCAGCTTTCTAAATCCTGCGTCAGGTTTCTGTGTGGCTCCAGTGCCAAGCACACCAGGTCTTCTCTAGACCACCTGTACTGTGACGTCAGAAGCTTGAAGCTGGTAAGAAGCAGACTGCTCTCTGACATCTATTCCATTTTGAAGGTGGCCCCAGATCACATGCCCTTCTGACCAGTGACAACTCTCCTCTCGTGGAATAGTCTGTGTTCCCTCCTCTTGGGTCTTGGCAGGCCTGTGACAGAAGTGATGCCATATGACTTCCAAGATTAAGTCATTAAAAGAAAAACGGCTTCTACTGCTCTCTTGGGACACTTGCTTTACAATGTGTGAGGGGACCCAGTCCACATGAAGAGGCTGCTACAGTCCAAATCCTACTTATTCTGAAAGGCCTAGTGTAGATGCAACTACCTCCTCCATTAATTTAATTTATTTGAATAAATATTTTGTTAGTAACTGTATGAAGGATTTAAGAATGTGAAGAATGTAAGAATAAGAAAGTCATGATTCATACCCTCAAAGAATCTAGCATCTTCTTGGGGAGATTGAACATGCACACTAAAGAATAAGACCGCTACCTCGTCCTGTTTTTTTGGGTGACAAATTCTGATAGCAGATCCTTGGGGAGTAGAGAGAGATAAAATGGAGATAAGAGGGAAAGGCCTTCTGAGGAAGACGACAGCATGCATGCAACCGTAGGACAACAGTAGTCGCCACGTGTGTAGCTTTTATAGTTGATATATAGAATTTGGAACATAACTTCATCTTAAAATATTATCTTGAAAGGGTAGTATCAAAAGAAGGATACAAAACATAAGAAATATACTCGTCTTCAATAAGGCTCATTTGTTTTTTGTTTTTCTTTACCTGTTCTATATATTATATTCTTATTTTGATGATATTTTATATCTTATTTCTTTTCCATTAAGGACGTTATTACATTTTCTAAATTTCCTAATCTTTATCCTTTCAGGAAAACAAAGTCAAGCCGCCCAACCTAACCACTAAACAAAAGTTCAGGTCCTCTCTGGCTCAGCCCCCTTCCACAAGACCTGCCCTGGTTCAAAATCTTCTACCACATTTCATAGCTGCAGACCACAAGGTGGAGCTTTCAGTCAGCCAGCCGAAGTCCTACCTGCCCTCAGCTTGGCCCCTCCAGCCAGAATCTGTTCAGAGCACAAAGAAGTCCCTGTCTGGCAAGACAGCACAAGTGCATCTGGAAGTACCAAAGCTCAGCAGAGTAAATACTCAAGTCCAAGACACAAATTTTAGCTCCCAGCATAATATTGCCCCTAAATTCATACCAGTTTTCAAAAATCAGTCATTACAGATGAACAGAAATATCTTAGAACCTGACAACCTGAAAAGAAAACAGCATATTGTTACAGAATCTAAGTTGTTTTCACTTAAAACTAGCATGACCCAGTATGACAAACCAAATTTACATCCAGCTATTCAAAAAAGATCTCATCGCAGCATTCAAATGAATGCTAGAAATTTAAATCTGAAGACTGATAGATCTCTGCAAGGAAAAAACACCGAGTCCTGTGAAAATGCGACAAAAAATCCCCCTTCTGGTGGAAAATCATCGACTCTGAGTTTAAGTGAAAGTAAACCACGATCTAATAGTTCAGTATTTCAGACATCAAATAACAATTTAGGTGTAATAAAAAGTGCTGTTGACTTCCAAACGAATGGAAATGAAAATTTGACAAGCAAATATATAACACAAATTTTAGGGAAAAGCCATGTGTCACTAAAAGTGAAAAAACAACCACACATTTTTGAGTCAGACACAGAAATGGAAAATCCCCAACTGCTACAGCAACAATCAGTTGGTCAAACTGAAGAAGTTGGTGTCAGTGACCATCGGTTCACAGTGAGCAGAACAGCCCACAGGTCTAAACGGAAACTGTGTCCGGACTCTTCAAAGTCTTCGAAGAAGCCTCATTCCAGTACTGTCCAGTGTACACAATCCAGCTCTTCTAGGAACCAGGTAAAAAAAATACTTTAATCTGGTGGTGTTTACCATGTGATAGACCTTTAAAACCCTAAATAAAGATTTAAATAATTTGCCCCAAATCATTCAGAAACACAGTAAGAAACAGAGTATCTATTCTAAGCCAACTGCAGGTGTACAGTTTATTTATAACAAAATGTGATTCTTCAATCTGGTTACAGATACATAACGTGGACAAATCAAAACCTAAGAAATCTCTCATCATTCCTAAAGCTTAAGACATGGATGTGAAAGAAGAAACTATCCACCAGGTAACTTAGGTGATATCTTCTGGTTTAGTTTTTATTACATTATCCAAATTGGAATTGCCGAGTTTAGGGATGCCCAATCTCGTGTACCAAGGGAACTACTTTTAAATTCCTTGAAACCTTAGAATTAGCAAGGAAATAGTAAGTGGTGGGGACAGCACAGCCCTTGGCTAAGGACTGTGCACAGCGACTGTGCACAGCATCTGTGACGTGTTGTAAAGCCCCTGTAGAGGGTGGAGGAGGAGAGGGCGCCTGTCGCCGGCTCCCACCCTGTGCTCTGGGGCCTTTGCAGGCTGAGGACAGGGCACAGCAGCAGCACACTGCCCAAAGATACAGGATTTCTCAGCTGTTAGGACATTTGCCTTTTGGACTCTGACCCAGGATAATTACCCTTAAATGATGTTTCAGAAGTTAATCATTAAGTTAAAGTTTACTCCGAAAAATTGTGCAGTGCTGGCTAAAGTTAAACTTGACATTTAGCTGATAATACTGAGTCCACAGCCCTGAATTCACAAAACCATGCATCTGGAAATTACATTTGATTCTGTTCTGCCATCTGTTTTATTCTAAGAACAAACATATTACTAAAATATCCACAAATCATTTTTTTTACATAGAACTGTTGGAATATTTTCAATTTCAAGTTCTTTATGAACTGACTAGAAAACATTTTCTTCTTTTCTCTTCCAAATGCTGTTTCCTTCTATAATTAATAGAATTTTTAGCCTGATTTGAATTAACCAAAAGATACTTAAGTCTATTCTCATATATTTTATATTGTTGTGTTTCATGTAGTTTTTGATATCTTACTATATATGCAGTCAGTAAGTGGTTGAGGAAAAGATGTATATGCTAGAATGCCTTAAAATTTTTTATTTTCATTTTTATAAATAAATGAAATGTACTCTAGATTTCTGTTGTTTAAGAAGTATAGCACTTTCTCACTTTGAATTACTTAAGACCTAGCACAATTCTTTACAATTAAAAATAATTCCATCAGCTAGAAAGAATAACATAATGAGAAAAATAGGCTATCATTATAGAGAATTTCCCCCAAATATAAAATTAATATATACCCTTGTAAAACTTTTAAGTAATACAAAACAGTTTCAAGAAAAATGTTTTTTAAAAACCCGCCTGCAATTCCTCTTTGCAGAGATAACCACACTGGAGAGTGGATGGACATTTACACGCACTCCTGTGAACATGGAATCAGGCTCCATCCACTGCTGTGGAAATGCTTTTTTTCACTCAACAGGTTTTTTCATAGTTACATAGTATTTCTTTGCATGTGGGTGTAATGTATTTAACCGTCCCAACTGATTGACATTTAAGTTGTTCCCAACTTTTCACTATGACAACAATGTCATATTTAGTCTTGTGCAGATCTTTGCAAATATCCAGTTATATAGTAGTTCTGTTAGTTGGAAATATCTTTATTTTGCTTTTACTATTTTTATTGTTGAAATTTATTTGAATTCATTATTTTTACTACTGAACCTTTCAAGCCATGCCATATAGTGATAATAGTATGAGGAAAACCTCTAAGTACCTGTCACACCCTGCCTCAACAGTTATTTATATTTTGCCACTGTGTCATCTATTTCTCACAGATACACTTTTTTCTCTACTATTTTAAAGCAAATTCAATGCACTGTATAATTTACCCATAAACATTTTAGTATATATCTCTTACAGATAAGGGATAACATATTTTTAGAGAAAAAAAAGAATGTGTACCTATACATTAACTTTTGGGGTCTACCATGTCTTTATTGATTCACTACATTTCACTTTAGTTTAACATGCAAATGACAGGATGCCCTCAATAAAAATAAAATCTATTTCACAGAAGAACTAGAGCCTTCAGCCATATAATCAGAATATTGGAATGGAGGTTTATTTGTTCAGCCGTGTTCATTAAGTACATGCTGTGTGCCAAATGGTAGGCTGGGCACTGGGTTACTGGAACAAAAAGACTGCCATTGACCACATGGTCTGGTCTCCAGCAAACCCATTCTGGGTTCCTGGCAAAGACATAGGAGTGTAAATGTATGGAAGCAAATGGCAACAGCGACACGTTGGTCCATATTACAGCTGAATTCTCTAACACGTAAAAAGAAAGCAACAGAAATGGAGCTTCTCTCCTAACTAGCATTATTCTGGCTTTCAAAAAGTTTAGGTGTTTAATTTATAAAATGTGATATAATTTTATAGTAAGTTGTTTAAAAGAAGCCAAAAATTCTCATTAATATTCCACTGAAATAATCCTTCATAAATAAAAAAGAGCCAGCAGATAGTAAAGTATAAGCTGAACCTAGATTTTTTTAGTGTGATTTACTGCTTTTGCTACTTCACTAAACCATAGCAATTGAAGGCAAAAATGAACACAAACTCAACTTCAAAACTGTAAATATAATTCTTGCTCTTGAAAGTGTGCCTTGTTAATTAATTTACTATATGTCTTTACTGTAAATATTTCTGTTTTCCAGAATCATCTCTATTTTATAATTATTTTCCATTTTCATAGGGAAATACATCTGGTTTAGAGCCTATTTTGAGTGTGCCTTTCTCATTCTAAAACAAGTATGATAGATAACTAGTAGACTGCAGTGAAAAAATGGTATGTCATTTCGTTTGTGAAGCTGCAGTGAAAATATTTTTTTATGAAGGTGCTGTTAGCAAGGATATATATTTGGTCACTTAATAATCCACAGCACATACTCACTGCAACCAGTCTTGCCTGCTGCACCATGTGTTCCCAGGCTGCCTTCCTACTACTGCCAGTTATCATGCCTTAGGTAATAAAGACTTATTTTGCTATTAGACTTAGCAAAATAATTTTAAAAGACAAGCCCATTGCTTAAGTAGTATGTAGTATCTTCTAATTCTTTATATAAATCATCTTGATAGCCCATCCTCCACTCCGTTAGTATCTAAAACTTAGAGTTTAAAGGATAGTATTTCTTTAGTTAAATGTTAACCTACATGGCAAAGCCTGCTTATGTTAGGATCAGTCTATTTTCTGGTGCAAAGTAGGTTTATTTTTCATCTTACAATATTTATCCTAATGAAAGTTTACCAAAAAAATACATACACACACACATACATACGTGATTTACTATAAAAATATGTCAACAGATTGATTGATTGATCATTTATGAGTCCATGTTCAGAGATGAGATTCCAGACCAAATTGTGCTCTAAATTACTAGAGAAATCAGTGAAGATTTCGTTTCATTTTAGAGATTATATTTTTGAAAGCCAGAATAATTCCAAATCTAATCAAGGAAAACTGAATTGTACTTCCTTGTTTAAATTTCCAGTAATTTATATGCATTGTGGAACACCCCTCACCCTGCCTCCAAATCATCCTTCAGTTTCCAACTGTATGTTAGTTTTAGAACCATTATGATTTTAAAACCATAAGTAAATGGTTTTATATTTGCCTATATACAGAATCTTAAAAGATCAGCCATTGCATTTAAAACTGAATGTGCCAAAATTATCATCATAGTACAGTATCTAAATAGAAATGTAAAAACCCTTTTTCTGTACTATTCGTATTTTAAATTTCACAGTATTTGTTGCTTATTTTATTTGTATTTTTAATCTATATTTTATTGTATGTTATTATAATTATTATATTACGCATTATTATATATTATTTTATTTACATTTTATTTGTTGCTTACATAGAAAATAAGTAAAAAATATGGATTAGTCAACGGTTAACTTTTATCTGACTAACCAGTTGGCTAATCAGTGTTTGCTCTCCTTTTCAAATTGCACGTCATCTGCCATTATGCTAAAACTAACAATATACTGAGTATCTGTTGATACTTAAGAATGGTCACTATTTATAAATATTTAGAGATGTCATGGTCATTATTTATTGATGCTTAAAATGTTCATGTTGTATCCAACTAACTGTCATAATGTCTTATTTTTAATTAAAAAAAGTGCTTCAAATAGGTGTATTTTTCATACATCAGAGTGACTGTATATAGGAATGGAAAGGCTTAGATAAACTACAAATTCTTCCACATCTGCGATTCCATTTCTTCACATTCATTTGCTGCTGGACCCATGTGAACTATTTTAGGTCCTCACCACTTCCCAAAACTTTTATTCTCAAAGTCTTTAATTCTTTCATTCAGCAGACATTTGTTTAGTATTTGCTATGTGCTTGGGATGTATCAGTGAACGTTAACAGGGAGAGAGAGACAATAAACATGACAAATAAATAAAGTACATAATGTATTAGAAAGTGACAAGTATAGCAAAAAGAGAGATAGAGCAAAGTAAGGGATGTGGTTTAAGTGGGATTCCTTGAGCAAAGACATGAAGGAGGTAAAGGAATTAGCCACATGGGTAACTGAAGGGTGAGCTCTCCAGGCATAAGGAGCAGCCCGTGTGCTCAAGGAGACGTCAGGGAGCCCAGGGTAGACAGAGTAAAATGAGCCAGAGAGGGGAGGCCAGGAGATAAGACCTGATTGGGAACACCTACTTCTGCACTGAGTGAAATGGGGTTGGGACCAGAGGGGTGACACAATCCGACTTAGATTTCAACAGCATCATTCTGACTGCTGAGCTGAGACTGGACCAGGGGTAGAGGAGAGCTCAAGGGAAGAAACAGGAAGGCCTGCTGGGAGGTCGCTGCAGGAACCCAGGCAGAGACGAAAATGGCTGGTAGCAGTAGAGGAAATGAGAAGTGTCTGATTCTGGATATATTGTGAAGCGTAAGGTCCACTGGTTCGGGGATTTGAGAGAAAGAGAGGTGTTGAGGATGACTCCACGGCTTTTGGCTTGATCGCTTGGGAGGACAGAGCTGCTACCAACTGAGATGAAAAGGAGCAGGCTTTGGAGTAAGAGGAGGACTGGGAGTTGACCATCGGATTTCACAGTGTGGGGGGTCACGAATGACCCTGACAGGCAATGTCTGTGTCATGGTGGAGGTGAAAGTCTGACTGAGTGCGTTTAAGAGAGAAGGGGGAGGTGCAGAGTGGATTGAAAATCGTGAGTGTGAACAGCGCATTTGAGAAGAGCCATTGATGGATTTTTCTAACTCCTTATTTTCATTTACTCCTTAACAAGATTGTCCTTTGATTACCCCCTTCTTGAAACACTATTCTCCCATGGCCTCTGTAATCTTACGTCTCTGGACACAGTTTTTCTGTTTCCTTTCCTGACTGGCATTGAGTACTCTAGACATCTTGAAGGATGAACAGTGGTTATGCCAGACACACCTGGGACGTGGGAGGAGTGGGAAGAAGGGCATTCCAAAGAAAAGACCTAAAATGAACAAAGGCCTGACAAGGTTATACATGTTTAAGGAGCAGTGAATACTGATTCTGGGGTGGTTAACATATGCTTCGTACAGGGACCAGAATGACTGCAAACTGGGCCGTGATGGTAAAGGGGAGTTTTAGGTGTGTAGAAGTCATCTGGAGACTGCTCCAGAAACCTAATCCAAGGACCAGAGAAGGGAGAATAAGACAGTACTGACAGACCTGGAAATGGCTGGTCAGGAAAGCTGGCTGCAGAGGGTGTGTGCTGGAGAGGTAGGGTCAGAGATGAAGCTGGATTTTCAAGCTTGATCACTGCAAGAGGAGTATTCTTTTAAAAATACAGAAATGGAGTAGTAGTTGGGAAAATGTAACAGGAACATGACTGATCTAGTCCATCATAAACTGGGTTGGACAGAATCAATGGACAACTAGACTAAAACTCAGGAAATGGTATCGTCTGGGGAGTCATCCGCATAGAAATGTTAGAAGGTTTGCGTGAGCGTGTACACAGCGAAGGAAAGAACACAAATGACAATTTTGAGGATGGGATATTGACGCTTAAGGAATGGAGGGGAGGGAAAGGTGCAGACTAAAGCAGTCAGGATAAGGTCGGAAAGCAGAGGTGTGGAGTCCAGAGACAAGAAAAAGGAGGGTGCGGAGTAGCAACACTGGTGTCAGTAAAAGCCCAGGAGGAGGAGGCCTGCCAGGCAGCAGCTCTGTCTCAGCGGTCTCTAGTGGCTGCTGCGGTTCAAAGGTGAAGCAGAGAGCATGGTCAGGTACACAGGAAGACAACGCTGGAGTTCTCTGTGAGAAGTTTGGCTCTGAAGGGAGGGCGGTTATTTGAAGAGATGGCAAGATTAGAGGAACCTGTGTGATCTGAAACAAAAGTATAAAACACTGCGTATACCCAGGGGAAAAAAAGCTAGTGAGAATATATCAAATGAATAGAATTTTTCAATTTTAAGCTTTTCCTCTATGATTTTTAAAACTCCTGGAAACTGCTCCTTCCAATTATTAACAGAAAAACTCATAAACAGTTGATCATCTTAGTTTATCAGCTTGTGTTTTTAAGAATTTAAGCTCCTAATGATTGATTTTTTCAAATATTACATATATCTTTCATATGTTTTCTGCCAGTGGAACTTTTCCTAATTTCCACAAAAAATAAAATGTGTTAATGCTTTACTGTATTTCACAAAGATCATCCTGGCTAGTTTATATTATTAAATTTCTGAATTTAAATAGTCAAGAAATGTTTTGCTATTAACATTCAGAAATTAAAGAAAGTATGTATAGTATGTACATAACATTTGTTCCCGTAGCTTTTTCCAGAGCATCAATGGGAATTATTTCCAGTTGGTAGCCTGTATTCCTGTATAAAAAGTAGAAATCTGCAATCATATTCAAGGGGAAATCTGGCAGAAATAATTGGCTCTGTGGTTTACTGTATATTCACTTATTTCACCATTAAAATGTTTTGGAATAAGATATTTAAATCTCTGAAGAACATGAATTAAGCTGCTTTAAAATAAAGTCCTGGGTCTGCATATAGAAAGAACATATGTCAGTATAATCATTTTGCTAAAATGAATAGTATAATGGAATTTTATAAACATGTTGTTTAAACTATTATAAGATTTTATTTCTAAGAGTAAGGATTTTATCTAAGTTGTGTTTTTCAAACCTATTTCTAGCTTGGCTCCTTACCAATGCTGCCAAACTGAAAAAAATAAATAAATGTGGGACTTCTATGAAGCAGAGACAGCCTCAATTCCCTTGTTTCCCTTTGGTTCTCAGCTTGGTAAATGTTTGTTTTGGTCTGAACCAGAATTTAAAAACTAGCAACCTTTATGGAGTTCTTGTTTTTTTGATAATGGCAGGCTAGTTTATCCAAACTAACCCTCTCATGGAAAGCAACTAAAAATGCTGGATGAATTTTTTTTAAGCTCATAGAAACATCCAAGAACTAAAGTGACATAAGTCTAAAAACCCTAAGAAAAAAAAGAAAGGTAACCAGAAAATTCAAAATCACTTTTACTCTTAAGATAAATGATAATCCAGACTTGAAATTGAGCTGTGTTTTGATGACATTGAGGAGTGAGGGGAACAGAAATTAAAAAGTCCAGAGCCTGCAAAGACGGGAATCCTGACTGGAGGTGCCCACCACACACTGCAGCACACGCACGCGTTGCTGGGGTCCTGGAGGCTGTGTCCATGATGAAGGTAAGCCATCGGTAACCAGCTCCCTTCCCTGCACCCCCAGGGGGCTACAGGGTGCACCACCCTAGCAGGAGAAGAGTAGGCAAAGGCATCCCTGTAAAGGGCCCCCCAGTGCATTCCTGCCCAAATTCCTGACACCAAGGTGATCCAAGAAACCTCAAAACAAGAAATTAGTTTAGAATAATATCAGAAACATGAAATTATCAGAAATACCAAAATCTATGGGGAGAAAACTAAACTTTATTGAATTATATTAAAGAATATCTCAGTAAATGGAGAACTATGTCATTTCATAGATTGGAACTCAGTAATGGCAAGATTGAATGTGATTTTGATCCAAATTTCAACATGTTTGTTTTAGAACCTGGTAAGCTTATTCTAAAATTGATAAGGGAATGTGAAAGTCAAGAATAAACAAAGACTCAGAGGAAAGCAAGAAGGGAGAACTTGCTCTCCAGATAGCAAAGGTTATACAAAGCTGTAATAATTAAAACAATATGGTTTTGGTATGCAGATAATAAACCATGGGAACAGAACAGAGTCCAGAAATGACATATAAGATTTCATGCTATTACTTTTCGACATAGCTCAAACACAATCTAAATGGCCATTATGAATCTTACCAACAAAGAAGCAGGACACGAATGAGCCTCCATTCAGGTGAAGTTCAAAAACAGGGAAAATTCAACCATATTGTTTAAGGATTCATATATATGTGTAAAAATTATAAAGAAAAGCAAAGAAATCATTATTCAAAAACCCAGTACAGTGGTGCCCCAGGAGAGAGGGAAGGAATTATGACTTGGGCAGGTAGATGGTGGGGACAGTGAGGAGGTCCTTCTGGAACAGTGGTAATACCCCTTTTACCTCTAGTCCTGGGTGACAGTTACACAGGCATTTGCTGTAGAAGTATTCGTTAAACTGTACCTACATGTTTATGCGCTTTTCAGTGTGTGGGTTATATTTCACAGGGTGTGTGTATGTGTGTGTGTGTGTTCTATTTTGAGAAAAACAATACAGGAAAAACAATCGTGACGCAGCAAAGAAGCCTGAAGGGCCTTACCTTTTGGGCTGTAAGGTAGTAAAGTGGGTTTGTGGTTCGTGACAGTTGCATTCTGACAGTTCTCTGAAGGGTGGAGGACACCCAGCGCTTTCAGGCTGTAACAATGGCCTGAAAGCAGAATGAACTGGTTTACAGGGGCTGTGGGAATGTGTGGTGAGGGCAAGGGGCAAAGGGCAAGGGTAAGGCAGCACAAGTTGTGAGAGTCACAGGGTTGTTTAGTCCTTTGAGGCTCACCTTTTTCTGCCCAAAATAGTGAGGAGTTAGAATATTTCTTCATGCTTTTCAATCCAGCAATTCAGTTTCTAGGGGTTTATCCTGACAAAATTACTGGATAAGAAATCAACTATATTTATATATGGTTGCTAACATTGTTTTTGGTGGTGAAAAGATTGGAAACACTGCAGACATCCATCAAAACAGTATTGGGTCGTTCTAACGGATCTCTACACTTATTGAAAACTATGCCCACAGTCAGATGGACATGCAAGTCGCAAACCTGCATGTAGTATAAACTGCTTTTTATTGTGTAAGTGTGTGTAGGCACAGAAAATGTCTGGAGAAACACATGCTGAACTATTAAAAACAGCCATCTTTGGGGAAAGGATGAAGTATAGGTAATTTTTGCTTTCCATTTTACCCATGTCTGAATTGTTTGAATTGTTAAATAGGTGTTTTATAATGAAAAGTTTTCTATTTTTGAATAAAAAATACATTTTATTGTCATTCAATGCAGAATAAGTGATGCCCCCACCTGTAGAAACAGTTTCATGAAGTTAGTTTCCGTTAGACCTGCTAGGATGCTGCAGTTCACTTAGCATTTCTTCCTTTGGAGGTGCTTGATGTGATTGTTATGGATGATAACAGACTGCAGTTAGAAGAGTTGTAATGTGCATTGAGCACTCTTCGTGTATCAGGCAATATTCTAAATGCTTTATAGTAACAGTTCATTTTCCTTCACAATAGTCCTTTAAGCCACACACTGCTCTCGCATCTTACAAGCACAGCTCGAGTCGCGGGGAGGCCTGCTCACTTGCCCGAGGTACAGTGGTACTAGATGGAGCTGGATTTCATTTTATTTAAGAATATTCCTGTTGAAATATACTTGGTGTATAATATTATATTAGTTTCAGGTGTAAAACATAGTGATTCAGTATTTTTATAGATTATATTCCACTTAAAGTGATTTTTAAAATATTGCCTATATTCCCTGTGCTGTACAATATATCCTTGTAGCTTGTTTTATACATGGCAGTTTGTGCCTCTTAATCCCATACCCTTATCTTGCCCCTACCTTCCCTCTCCCCTCCGGTAACCACTAGCTTGATCTTTATATCTGTGAGTCTGTTTCTGTATTGTTATATTCATTCGTTTTATCTTTTAGATTCCACATATAAGTGATAACATTCAGTATTTTTCTTTCTCTGTCTGACTTACTTCACTAAGCATAATATGCTCTAGGCCCATTGCAAATGGCAGAATTTCATTATTTTTATGGCTGAGTAATATTCCATTGTGTGTGTGTATTTATGTATATATATAATATATATATAATATAAATATATATTTATATATAATATACCACATCTTATTTATTCATTTATCTGTTGATGGACACTTAGGTAGCTTCTGTATCTTGGCTATTGTAAATAATTCTTCTATGAACATTGGGGTGCATATATCTTTTTGAATTAGTGCTTTCATTTTCTTTGGGTATATATCCAGGAATGGAATTGCTGAATCATATAGTAATTCTATTTTTAGTTTTTTGAGGACTCTCCATAGCATCTGCACCAGTTTACATTCCCACCAGCCATGCACTAGGGTTCCCTTTTCTCCACATTCTTGCCAGCATCTGTTATTTGTAGACTTTTTGATGATAGCCATTCTGGCAAGTGTGAGATGATATCTCATTGTGGTTTTGATTTGCATTTCTCTGACGATTAGTGATGTTAAACATTTTTTCACGTGCTTGTTGGCCATCTGGATGTCTTCTTTGGAGCTGAATTTTAAAGTCAGGCAGTTACGCTCCAGGGTCTGTACTCTTAATCACTGTGTCTTCTACTGCTTGGGGAACTCCTGGTGATGCTGTAAACATCAGCTTCAAAATCGCATCATCTAAAGTTCATAACTGCTCTTTTGCAAGCTGCTTATCCAACAGACAAAAATATAGTTTTTGTCTTCCTATCCTATTCTTTTTAAGTAGTTTGGGAACTACTCTATTAGCAGATATTTAGTAAGCATTTTCAACTATTGGATTCCATCCTATTTTACGCATTGAGGACACAGAAGTAAAAGTCCTCATAGTCAAGGAGATCACCATCTGGTTAGGGACCAGACAGTTTCAGTCTATCATAATAAGTGCGGTCTGTGATTAGAGACAGCACAGGTTCTGTGGGAACACAGGATATGCGTTCTCTCTTAGTGCCCCCTTTTTGTATCTGCTGTTGCTAGGAAAGCACTAAAAATCGCTACTGGAACTTAACAGGTAAATCCTTTATTTTATTAAGAAAAAGTACATTAGTACTGCTTTAGCCAGTAGTGTTGCATCGTGCTGGTAGATTAACAACTTACAGCAACTGAGATGAGCTACAATTCTTTCTACTTCTGAGTGCTCTGTTATTGGCAGAAGGGCCTGTCTCCTCAGAGAGCGTGATCAAGGCTGCTGGAGTCCAGCTGGTGTTAGCAGGTTTCCCTGCTACCCTTACCCGGGCCATGCGATTGCTCTGTACACGGTGAAGCCACAGGATGGCAGAGCTGTCAGTGCCCACCTCGCCTGGGTGATGATCTGTCACCTTAGAAGGTCGCAGGCTCATCGAGCTTGCTTTGGCACCCAGTATAAAAGGCAGTTAATGATCATGACCTAGACTTTTATGGCATATCTATAAAACAAAGAACTTTAATACGTAATAAAATTGAGCAAGCTCTGCTTCCCAGAGCAATAAATGCAGCCTGCCTATCCCTCCTAAGAACTAGTTTCAGTACTTTGTAAACTGAAGTAAGCCATGCTATATATGGGGCTGCTGAGATGAAACAAAGTATTTTTAGTCGTATTTCTCTTTAACCAGATTTACCATATTTCATTACTTTCCTGCCTACTATTGCCCTGCGGTCCCTATGGAAATAGCTAGATGAAATTGAGAATAAAAACAACATAAAGTAGGATATTCAATACCCCAGGCTGCAGATACCCAGTCGAGTTGC
This sequence comes from Camelus dromedarius, assembly GCF_036321535.1. Lineage (NCBI taxonomy): Eukaryota > Metazoa > Chordata > Mammalia > Artiodactyla > Camelidae > Camelus > Camelus dromedarius. The sequence continues at coordinate 24,554,781 of NC_087463.1, forward strand.
ACAATGATCAAATTTCGCCCTAGTTAACCTGATTTCAAGGGCAGTTCCGTTCTGGGGGCTTTGAGAAACAGAATGCTCGCTCTACATCATCAAGAGAATACTTATGTTGAAACACATGGTTTCGCATTTCCCTGCCATGTAGAAACATTGACACACAACAGGCGGGTTCTCCTTTGAGAGACCACAGAGTATTGTATTTGTACCATCAAGCTGACAAAGATTTTATTTGACCAAGGAGCACATTCACCCAGCATTCTTTCCTGCTCCTCTCCCTGCCCGCTCGTGTGACCTGTGGCATCTCTGCCCTGCTGTGCTCCAGGAAAGGGCAGAAAGTTTCCTATGGGCAGCTCCATTTAGACTTAGTCTCTCAAAGCTTTTCAACTTTGAATGTATTGTCTCATTGTTCAAAAAGAGGCCCCGAAGCACAGGGTATCCGTGTAACTCAGAAAGAAGAATTTTCAGGCATTTAAAGTTGATTCTATAACAAGACTGCGTAATTTCTTCCTAGGGAAGGGGAGAGTGGGATTTACAAATCAAATTGGGTGACTTTTGCCTGGTCTGGTTTTAATTAACTGGCAATTCTTCTGAGAATTATGGAGATAGACCAGATGTCTTCTCAAGGTTCCTTCAAACCTGCCTGCTCTTTGCTGAATGACAATGTCAGAACAGAAAGAGATCTTGGCCAGTGAGTCCAGTTCCTTCACGTAACAGTGAGGGAACTGAGGTACATGGAGTAAGTGTAGTTTACATTATTATTATAATTATGAGGAAAAAATAATGACGTTGCTTTCCATTCCCATCTTGCACTTTAAAAAAAACCAATTTCTTATTGAGAAAAATATCATGGCTTAAAAAGAGTTTATAAAGTATATGTGTACAGTTTCAAGAATAAAAATGAAACAAAGACCTGATACTACCATCCTGTTAAGAGACAGTACCACCAATGCTCAGGAGCTCCCTAAGCACCTCCTCCTGATCTCACTCCCTTCCTGCCCCTGAGAAGTACCCACGCTCTTGAATAGTTTGTTAATCATTCTTACGCTTTTCTTTATAATTTTACCACTCGTATGTGTGCGTGTGTGTGTGTGTGTGTATCCCTATACAATATAGTTGAATGTCATAGAAATTAACTTAATACTATATATATTCTTCTGTGGCTTTTTTCTTTCATTCAACATTGTAATGAGGTTCAACCATGTCATACTCTAGTTGTTGTTTATTCATTTTCCTTTCAATATGCTATCTTGCTGCATAAACATACCATAACTTATCCATTCTACTGTTGATGGGCTTTGGATTGTTTCCAGTTGGCTTTTTTGATTGTTTGTTTTGATGTTTTGTGTGTGATTTGCATATGTGCAAGTTTTTCAAGTCTGGAGTTAACATGTGAAGGGAGAGCCAATAGTTGGGAAAGTGATGTTTGAGTTTGAACTGAGTCCTGGAAGGAGGCAGTGATGCGAAGATTGGCAGAAGAATATTCCAAGGAGAAGGAGCAACATGCAAAAGCTCTAGGGTGTGAGGTCTCGGAGGGCTGGAGGAAGAGCTAGAAGGCCCAAGTGGGTGGTGAGAGGTGAGATCTGAGACAGAGTGGAAGCCAGGTCATTTTGATGCCATGCCAAGGTTCTTGCAGTGGGAGGCCAGTAAGGAGGCCTCTCTCAGTGAAGTGTGGAGAAGGGTTAAAGTCCTAGGACGGAGTGAGATTTATCCTGTCCGCCCAGAGGAGGTGTCGAAGGGAGGAGGCCCCAGAGCTAACCCTGAGGTGCCCCCAACAAGTTTTGGACAAGCTGAGGGAGAAGAGCCAGCAAAGGATGGCGAAGCAGGGGGGGACCGTAAATGGTGGCATCATGGAAGCAAGAAATGAGACTGTTTCTGGAAGGAATGCTGCCCAAAGTTCAGACAAGATGAGGACAGAGAAATAGACAGACAAGCAGAGACAGACGGTATCTGTCTGATGAAAAGGAAAATACGCATCTATGTTACATGTACAAAAACTTCTGACAACAAGTGCATGAGAACATTATCAGTGGTTATTTTGTGTATTGTCTGGGGTGATCCCTTTCTTCCTATACTTTGTTAAATGTCCAAATTGTCCATAATAAACAGAAATTATTTATCTTAGGGAAAAGACAGTTTATGTTATTTTAAAAAATAGTTAGAGCAAGACACAGCATTTTCTCTTTTGGCCAGACAGCCATTTCCTTTTGCTTGATAAATGGAAAAATATCACAGAAGTGATACTATTTAAATTTAGGTTAATTCCACTTTGGTTTTTCCCTTTTATTCTTATCTCATCTGTTTCATCTTCTTCATGACATTAGGCATGTTTCACTCAAGACGTGTGCCAAGATATTGCTTACACTCTTTCTAGGGCACTGGGCAATCACCCAGATCCTTATAAGTAGTCCTACAAGAGAAGCACGCCAGGATCACTGCCAGAGAATTTCACTCAGTACCTTTCATGACAGGAAGGTGATGAAATGGGAGGGCTCTGGGGCCTTACAGAGAATCCCAATAACTCATTTAACTGAGAAATTGCAGTTTCAAGTAGTTGAAGCCACGAGAGATCAACTTTCTCAGTGGTGAATATTTAAGTAATTAGTGGAGCCGGAGTAAGAACACACTTCCCAGGAACCACACGGGTCCCCAGATAGAATTCAGGGCCGTTGTCAAGCTGTAAGAGTGAGTGCATGCTGGGCAACAACCAGTGTTGACCGCAGGCTGTAATCCCAAATCCTGACCTCATCGACCTGTAACCACAAAGTTAGAAGTCATATTTCCACTAAAAGAGGCTTTCATTCATTTGCCAAATATTTAGTTAGCACCTACTGTGTGCCAAGAACTATGCTAGGGGCCAGATAGACAATCTCAGATGTAAAAGACCCAGTCAATCCTCCCCCAAACCAGCAGGGAAGAGAGACAGTTGAACAGGTTGTGAAGAGATGTTAAGTGCTACCACAAAGGAAGCACAGAGAGCTAAGATGGAAGCTGCATCTATAGCAGCAGCAAGGCTTCCAGAAACGAGAGAAGTTTAAGGTAGGATATTTCTACGGGTGGGAATCAGCAGTGTGCTCTGGAGGTAAGAACGGTCTAGGCAGAGGAAAATGTGTGTGAGAAGACCCAGAGGAAGGCATGATAGCCCTGAAGAAGGTCAGTGAGGCTGGAATGCAAAGAGGGAGGAGCAGTGAGAGACGCAGCTGGACAGAAGGGTGGAAGGTTTGGGGTTAGAGGTAGGCAAGACTGGATACAGGGGGTCTGTTAGGAGGCTGTAGTAGCAGGATGGAGAGAAGTAAACTAAGAAATATTTAGGAAGTAGAACTGACAGGACTCAGTGATTAACAAATGTGGTGGAATCTTAGAACACTGATACTAGATCTTTCTCTCTCCTACTATAAGCATTTAAGTGCTGTAACTGTCCCTCAGAACACTGCTTTAGCTGCACGCCATAATTTTGGCGTGTGTTTCCATCTTGATTCAGCTTTAAATACTTTCAGATTTCTATTTAGGAGCTTGTTTAACTTCCAAACATTTATGACTTTTCCAGATGTTTTTCTTTTATTGCTTTCTAGTAATTCTACTGTGGTCATTTAAATTTACTGAGACTTGCTTTATAGCCCAGTGTATGGTATGTACTGGGTCACCCCAAGCCCAGTCGACCCTTTTTATCTGGCCTTGCTTGCCATTCTGACTTTTCCTTCTCTTTCTCTTTTTCAATGGTCTCTCCTCCAGTGCAGAGAAGTAAAGAGAAGGCCAGACCTGAATAGATTTCCTGCAGTCTAGGGGTCTTTTCTAGACACTGCCTTTGAGGAACAAGGCACCAACTTCACAAAAGTAAGCAATAAAATATTGGCACATTGTAGGATAAACCCAGTATTTGGGAAAGAAAATTACTCTAAAAAATCACAATCTGTAGAAATATGACTCTGACCACAATAATTACAACCTTTCCATTGTTGTGCAGAGGAATTTAGCTCTTTGGAGCCACAGCCACATGGTTTCAGGTATCTCCTTCCCAGAAGAGGGTATTTCTCCACTGGGGTGGCTTCCCAGAAGAAAAAGACCTTCAGCCTCAAAGAGTCTTGGAGGATAGAGCTGAGCCCGGAGAGGCCAGTTCACTCCTCAACATCCAGACTGGGGGACCGGAGCCTGGAGGTCAACATACAAGCTGGGACTTGCCAAAACCGCCAAGTGAGGCACAGGGAAAGTGAGGACAAGGAAGCAGACTCCCCACCCACGGCCCGGGGCCTTCCCACTCCACCGTCCTACTCAGGCACACAGGTAAATGCTGGGAACACCGTGCACTCGCTCCTAGACAAAACCAGGGCTTGTCAGGCACACATCAGGAAAGAACGAGGGACCCAGCCCTACCCCATGAGAAACTAAGGAAAGAGAAATGCTTCAGGCCTGTAACACAGTGTGTTATTTCTTAGACTTGCAGACGTTTGCCCAGCCCCAGCTGTCCGGGCACGTTCTCAAGAAACTCTGCAACTTAGGCCTACTGCAAGGGCTCCCGGGGAGAGCGTGGTGGAGTCCTTAGGGTTCCAGCTTATGTGTTATGGTCTCATGTTTCCCAACTTGAAACATCACAGTTGATGCATCAGCATTAAAAATGCAGCACTCAAGGTATTTACTAATGTTCAATTTAATCATACGTGTCTCTGGCACCTGGAGAAATTAGGCGCCTGGGGTGAACAGTAATTAGCAAGCATTCGAGCCTTGGAGTGCCCTGCAAGTGCAAAAAGCACTTTTAAGTGCTTTTAAGATACGAATCTCTCAGCAGCTCTCCCATGAGAAGGCCCCTCTGCTCCAGAAAAACTAAGCTGGGTAGTTTCTACAAAGTATCGTACAGGTGAGGGAGGTGAGAACTCTCAAATTTTAGGTCCAGGTTTGTCTTCTTGTATAAAATTTGGGGGGATACGTCTTCAGCACAAAGCTGGGTGTAAACCTGGAATCAAGGGGCCACCCTCTGCAAGTCTCCACCCCATTAGCAAAGGGGAAGGAGACCCTTCCCCCTGGTAGACTTTCGTATGTAGAACATGCAGATCACGTTGTACCCTTTTCCTCTGACACGGTGAATCCCAGCTTCCTCATACTTCTTTATCTCATTCTGCAACACCAAAATGGCTTAGAGGGCCACAGCCATTCAGACGATACCAGGTGTTCTTGCAGGAGCTATGACTCTCCCCCTTCAGTTGCACAATCCAAACAGCTGCGGGTCTGAGGATGCCCGGGCAGCCCCAGAGAGAGCACAGCTCAGTGAACGCACCCTATTTTAAAGGGGGAGGCAATGCTTAACATAAAAGGGATGCATTGCTAGCTGTGGAATTCCATGTATCCACAGGGGTTGGGGAAGGCAGGAAGAGGGGTCCTGTCCTTGAATCTCCCTACTCAGACGGTAGAAGCCAGCCCTAAAGATGACACCAGCTCCTGCAGACTAGACTCCCTGACTGTACTGGAGGACGGTTCTCAAACGTGTAAGTCTGGGCTGGGACTCGCATTTCTTACAGTTCCCGGGTGGTGCTGCTGCGGCTGGTCCAGGGACCAGGTACTCCGAGAACCAGTGGGCTGGAAGCCCCTTTCTCAGGTACCTGACTTCATGTGGTTGAAGAAGCGTCTAAACCTGCCTTCCCTATTTACTCACTGTGTTGACAAGCGCTGGATTTGAACCGTGGTGTGCGCTGCAATTCCCACCTGCAATACTGTGATTTATAAGAAAAGTGTGTATTTGGTCATTCAGATGAGAAATATGTACTTGGCTATTCATCCACAATTCCTGGCTCTTAGCTCCCAAACCCTTGGAATTCTTTGAGCCATAGGAGCAATGAGATATTATTTGGTCTCTTGTCCTTGGTTCCTGAGAAGACTTCAGGGAAGGTGACTTTTCGATCCCACCCAAGGGTGGGGGCTGGTTGCCCTGAGAACCATGTGATTAGTCCACCGGTGATGTCATCAGGCACGCCTGTGTAATGAAGGCCCCATAAAACCCCAGAGGGCAGAGTTGGGAGGAGAGCACCAGGTTGGCGAACACGCGGAGATTCGGGGAGAGGGGCTCCTGGGGAGGGCGTGGAAGCTCCACGACCCTTCCCCAGTGTGTCTTTTCATCTGGCTATTGATTCGTATCCTTTAATATCCTTTCATAATAAATCAGTGATCTAGTAAGAAAACAGGATTGCTGAGTGCTGTGAGCCATTCTAACAAATTATTCAAATCTGAGGAGGAACCTCTGAGTCATAGCCAGTCGGTCAGAAGCACAGGTGACAACCTGGGATTGGCATCTGAAGTCAGGGGTGGTCTTATGGGACTGAGACCTTAACCTGTGGAACTGATTCTGCCTCCAGGTGGTGGCATCAGAGCTGAGTTCTTAGACATCCAGCTGGTGTCTGAGAATTGTGTGTTGGTGGCAGGGAGCCACACACATGTTGGAAGTGGATCCGGGAACCCAAAAGACCATCCCACCTCTGTTTTTCTGTTTGCTGGATTTAAAGAGATTTAAGCCAAATCGTTTCAGGCGGGGAGGGAAAGTTTTCAAGATGAAAAAGAGAGACTGTGAGCTGCTTTGGTTTTGTTATTAAAGAAAATTCCTAGGCTTTGGGACCGTCACCTTTAAGATGGAATCGTGTCCACGTATTCCTGCTGAGAACCTCGAGCTCCCAGGCACGTGTTCTTTTTCTGTTTCCTCGTCTGAAAAGTCACACTTCCTCCCTAAACAACTGCTAAGCTTGTCTTGTCTTTCCAGCCACCAGATTACGTGAGGGCTGTTCTTGTTTTAAGGGAAGAGCAAAGAAATATTGAAGAGTTCGGTCTAATAGCCGGAAGAGCCAGCAGATGCAGAAATGAGTTATAGTTCTAGCACATTTCTCTGCTATAAATAAGCCAGTTCCAGAGTGCCCCACCTGCCACACGAGGACCCCTGACTCTGCCCACAGCTGCGCTTGGGGACCAGAGCCAGAAGGACCCTGGTCCCCCACGCCCAGCCCCTGGTTAGAGCCTGGGCACAGAGGGGGACACTGAGCTGGGTTTCCATGTGCCGTGTGAGCAGCTCTGCCCTAGGGTTTTCTTTTCCCCAAAGCGTATAGTTGGCCCCTTTATTACTGACCAAAAACCTTGAGGGTCTTAGAAGGCCTTTGCTCATCGGGTCAGGTTAAATGCCGTGGAGACGCTAGCACACTATCTTCAGACCCTCCCCCCGTCCCCATGGAGAGAACCCGCCGAGATCTCCCCGTCAGGCTAGGCAAATGGCTGCACAGCACCCACGGGGGACAGAAAGATTTATTAACAAGGGACAGTTTCCAACAGTACTATGAATACTACATGTGGACAAGCCCTATATTAAGCATTCGGGACAGAAAAAATTGATGTAAAGCCATTCACTGAATGAGCCAAAAATAATTGCCCAAGAGGCTTGGGATAAAGCCAACAAAAGCACAGAGCAAAGCCCGCAGAAATGCACGAAGCCCTGACGTACATTTGCTTCAAACTCTGTAGCTTACCAACCAATTGAGGTTGGTCCTCCCTGTCCTGCTCCCTATTTAGAAGGAAACCAAAAGGAGGAAATACACAGCCCCCCAAGTGCAGGTCAAGAGGAGTAAAGAACCCCCAGTGGCTCAGAGCGTAACCTTGGTTAAGTCAGATTCTGTAAGTGGCAAAGCTATTGGACTTCATTTGCTTTGGAGGCTGCAATAGGAAGCGTGGCAACAGGCAAGAGGAGCAGGGGTTACTGAGCCGAACTCCACCCATCACTCGCTCCATGCGCGCCGGGGCTGTGCTGGGCGGTGGGCGGCACAGGTGCAGGCTGTGAGCACTCCAGAGCCCCACAGGGTGAGGGGGCGGGTGGGAAGCGGAGCGGCTGGAAAGACGTAAGCAATTCCTTATGATCCAAAATGTGGAAGAATGACATGAGGCCCCATGGGGACATCCTCGGTGAGCAATTGCCGGTCCTGTCTTGCTCAGCAGATGGCCGGGCCAGAGTGTGCAGGTTGACAAAACTCTGAGGGCAGGTGGGAGAAAAGAATGGAAAGCTTAAGAGGAGATCTGGGGGTAGGGGGTGGGAGGGAAAGAATAGGGATGAAACAGCTGCTGTAGGGAAAAAGAATCTCGGAGAAAGAATGTTTTAAAGAGAGGACTTTAAATGGTTGCTACTGGTGTGGTGGCATAAAAACCAACCATTTTTTTATGCTCACAGATTCTATGGATTAGAATTTGGAAAGCCCACAGTGGAGACAGGAAGGAAGGTCTACTTCCAAGATGGCACCTTCCTTCCTGGGTCTGGCCCTGGTCTGAGTGTAACCCTGAGCACCTGCGTGTGGTCTCGTCAGGGGCTTGGGCTTTGCATGGATGGTGCTGGTTCTGAGCAGGAGCTTGCAGATGATATTTGATTCCAAGTCAGAAAGATCTTGCAGGGGAGGATATACCTCAAGTGGGAGAGTGCATGCTTAAGCTTAGCATGCACAAGTTCCTGGGTTCAATTCCCAGTACCTCCTCTAAAAATAAATAAATAAACAAACCAAATTAGAAAGATCTTGGTCTTTGAGCTATAAGAACATTCTGGTTACTGAAATTGCATCTGTGTTGCTCAGAGAAAAACGGAGCAGTCCTAGATGGCAAAAGGAAATGTCCTGTTTACAGGGGTATAAACTCATTCGTACACAGCCACGAGGGCTGGTACACTTGTGCTCACGTATGTGCTTGTGATCTCTCTGTTTCCATTTTTCTCTCACGCTTTCAGCATGAACAGATGGTCCCTGGGTTGTAAACCTAGGTAGCCTCTTGGCCTTCTGATCTGCTCAACTATTATTTAAGCTAAAATTGGGCATTTATTGCCTCCCTTGGGAAACAGAACGTGCATGGCATGAAGCAGCTAGAGAGAAAATGACAGTGGTGTCTCTAGAATGAAAGTGATGACTACCGTGCTCCTGATTACAGCTTCACGGGTCTCCTACTTGCTCTTTGAGGGGAAGGGTGCTACACAGAGCTAGGCTGAAAACATGCAGATAGAAGCAAGCCTTTCCATTCTTTTCCTGGAAACAGAGAAAATGTTCAGTCAATTGCTTGTGTAATAAAAAGTCCAGGGTTACTGTAAAATTGATTTTTTCTCAATATGGAAGTCATTCTCTTACCTTTCCTTCAGGATTATGATAAATGTGTATTTGATTTGAGGAAAAGCTCCCCAAGATAGAAGGACTTAACTTTATATCTTTTAGAAAAAAAGGAAACAAATGGCACTGATTAAATTAATTTTCCTCCAATTGACCTTTGAATATGAAATAGCAACTTTAAAAAATTGCTGATCGGAACACAGTCAACAAGCACACGAAAAGATGCTTAACATCATTCGTTATCAGGAAACTCGAGTCAAAACCACAAAGAGATATACTTTACACCCATTAGGATGACTGTCACTAAAACAGCAAACAATAGAAAATAACAGGTGTTGGTGAGGATGTGGAAAGATTGGAACCCTCATACATTGCTAGTGGGATGTAAAGTGATGCAACTGTTGCGGAAAATGGTTTGGCAGCTCCAAAAAAGTTAAATATAGAATTACCATGTGACCCAGCAGTTCCACTCCTAGTGATAGACTGAAAAGAACTGAAAACAGGTGTTCAAACAGACTTGTACATGGATGTTCATAGCAGCTATTATTCACCATATACTATTATACACAGTAGTTGAGAGGTGGAAACAACCGAAATGTCCATCAATGGACGAAATCAGGATGGTCTACCCAGCCAATGGAATAATACTCAGCCATAAAAAAGGAATGAATCCCTGATAGATGCTACCACATTGATGAACCTGGAAAACATGATGCTGATCAAAAGCAGCCAGTAGCAACCATGAGAGAAAATAAACATATTTATAATATGTCTGAATACATGATCTTTGTAGATCTTTGCACTTACTTAGATCTCCTTTATGTGCTTTATTTTGTTGTTGCTTTTGCTATTATAAATAACATCTCTACCAATTACATTTTCTAACCATTTTTTGCTTCTAGCAAAAAGACTAAATTTTCTATTAATTATATTTAACCCTGAGTTGACTGATACTTTTTATTCTTTAATTCATTTGAGTTTTCTAAATAATACATTCTTTTTAGTTTTTTTATATGAATCATGCAATCTGAATACTGACAGTCTTCTTTCTTCTAATTCTTATAACTTATATTTCTTTTTCTTATAATATTACATTGGCTCATATCTCCATTTAGTACAGTGTATTTCTTTCTGCCATGTCATTTTGTTTTCTATTTGCCTTCCTTTTTATTTGGCTCCTTTCTTCATCATTTCTATTTTCTATTAGATTTATCAAATATTTTTAGTTCCTCTCTTTTTTTCCCTCCTGACAGGGAGGTTACAGTTTGAATTTCTATTCTATTTTAACATGAATTCTTAAAAACCAGATTCTTTTAAAAGCTGTTAATGTTAACCCCCAATTTACATGCCCCTCTGGGCAGGCTCAACACTCTGGAATATTCTGCAGGGATTGCTCTGAATGAAACTTCTCTGAAGGACAAGGCATCGGGAGTAGCTCCAGCCTTTTCCAAACCAGGAGGTTCTGGTTTCTGTACCTCCTTCCAAGCAGTAAGCCTAGGGAAGACCTGGCAATGGGGAGCTATTGAATATTGATTTATTATCTAATGCTGATTCCATTCAAATCATTGATCAGCAGTATCTGACGCTGCCTCTCCCTTTCCTACTTAATGGTCACAATATCTTCAGAAAATTGGTTAGCAGGGACTGGCCTCTGACGAGCTGTTGCTAGACTCCCAATTTCAAATGGCCTCTACCAAGAAAGCCACGATACATCCCCCAGTATTCCACTAAAATGCTGGGGAGTGTGAACACAAGAGTTGTCATTCTTCTTAGCTAAACTAAGCAAACACAATACACATTTCCCTAGAGTTGCTTTCAGGTGGTCAAAATCCATTTGAATATTTATTACCGAAATAGGAGACTGGAATTCCAATTTAATTAGAGGGTGACAGCTTGACTTTTCTCCCCACAAGTTCTGGGTGACTTGAATTTCTTAATTTAATTCCTTTAAATTTTAGTAGCTCAGCTAAATTATTTTCTCCTTCTTTGCACAGTAGTTTTCTCTATCACTCAAATCTTCTGCAATTCATTCTTCCCACTCAGAATTAAACTTAGTTAAAAATTTCTATCATTCTCTGGAATAAAACCAGTCCCTCAGGCTGTCTTCAGTTCCCTTCTGTTTTCCACATTATTTTTTGTCAGTTATTTTATTTTCACCTTATTTTAAAATTTCTCCAAATTCATCATTTTTAACAAATTGGGTCTTTTATCACCAACTGTACTTCAGGGGTTCCATCTTCTAAGTGGATACCCACCCTTTAGTCATTCTTTCAGAGAGAGCTTGGCCTGGCAAATGTGTTAGACTGAAAATGTTGTTATTTTACCCTTATTCATGAATGATAAGGTAGCTGAATACAGCGGTTCTACACTGACAATTTTTTCTCAACATATTTTGCTGGCATTTATTATCACTGATGAGAAGTCTATCTGTAGCCCAACTGTCATTCCTTTGTGTGGGATGTGTGGTTTTTCTTTTGGCAGGGGGGATGTGTGATTTTTCTCTGAAGTTTATTTTTCTTTATCCTTAATATTCCATAGTTTTTATGATGAGTCTAATGTGGAGTTGTTTTTATTTCTCCTGTTCAGGATGTGTGCTTCTTCAACTTGAAGACTTGGGTCTTTCTTAAATTCTAAAATCCTCGGTTTTATTTCTTCAAATAGTTCACCTTCTCTGTTCTCTGAATTCTCATCTTCTGAAGGGAACCTTGTGGGACCCTTCCTTTCTGAGCCGGTTGACACATCCTGCGGACGTGTGTTGAAAGCTTTCATTCTGTCTTCCATGCTGCTCAGTATCTCGTACTTTCCATTTCTTCAACTCTCTGTGCTGTGAGGTGACTTCTTCAGGCCTATCTTTCAATTTGCTGATGAGCTCTTCAGTGACATCCACCTTATTATGTTTCCTATCTATTGAGTTTTCATTGTAATAACCATAATTTTTATTCCTAGAGTTTCTGCTCATTCCTTTCCAAATCTTCCTGCCCTTGTTTCACATCCTCCCCTCCCTTTAGAGAGTATGAGTATATTTACAATGATGTCTCTTCCAGATCGCTCTGTCATTGGTGCTTCCTGGGAGGTTCCTATCCCAGTTGCTGCATCGGATTACTCTCAAGTGGTAGTTTGTTTCTTCACATTTGGCTGTGAAATCAGCTTCAGTGTGAGTCGTCTCCATGTGCAGTCCTGCACCTGCCCTGGGGTGTGGGGACATCCCTCGGGTCTCCCTGGGTTTCATCATTACTGGGCAGATTCACATGTTAATTTCTTGGCTCAGGGTTTCTGCACCTCCTAGGTGGTGAGATTCAGACCCTTCACCTGCAAGTGGCCCAGAACTCTGCTGACTTTTTTTACACCCACGACCTAGAGTGAGTGGCATGCTTCTGAGTCATGTCCCCAGTTAGGTGGACAGAAGTTTCTTACCCCTGCTCACAGGTGGGGCAGCCTTCCCTTGCTCCCCAGTATACGTCAAATCCCAGCTCTGCATCGAGACTAGGGGCAGGGGAGAGAGCTCACCTGTGTCTCCTTCCTTCTTGCAGGTGGAGGCAGAGTTCTGAGAGCCCCGCAGGCCACCCTGGTTCTCAGCTATGGCTTTGAGTTCCCTTCTTTCTGGCATTAGGGGGTTTTTCAGCCTGGATCTGAGTTTTCAAATGTGGTGGTGTTTTATTGAGCATTTCTGTGTGTTTGAAGCAGAGCCATCATGGGAGGAGGAGGTCTCCATATCAGCTCCATCCACCATGTCGTGTTGACTGGAAGTTCTGAGATCAGGAGGCAGAACTGGAATTTTTAATTAATAAAATAACCAAGTCCAACTTGATACAGAAACCCCAGGATGCTGTCCTGGTGCCAGCAGCTCACTCTTCAAGCCTGAAAACTGTTCTGCCCTCCTGGGCCATGAGGGAGGGGCAGCCTCGCATCTCCTTTGAGCTCCGGGATCCAGCACCACAGCAGGCCCAGCCCACGTGCTCAGACAGCAGCAGCTGCTCTCTGCTTAGGCTTCACAGACACCTCCTCTGTTGCTCATAACTTCCTGACAGAAGCGTGTTTTTAACCCCCACTAAAAATGCAGAGACTGGGACCCAGTGGCATTAAGTCACTTGTCCAAAGTCACTCAGTCAGAAAACAGCAGAGCTGGGAATTCTACCTGAGGTTTGTCTGAGCCTCCCGTCCATGTTTTTGGCCCCTCCTGCTCTCTGGAGCCTTCCAAAAGTTAGCCAAACAAAGGAGTGTGGAAGAGGAAGGAGATTTATTCTGCATGGTCTCAGTGGTAAAAGAAGATTAATGGGTAGAAGCTAAGTGGAAACTGATTTTGACTCATGAGGAATTTTTATACCACTTAAAACATCCAAATGGGCCTCCTTGGATGGTAATGAGTTCCCAGGCATTAGAGGAGTTCAGATATTGACTGGCAGGGATATTGCCAGAGAGAATTCCAGCAATTCGCTGAGCTGAGCCATTAGACTGGAAGGTTTTGGGTCCTTTCAGACCCCTGGATTCTGGGGCTATGGGACTCTAGCAAAAGCTGTTTTCACATCTATTCAAAGCTGGCCATTCACTGGACTATAATGCCTCTTTGATCTAATTGATGACCCAAATAGCTTTAAGCAGCTCTCAGCGGGTGGCCCAGCCATTGTGCAGGGTATCCTGTTCAGGGAGCTGCATACACTGGGTGTGTTTTCTCTCCACTGTGGGCACCGCGGGGCAGCCCCCCAGGGTCAGGACAAAGGAGATCTTTGGCTGCTAGGGCCCCAGCCTGTCCCCACGTGACAGTCCACGACCTCACCAGGGAGCAGAGAGGAGTACAACTGAGGAGGAGAAGAAGAAAGAGGAGAAAAGAGAAGGGGGTTGGGAAGGAGACAGAGCCTTTTGAAAGTGTTTTCCAGCAATTGATTCTGATTACCTTCCACCTCCACTGCTGCGGAAGGAAGCTCATTATGCACACGCTGACTCAGCGGCTCGGGTGACAGTATTGATGCCCACTTATCCCCCAGTCCAAGGAGAGAGATTAGCTGCCTGCTCTGGGGTCCACAAGGCAGGACGTGCTTGTCACCCAGGTTGAGGGGTGAAGCCCGAGCGTGACTGTCCAGCGGGATCGTTGATGAGCAGGGTTGCTGGGTCCAACTCTGGCACTTTCTCTCCGCCGTGCCCAGAGCTCTGTTCCCAGTGTCTGAGCCCCATGGAACACGGCCTTCCTGGGAGCAGTTGCGGGTTCTCCACTGCGCCCTCCAGTGGCTCAGCCTCAACTCAGCTTCCCGGGGCACCTCTACCCTCGGCCTGCGGTGGGGGAGGGAGCCTGGCCTCCATCCCTCCCCTCCCCTCCTGCCCCGACTCCAGGGCCCTTAACCTTGGGAATGCATGAGGAAGGCTGTCGTTCTTGTCTTAGGAAGACTCTTCTTCCTGAAACCTGCACACGAACTGGAGTTTCTGGGGTTAACATCTTGAAGAGGATATTGCTATGGCCTGCATGTTTGTGTCCCCTGCAGTATTCACAAATTGAAACCTAAACTTCAAGGTGATGGTATTAGGAGGTGGGGCCTTTGCAAGGCGATGAGTCATGAGGGTGGAGCCTTCATGAGTGAGATTAGTGTCCTCACAAAAGAGACCCCAGAGAGCTCCCTGCCCCTCCCACCACGTGAGGACACAGTGAGAAGACAGCCATCTGTGAGCCAGGAATCTGTCTGGATCTTGGACTTCCAGCCTCCAGAACTGAGAAGTAAACGTCTGGTTTATAGGCCCCCCAGTCTGCCGTTCTGTCACGGCGGCCTGAATGTGCGCAGACAGCTGTAAAGTGCTGCGAGCTGCTTTATCCCCGTCACTGCTCATCTTCCGGTCTGGGTTATATTCTAGAGGCCTGTCCACAGCTAGAGTATCGAACATGTCCTCCTGATCACTGAGCCCAGGATCTCTGCACTTCGAATCGTCCGGATCCAAGTGGGGACCGACGAGGAAGGAGGAACCTGGAGTGAGTGGACACACACCATCCCAGAGACGGAGACCCCCGTAATCCTTCTATCTTACAGCCAGAGGGGTGCGTCTCATCTGGGGGGGGGGCATTGTAATCTTGACAGAAATCATTCCTGGGCACACGTTTTCCTACAGAAAGAGGAGAGGTCACCCGAGTGCCCCAGGAGGGCCCTGAGGTCAAGGCCAGGGTCCCTTTGGTCTTAGCAGCCCCAGGGCTGGTGGGGCTCTTGGAAGGCGGGAGCCCGGAGGCCCTGTGGCGTGTTCTGGCCCTCTGGCTCATCTCTGTGTTAGAAGAGTGGGTCGGTGCTGAAATTAATGGGAGTTAAAGCCAATGGGCCAACTGAGAGCCTTTCAGATGCTGCAGGGCTCGCCCCAGGGGGGTCTCTGGGTGGGTCATCAGTGTATTACAGGGTTTGACCCTGCAAACTTCTTCCCTTTCAGGTAGACTTGGTCTGTGAACCACTCACAAGCCATTATCAGGCGAAGACCTGTGTTTTCCTGGGTGAAGCTCATCTGTACTCTGATAAGCTCTCCAGGCTAAGGCAGGCTGGTGGCTAAAGGGTTGGTATCGACCATACTCCTTAGTGATGCAGGTGGTACCCTCTGAGCCCCCACTGGTTTCTCTGTCAGCACCTAATGGCCCCGGGGCTTTGCTCCTGTAGACCCTGCGCGCTGGCCTCGACTTTCCCCTGATCTCTGTCGTTTGACTTGGACGAGGGCCGGGCCCCAGAGCCTCTCTCCCATGTTGTTGTTGGTGTCCAGCCACAGGGCCACTTTCTGGCTGAAACCTCCAGAGCACAGAGCCAGGACGGGGAAGGCCCCAGAACAGGTCACTGCACAGGGGAGCACGAGTCCCATGGCTACTCAGCCTTGGAGCCACAGCCAGACCTGAACCAGGACAGCAGGGGCGAGGGGCAGCTCGAGGAAGGGGCCCCAGTGCCCCACTCACCAGCTCCAGAGCCAGGGTCAGCTGGTGGTGTCCCCCTGATGACTGTATTGATTGGTTTGGGTTGCAGTAACAGTCCTCATGTTACTGTGTTTTGGAACAATCAATGCAGCGGTGAGACCAATTAATGTGACCATCCCTACGTAGGAAAACCAAGTCCTGGGTCAAGAACGGCCGTCCTTGCCTCCTTGCTGGCTCTCCGTCCATGGAGCACTCTGGTTTAGAAAACACTGTCTGTCACTGTTAACATTCATTTCAGCACCACCCCCATGCCAGGCACCGTGTGGAGCTGGGGTGCTGACAGTCATGCATTTGGGACCCCAGCAGCCTGGCAGGTGTTTGTGCCCAGGGCCTCTCAGGGGTCACAGCGTCTGAGCTGAGACAGAGACACTGAGGCCCACATCCATGGGTGGTGACGGGCCTTGGATTCACCTGCACACTTAGCTATGTGCCTTATTGCCTGTGAAGTTTGGGGACACTGGATTCTACCTTATAGAACAAAAACAAACAAATTAACAAAAACAGAGCTCAGAAAGAGTGCTTTGCTCAAGGTGTCCGGCTTCCCCCTGCAGGCCTGCAAGCCTCGTAGTTGCCAGGCCTCTGGACCGAGGAAAGAGCCTGGAGTCAGCAACACAGACGTCACTGGTTTATTGAACAGGAGACCTTACACGTCCGCAGCAAACGATCCTGGAGTGACACCAACCCTGCACGCAGACGACAAGCAGGATGTGGCAGTCTTCACTACGCAGGGGAGAAGGAGGCCACCATTCATGGGGGAATCAACGTCCGGTAGGCTCATCACTTACCAGGGAAACCGTCTGGGGCACATCCTCACAGCCCCTCAGGTTAAGGACCATCGGGGCAGATGTTTTCCTTTACTAAACTAGCAGGTGGGGCCTCTCTGGCCCAAGGATTAGAACACTCACTAGCTGGGGCAGGGGGCAAGCACTCTGGTGTGAGTAGGGTGTTGGGGGAGCAGGGACTGGTTGAGCAGAGGATGGACAAGGAGCAAGAGAACAGCCATCTCGAGTGACCTGCCCACACACAGGGTGACCACGGGGCCAGTAGCAGTCTGGGTGCCAGTCTTCAGTGCCTGGGGCTGCTCCCGGGGGCTGTCACACCAGCATGGAGCTCGAACCCAAGCTGACTCGCTGGGTGAGCTCCTTGCGTGACGTCAGCGAGTGCAGACCACAGGAAACAGGACTTGGGGAGCAAGCGGGGGAGGGGGCCGTCTTCCCTGGGCCCAGTCACCCACGTGGTCACCCTGGCATCCTCCTCTGTAACACAGACTTGAGAGGGTTCCTTGAGACTCTGCCTGCTCCCCAGGGGCCCTGCTGGCGATAACCTCCCTTGGGTCCCCCCTTGGCTTCATGCCGGTCCCATAGCTTATGTGCCCTTTGGGACTCTCTCAAGAGAAAGGGCACGTTCCCACACACTCGGGGTACGGGGCCGGACACTCACGTCCAAGTCGGTTCCAAGCATTAGCAGCTCAAAGGAGTTTTTCATCTTAAATGACTTTATTTGGTGTCAAAGATGAAAACATTATTATTCACATATTGCTCTAAGGAAAAGAATGTCTCTTTTTTTAAATAGTTATTTAAGTTCCGTGACCTTCTATTCATAATCTTGAGGTACTTTTAAAAATACTCCCTTTCTTTGGGCCTCACCAGAAGGACTTGTGGAAAGGCTCTGGTGATTTGTAACCTGCTGGTCTCCATTTCAGCATTTGCAGCTGTGATGCTTAGAAACGCCCCCCCATCCCCCCGTTAGTGAACTCTTGCTTCTAAGAAGAATAACGTTCTCAGAGCAGTGTGGCTTCAGGTTAAGAGGACAAAATAAACAAAGTGAAAAGCTCGGATTTCCTTTTAGGAACTCGATAGCTCAGCCCAGAAACACTCTTTGCCAACAGGTTGAAGCAGTGATGGTAATAACCACCACGTGGCCCAAGGTGTTCACGACCATCCTTTCCCGCCAGCCTCACTGTCCCACGCAGAGGTAAGCGGAGCAGGACCCTCGGACTCATCCCCCCAGGTGACTTCTGCCCATGGTGCTTTCCTGCCCGTTTCCTTCCCCCTCTGCAGAGACTCTCTGCCTCCAGACGCGGGATATCATGATGGGTCCCAGAGGCTGGTAGCGATCGCGGCAGGGAAGCCCTTCATCGCGCTCAGCTCAGTTCCTCATCCTTTAAGTCTGGCCCACTCACCCAGGATGTCCACTGAGCACCTGTCATGTGCCAAGAACTAGGAATATAAAAGCGAACTAGGCACATGCAAACCCCTGCCCTCTGACCTACACCAGATCCTCCCGTCCTGTCATCCACCAATCGGAAAGGCCCCCACTGTATCTGATTTCTCCTCGCGAGGATGAGGAAACCCAATCCACCCTTTTATTCTCTGACCATCTTCCAGTCTCACCCTGACTGCAATCCACCCACCAGCCTTGTGGCTCTTGCCTACATTTCCCTCCAAGTTCCCATTCTTCCGGTGTGAGTGGGCGGAGCACAGGGTTCTTAGGGCAGTGAAACTACCCTGCATTACAGACTGTAATAGTGGATGAATGTCAGTGTACATTTGTCAGAACCCATGCAGTGAGCCCTGATGTGAACTGTGGACTTGGTTACAATGACGAGCGGGTGTTGGTGCATCGGCTGTGACAAAAGCACCGTTCTGGGGGTGGGGATGCTGGCAGGGGCAGGGACTGTGCTTTTGTGGGGCAGGGGGTGTGTGGGGACTCCCTGTCCTTCCTGCTCAGTCTTGCTGTGAACCTAAAACTGCTCCAACAAGTAGTCTTTTTTTTTTTTTTTTTTTTTTTTGGCTTGGTGCAGAGCTAGCCTGATTCAATTCAGTACAGACTGGCTCCAGCAACTCACACTAACCCACATTATTCCCGCCGGCATTTGGACTTTTTCTAGAGGCAGTATGAGTTTTAAAGCAGAAAAAAAAAAAATAGTGAGATCATTACTGGGTTTCAGGAAGATGGTTGAATGGGGATTAGCTGAGCTAGCCAGGAGTCAGGGGACCCATCAGGACCCTGTGGAGAGGGCCCCCTCCTGCCCCACTGCTCCCAAATCTTCGACCTTAGAAACATGCAGGAACAGCAGAATTTCTTCACAGGCCCGAGGAAAACGCCAGCCTACTTTCCCTTATCACTGAGTTTTGCCATGACAGACTAGGCATCCTCCTTCCAAGAGTGAAGGAGGCAGCCTACCAGTGCTGGGTTATTCACAGAGATGACCGCCACCCAAGAGCTGGTGAACTCGGTCAGGAAGCCTTTGGCGTAGAGCTGACAGGCACAGCAAAGCCCCCTTTCACACCTGGCGAGTCTTTGGCTGTCCTCCTGTGAATGAGCGGTAACGCCAATCATGTCGCGCTGGCACCAGAAAGGCTCTCACAGAGCTGCTGGTCTTCCTCTCCAGCTGCTCCTCTTTGCCTGCTCAGATGTCTGCCTCCACCAGCTTTCATTTCCTTTTTCAGTTTTTCTTTCGCAACCAATTTCTTTGTTTAGGCCTCACTGCGTCTTCTTTTATCGATTCCCATTTACTTCCTCCAAGGAGTCGGAAGGCTTAACGTCAATTTCAATTTCCAAACCTTGGCAGCAATTGAGAAAAGTGCTTTCTTCAAATCAATACTTCCTCCCGACTCGACATGGAGCTATTAATGATGACTGGGTGTATGATTTCACTGGGAAAAAAATAGGAGCCAACAGGACTGAAATCCATGGATATAAAACTAGCTGGTTTTTCGAGATAGGTTTTACAGGGAGGCCACAAATGCTCAAAAGAAGCAGAAAGATCCTCGCGTTCACTGCACTCCCATTATCCACTGACCTTGTTACCACATCACCAGAAATCAGGTCCATTTGGCAAGAGTTCCTTTAAGGACTTGTTCTGCCAACTATGTGTGAACCTCTCTTTTTCCTTCCCGGTGATTTCAAATGGAAGGCTTTTTGCTGGCCACGCCAGCAGTTTCCTCAGCACTGTAAGTTATTTACAGTCGCTAATTGACTCATTGGGGTCCCTTCTTCCCGGACCAAAAATGTTGCGAGTGTTTCCACTCTAGGTGTGATGCTCAGTCATTCCTTCAGGGCCACCCCTCGTCCTTCTGCAGCTGTGCTTCCATAGGCGCCCCTCCCTCCTCAGGCTTCTCCCCAGAACTCCTGTCCCCGTGTTGGGGACACCGCAGGCTCCTCTCCAGGCAAAGCAGAGGGAGACACCGGCCTGCCCCCGCCTCTCCACCCCAGCCCCCCATTCTCCACACCATTGCGTATGAAGTTGAAGAAGACTCCCCTGGAGTGTTTAGAACAACCGAAGGGAATTAAAAGGTAAAAGAGGGAGATTTTTCAACAGTACAAGAGGCCCCACCTCCACAGGTCCAAGCGGAAGAGCTTCGCAGGCTCCCGGCTTCTCTCACCCACAGAGCTGCCCCGGCTGCAGACCACGTCCTCACCCCAGGGGTACCTGGCCCCCTGCTGGAGTTTGCCTTCAGAATGTGCCCTGAGGGTGTTAGAAGAGGCTGGCCGGGGGGGCCCCCCCAGCAGCACCCTCGAGGTCTCCTCCTCCTTTCCTTCCAAACATCAAGCTGGTACCAACTGGTGCGACATACACACACACGCATGCCCACACGCATGCACACACGCATGCACACACGCATGCACACACGCATGCCCACACGCATGCACACACGCATGCACACACGCATGCCCACACGCATGCCCACACGCATGCACACACGCATGCCCACACGCATGCCCACACGCATGCCCACACGCATGCACACAAGCACAAGTGCAGACGCTCCAACCCCGGTGAGGAGCAATAGAGTCAAATCCAAACAGCAATGCAGACAGTTTCCTAAGAACACCACAATTTTCAAGGTCGTGATGCCACGGGAGGGGCAGGTATGTTACTGCATCTTGTCTTAATGCATTTGCTCACCTCCACCCCAAACCTTTTCAGATTATCCTCCCTTGGGCTGGAGAAACAAGCCCTTTCTTAGGAAAGCCTGGGAGGCTGGGCCATGCTCTTCAGCCAGGGAAGAGGGGAGGGAAGTGGGAACTTGGGAGGGGGAGTTACTTGTTCCTTCGCTTCTACACAGAGGGTCTGCATTTTAAAAGGAAACTTCGGAGATGGGGGGGCGGGGTCAGGGAGGACCTAAGTCCTGTTCCCCAACCCTTCCCTGTCTCTCCTCTCGGGAACACTGAGTGCTCTGCAAGTGTGTTTGGCTGAAAGGATCCACCAGTGCGTTTATGAGGACTTGGCACCCAACTGTGAAAGGTTTCCAATTCCCGTGCTAATCTGTCATATATACTTGGTGTCCCTGTGGATTTTATTTCCCCAAAATAGTGCCATTCAATTAATATTTTTCTTTTCAACTTCTGTGCAAGCTGTTTCTAAAGGAAATACTATTGTAAGTACAGCAGATGGATAGGTGATGGATGGATACATGCTCAGTGGATCAGCGGATAGCTAAGACAGTAACTTCTCTCTCCAAACCTCACACATTCCAGCTATTTCCTTGGAACAGGCACCTAAACCTTCTGGCTGTTTATTAATTGAAAATGGGCCTCTCATTTTATTCTTCAGACTCAGCTGAAAAGGAGCTTTCGTCAAGCTGGAGAGAAGATGGCTGCATTGACAACTTCATCAGGGATCTCAGGCATGCATGTTCCAAAGAAAACCCGTGTTAAAATTTATTATGAGCCCACGTGGACCCTGGGCAGCAGCAGCAGGAACAGCTGTCTTCTAAGGCCCTTGCCGATCTGATGGACCTGAAAATTAGTTGCACCATTGGCCTCCCATAGAAAGTTCTTCACCCACCCTGCCATGAACTTTCCAAGTCACCATCCGGCACTTCCTGTCCTCCTGTGAGCCTCTCCTATAATGATCCCCCCCTGGGGAGGTTCCAGTCCCAGGAGGCTTTGGAAAACAGAGTCACGAAGATGGATCCAAGAACAAAGGTATGGCCAAGACGCAGATGTGCTGGTGCTCACTCCCAGCAGACTCCTGCACACCAGCTAATGCTGGACCCGAACAGATGTGCTTAGTCCTCCCTCTCCTCTGTCCAAAAAGTGTTTCAGAGAGATCACTACAGTACAGCCTTTGGATTTGCAAGTAAATATATTTTCTCAAGAATCCTCAAGCAGGAAAATCAAAAGCCAAACCAAAGCAAAATAAGGTATCAAAGGCCCGAAAGATACTTAGGTGAATTACCATCCAAGTTTTACAAGCCTGCTTTCTTTGTCTGGTTTTTCTATCTGCCTCTTGGAAGTTTTAAGAAAAGGCTTCACAACTCTAGTGGCCCTGATGTAGCAGCAGCAATCAGAAACGCGCCCCGCCTCAGTGGAGAGAGACCAATTTTAGAGACACGTCATTTTATCTCTGTTCACGGTTAGGTATATAGCCTACTTGCCACAAAAAATAAAATGGATTAATTCAGAAAACCGCACAACAAAAAAAGGCAATATCAGAAGTCAACTGTGCCTTTGAGTAAACAGTGCCTTGAATTGTAAAGCATTTCAAGGATGAGCAGTAGGTTCAAATAATGCAGTTTTCTCTCAAACCATGAGCACAGCCTGCCATATAAGCTGTGTTTATGTGGCGTCAAATTCATAAATACAGATTCTAAGTTTCAGAAAACATGAAATGAAGCCTCTTCCTTGAAAGCAAGTATCAGTGTACCCCTTATGTTATTCAAAGGTGGGAAGCATGTATTTTGAGTGTGAGAACAGGGTTGCTTTGCTTCCCAACTCACAGAACAGTTCTGTACTAAGGATTTGAGCAAAAAATAACCTTGATTTTTATAGACTTGTATTTTTTTTCCAAGGCCGTGGCCTATAATCTTATTAAATTAAACAGTTCAAAATAAGCTTCCTTGGGAAACTTAGAAAACTGACTCTTGGAAAACTTTGACTTTTAAAATATATATTTGCTATTAGTTTTCATTTACCCAAAATGATTATTACCAAAAAATCAGAAATATTGCAGAAGGATATAATCAAGAATATCTATTCTTGCCACCCTATCTCAGAGATAATCACAATCAGTAGTTTTGAGTGTATACTTTGAGTTTTTTTATTGAAATATAATTAATACTAGAG
Source organism: Camelus dromedarius (assembly GCF_036321535.1). Taxonomy (NCBI): domain Eukaryota; kingdom Metazoa; phylum Chordata; class Mammalia; order Artiodactyla; family Camelidae; genus Camelus; species Camelus dromedarius. Next base: position 24,577,869 of record NC_087463.1, read on the forward strand.
TTTTAAATATATATATTTGTATATGCATATTTTACTCAAATATACATACATGCACACACACACAGATGTGTTTTTTCTTTAGCAAAAATTGAATTGTATGCTAAGAGACTAAATCTTAATTGTTTCCACAAAAAAGGAATGGTGATTATGTAACCAGACAGAAGTGTTAGCCGACACTGTGGTGGTAATCATAATACCATATGTTATGTGCATCGAGTCAAGATGTTTTACACCTTGAACTTACACAACGTTATATGCCAATGATATTTCCATTTTCAAAGAATGGATTGTAATCTACCACCGTTCTGCGGCTTGCTGTTGTCATTGAAGGACCTACCCAGGACCTCTCCTGGACGGTGGAGAACAGGACGAAGATGCACCTGGGACAGTGGGCACCTGCGGCTCTGGCCCCGGAGGGAACAGGGCAGTGGGGACAACAGAGGCATTTGCTGCAGACGCTGGCCTGAGGAGGGGCTCCATACATGCTGCTGGAAGTGCTCACGCCCCAGGCCAGCCCAGGCCCTGCTGCCCCCACCACCTGCCATGCAGGAGGGAAGGAGCCCAGCGGACCCAAGCAAGCAAGTTGCACGCTCCTGCCCTCAGCAAAGTGGGCTGTAAATGCCCCCACGTGACCCAGATGATTCTATTTTTAAAGTTATGCATCATTATGCTATTAAAGAAGAGAATTTGGCCATTTTCCATGCAGGAGGCTGCATACGTTACTTTATTATGAAAAGCCGAATGCTGCAATTTGTTTTCCAGGCTACATCCCTGCTTAGTGGAGATGCTGCATTTGTTCCACAGCCCTGTCTTCTGGGGCATTCGCTGCTCTCATAACTCAGGTTAAGCGACGCTTCAGGTCCTTACGAATAGCTCCGCCTCTTTGCCCCTCCACCGCTGTCTGTGGTCGCTACGCTACGCCTGCTGTTCTAAACGATTGGGACACCCTCGCTAATGAGCAGGAGGAGCCGATCTCTCTCTCACAGAAGGCACCTTCTCCAGAGTCAGGCAGAACCCCACCTGCACTGGGCACCCCCTCCCCTGTTTCTCTCAGACTCTTCCAAACGGAGCCTGGGAGTGGAGGGCCCATCATGAAGGGAGGAGGCCTCCATCGTGAACCCGTGTCCCCCCAGCACAACTGCCCCATGGCTGTGCTCCTTCTCCCACTGCCCATCGTTCAGTCTCTTTCAAAACCTGCTTGGAGTGATGATACGCTCAGTACACCCCTGGGGAGACCTGGTCCTAACTCCGGAACCCGACGCTGCGGCTCTGGGCTGTGTGTTTGGTCCTACACCCTGAGCTCCTGTGGCCACCACCCCGTCTGACTGACTGGTACCCGGATCACGGTGCCTTCCATCCCAGCCAGGGGAGCAGGGTCAGATGCAACTGAAGATGCAGGGGTGAGAGGCGCTGGGATGGGCCTTCCAAGAGCCTAGGGAGGCACCTAGAAACCCAGCCTCCGGGAAGGGGACTCAGAACCAAAATCACTTAGTTCAGTCGCTCCGGTAATCCACACTGCCGGGTGTTCTTCCTGCGGAGCTTGGGGAGAGCAAGACCTGCACAAGGCAGCGTTCTCACCTCTGATTGTGGGCCCATCACACGCGGGCCTGTCATTCCTTTGTTTTCTAATGAGAAGGTTGAACCCCATCATCTCAGGAGCACCATCTGATTTCTTGGAGCGTCTGAAAGCTTCGGAGCCAGACAGCCCAGGGCCCAGGCACCCACCCTGTCTTGTAGGAGCTGCATGAGTTCAGGCAAATGACTGGCCTTTCTACACCTCAGGCTGCAACTCTCTGTTATGTTCACGTTAGAAATACCGCCCCTTAGAATCGAGGTGATTAGATGATGTAAGAGGTGTGCAGTGTTTACTTCATGTCCGACCCACAGTTAGTGCTGAAAATATGTTGGACACTGTTGCTACTGTGATGTTTTTTCCCCTCTAAGAACCTGTGACGCTGTGAGTGAAATGCAGAGAGCTGGGTAGATGCGAACAGGACAAAAGGGATGTGATTTTGCAAAGTCCTGCTAAGCACACCGGTCCGTGAGGGAGCCAATGACCTTTAGACACACACCTTGGCCACACGTGTCACCGGATGGTCCGTGCAGGGTGGCTGCTGGGTCTTCAGTCTCTGTCAGCCCCACGCTCCCAGCACAGCCTGGTCCCGGAGCCTGATCCTAGACCTCCTGGGAGCTTGGGAGGTGCCTCTAGCGCTCTGTGCACCCAAAGTGTCCTGGAGCTGCAGAGATTCTGCTGGTCCCCCTGCAAGAGGGGCCCCCGAGAGAAGTGTTTATTTGCATCAGCTCAGAGGCCCCCTGGGCTCTCTGAAATACTGGAACTGTGGCCACTGTTGGCCCCACACAGGACGTGTAGGTGGATTTTGATGAGGCATTTTATCTCAGTCCAGTGGAAGCGAAGGTCAAAAAAAGACCAGGCTTTTCCACTTCAGTGAGGTTCCGAGAGCCAGATTCACAGAGACAGCAGGTGAAATGGTGGGGCCAGACGTTGGCAGGAGGGGTGGGCAGTCAGTGCTTCGTGGGTCCAGAGTTTCAGTCTGGGGTGATGGAAAAGATCTGGGACTGGATGGTGGTGGTGGTCACACAACACCGTGAATATGCGCAATGCTGAATTGTATGCCTACAAGTGGTAACTTTCATGCATGTTCTACCACAAGGGGTAAAAAACATGCAGTGCATGGCTTGGCTGTTCAGGCGTGAGCTGCAACGTTCCCACCTGCTCTCTGCCTCCTTCTTTTTCAGGCGATGCTGCAGAAATTGGTCCCTTTACAGAAAACTGTAGGTATGAGGCATGGTCCCAGGTGCATAAAACTCCACAAAATGAGTGTTAAACGCAATAAATCAGAATTGCCTTTAAAAGCTTCATAGTTTGCCTTGCTAGAACTGAAAGCCCATAACATTAACACCCTCGGAATAGGACGCCCTGCAAGAAAGGACTCCGGAGGCCCCTCAACCTTTCTGCTGCTGCAGGTGTCAGGATTCTGTGACGCTCTCCCCCCAGGGAACCCCGCCCCCGCTGCCCACAGAGAGGCTGCTCCCCACTGGGCTGCCCCCCAGGTACCCCCCGGTCTCTGCACAGCAGAGCAACCACAGGGCCCGGGGACCTAGTGGGACTTGAGGAAGGCCTGGCTTGCATGGGTTTCAGCCAAATGTTTTCAGAGGAAATAGCAACATTAAAGACGCGGCTGGAGAAAAATTCAGGCAGGAATTTTTTTCTAGTGAGTCAAAGGCACTGATTAAAAGCACTAATTTCGAGAATTTTGTAGCTGTCTCAGAATTACTTGACTGCTTGTTAGACCTCTCCAGCTTCATCTCCCTGCCTTCAAAGGCCTGTCGGGAGGCTGGAGAGGATAAAAGGAAAAGTGATTAGAGAGAAGGAAAAGAGAGCAAGGAAGGAAGGTTTGAAGTGCTGAGAGTCTGCAGAAAGGAGCTTTGGGACGAATACACTGCCTTCCAGTCTGGGACACACTGTTACCACACATCTGAAGCACTACTGGTGGGCAGAACCCAGACCGCTCTTTCCAGCTCTCGGAAACTGAGTGTGGTGCCTTGGAGACAGGGTTTGAAGGAAGGTGGGGATCTGGCCAACCAGGTCCTCTCCAGATAGGCAGATATTTCTAGAACGCCCACAGGTGTGCCCTGCTCAGAAGAGAAACAGATGAGAAGGTCCAAGTGGCCCCGAGTTTCTCATCACCATCACTGGAAAACCAGATCGAACACCAGCGGTCTTCAGAAACGTGAGAGAGGAGACATGGTCCTGCTAAGAGGAAGGGAAGGAAAGCATCCGAGGGAAAACCCCTCTAGAGCCATTGAAAACGGTCATGAGTTTCTGGAGGTGTGTTTTTAAATGTGACAGCTGGTAAGTGTCCTGGAATCTGCTTGCCCCAGACCAGAGACTTCTTTCAGGGCACATCAAGCTTTGGCAACGAAGGTGCAGCGACAGAGGGTAAATGAGTTAGAATGATCTCAGTGGAGTTGCAGGAAATTGTTCTCAATAATCACACACTGAGCGAGTGACTGCATATTTTCTGTCCTTGCCATGAGTGAAGGGCATTTTCTGTGGACCCTGAGAAGGAGGGAGCAAGGAGCTGTTGGAGGGGGCGCTTCCCAACAAAACGGGACAAAACGGCACTTTCTCAGCTAAGACTGGGAGCTGAAGGTCAGGGCAGCCATGCTCTTAGATCATCAAGTCGGGAGGTGGGCAAAGAGGGGCTGGTGATGGCTGACTGAGACCCTGTTTTATGCCAGACTGGGTCCAGAGTGGCATTCTTCCCTCCAGGATTGTCTGGGGCTAATTCTTAACAGTAGTTACAGTACAAGTTGCCTTTGTGGAAGTTGTAATAGTGATCAAATCATAGTTGTAATCAGCTACACTTCTCAGTGCGTTTTCTGGGCCAGGCCTTACTCTTGACACACGAGAAAGTGTTCTTTCAGTCACAGGCTGAAAAGATGAGAGAAAAACTGGCTTCACGGAGTTAAAAAAATAGTAAGTAGAGATGCTGTGTATGCCTATGAAGGAATGCCTTTCCCAGCTCTGCTCTGGCCAGCTGCATAAAGGGCCACATCGGGAGACCCTGCTGGCCCCCACCCCTTTCTGCTCTGTCCTTGCTCTTCGGGGAGCCCCCTTCAGTGGCACTGACCAGAAGGGGATTGATTTAAATGGTTAAAGTGGATTAAAATGCACCGTATCTTGGAGGGAAACGTTTGCATCTGTGCTTTAATCCCCTGCCAAGTTCACAGACTCTTTTCACCTACTTTATCTCATTCAGCTCCCTGAAGAACATTTATATCACATTTGCAGATGAAACATGGAGGCAGCAGGTAATTTCCTCATCTAAAGTTACACAACTGCTTGGTGTGAGAACCAGAGCCCGACCCCCAGCTTCTGGCTCAGGTTAAGGAGCCTTCCAGTATGCACACGATCACTTCGATTGAAACGCCAGGCCAATTTGTGTGTCCTGACACAGAGCAATAAAATGGAACTGGAACTAAAGAGAGAAAAGGGTTTAAGGGAAAATCCACTCCTCCTGTGAAAACCTCTCCAGATGACAAGCTGCTTGGAACCACATAACAATGAAGAGCGGTTGTCTCTCAAAATGCTTTTCTCCAGAAAGTACTCTAACGCGCTGTTTCCTTGTTATCCAGAAATGTGCTGACCGGTCAGCTTGCATTTGCCAAAGCAGCTGTAATTTCCAGTAAGTGTGTGCCTTTCCATAAATCGACTGTGTAAATGTTGGTTTGTGTACTTGTCATGTTAATACATTTTGATAATCAGAACTGACCATCTGTCCTGACGCCTGCTTGGGAAGTACAGCGCAAACCACTCTGCTCCCCCGCGGGCATCGGAGCAAGCGGACCTGCCGGAGAGCGCTTCTGGGAGCGTCCACGCACCGAGGCCTCCGTGGAGACCTGTGGGGATTTTATTGTATTCGACTCCAAAGAAAGAGCCTCGTCTTGGCCGGATAGGCACGCGGCCCCAGTGGGGAAAGCCCCTCGGCCCGCCCGGAAGCGATCCCCCCACACCCACCTGCTCACGCACGTGCTCACGTCGGCACGCACGGCCACCCCGGACAACTCTCGCGGTAGTGTGCACACTCACATTCGTGCACACGCACACATGCACTTTTTAATGCGGTAAGACTCGCAGGAATCGGCGGGGGCCCGCGTGCTCCCTCCCCGCACGCACTGCGGCTGCGCAGGGCGGTGCCGAACGGCCCAGGCCCTGCGACCCAAAGCAGCCTGCGGACGCCCTGCCCCGTGTCTCTGTCCCGGGGGTGACGGTTGGCGCCGGGCGACCTGCGCTCCACCCGCACAGCCTCTCAGAGGCCCTTCCTGCACGGTGGGCACGGCTCCTCTCACCAGGAGCTGGCGTCTCCGGGGTGAGCACCTTAGGGGCCAGAGTGGCTATTTGTCCTTCTCCTGCAGCTCCCGCAGCGCGGCCTGGAGGAGGCGCCGAAGCTTCGAGAACACGCCGCGGGGCGCGCGTCCCTGGGGGTCCCCCGGGGCCGCGCACTCCTGCACCGCAGCCCGCAGCTGCCGCCCAAGCGGGAGGGAGACGCCGGGGCTCCTGAGAGGCGAGGAGAACCAGTGGCGGAAGATCTTGTCACAGATGACCTGGGGGAGAGGGGTTACACGTCAGTTCAGGCCGGAGGGTCGCCCTGGGAGCTTCCCCGACCTCCCTCACTCCGCCCCTCCAAGGGGGCCCCTGGAGGTCGCCGGTCTCCGAGAAGTGCCCGCCCCCCTGGCCCCTGAGCCACCCAGCACAGGCTCGGCGAGGGGGAGGCCGCCTCCCGGGAGGTGGACAGCGCCTTTTCCAGCCTCCGAGCTGTTGGGAACGGACTGAATACGCTGTTGAAGAGAAAAGGGAGCAGAAAGTCACAGGCAGGAACTGCTGGGTGAGGAGTGGGCCCTGGCAGGTCTGAGGCAGCCAGCCCCGCTGTCATGCACTCCTGAGGTCGGGTTTCTTACCCAGAGGTTGGTGACGGTGACAGTGATCACCAGCTGACACGGGGTGTCCTGAGGGCCAGAGGACACGTTGGTGTGAGTGAGATGGGACTTTGAGGCCCAACTGAAAAAAAGTAAATGGGAAAGGAAAGGCTGCTCCTTTAAGGAGCCTTTGGACTGTTTCATTTTAGGAGAAGTGAAAATTAAGCCACTATCTCACAGCCTTCAATTCTCATTGGGTATGAAATTCACTCATGCTGAAGAGCTCTTTAAATTCCCAATTCAATCATGCTGTCTGTTTTACAGTCTCCTCTCTCGTGGGAGGGCTGGACTGAGAGCTGCATACTTAATGTTTTTCTACACCACACTTTGTATTAGATTCACTTAACAAGTGCCTCATTGTTACAGAGCTCCTGTTTCATAGAGGCAAATAACTTTAACTTCTGTTTCCCAACCCCTGCAAGGACAAAGATTCTATTAAAAAACATATTATTTCTTTTTTGAGTTGATAATACATTTTCAGGTGCAAACACTGAAAATGTCCAAAAAGATAGACTGTAATCTTAGTCTCCATTCCCACTCCTGACAGCCAAACACTCAGCCTCTGTCTCTGATAGGCAACCACTTACTTCCTTGAATATCCTTCTGGAGAGGTTATACATACGCATGCATTTCCTTTTTCTTCACTTTCCTTGGATAGGAGTGTATTACACACCTGTTCCTAGAGCTTCCATTCCCATTTAACCAAATATCAGGGTGAGCCTTCAAGCCTTATAAGGATACTCTCTCTGTTTTAATGGCTGAACCTCAAATGTGTGGCTGTGTCAAATTATTGAGCTAGTTCCCTATTGACAGAAATTTAGGTTGTTCACTAACTTTTGCTATTATGAAAAATGCTGCAATAAGTACCTTGCAGGTAGGACATTTTAATTTTGCATGTGAGTAAGTTTCTGGAAATGAAATTTTTGGGCCGGATTATGTGCATTTTTTGTTTTGATAGATATTGCCAGATTAACCCTATAAAAGTCGTACCAAGTTACACTCTCACAGCAGCCTAGGACAAGAATGCTTGTTTCCCCCGTGCCTCACCAACACGTGTTGTCTTTCTTTTTTGCCAACTGGTAAATGAAAGTGGTTTAATTTGTCTTCTTCTTAATCAGTCAGGTTGAAAATGTTTATGCTTCCTTTCCAGTGAATGGTCAAAATGATGTTCTTGCCCACATTTCCATAGGATTGTTGGCCCTTTTTTTCATATTGATTTCTAAATGCCCTTTGTGTATTAAGGATATTAGCCCCTTGCTTAGGTTGGTTTCCTGGGGAGCAGGCTGTAAGATGGAGGTTTGCATGCTGGGATTTACGAAGGTGCGTTCTCAGGAACCATCTTTCCACAGAACTGAGGGAGGAGGGAGAAGGTAGACTTCTGGTTCTGGGGTGACCTACTGAGCTGTTCCTTATAGAGGCCCAGGGGCCAGACTTTGAATATGCCTCTGCACCCACTGACCAGTCAGTAGACACGGCCCCTGGGATGTGGGGTAACCATGGTGAAGAACCTGTGGTGGGCCAAGGACCATCCTGGGGGGCACGTAAGCCTCGGCACCCGGGGACTAAGGGCGGAGTCCGGCCCCTATTCTCCCGGCCTGCAAGAGCAACGGCGAATATTTTGCCAGCTTTCTCTTTTACCTTTTACGTTTCCTCGTGTGTCTTGTAATTTTGTCTTGTTTTTGCCACGTGGATATTTTAAAGATGGTTAACCCTGTCAGTTCTTCCTCTTACCCCCTCTGAGCTTTGTTCTGTACTTAGAAAGGCCTTCCGAACTCTAGGAAAATATTTTAAATTCTCCTAGGTTTTTTTCTGGAACATTTAGGATTTCATGTTTTAGGTGTCAGTATCTGAGCCATCTGGAATTTAGTCTGACATAAGGCTTGAGACAGGAGTTAATTCGATCATTTGTTGTTCCCAAACGTTACAACACTGCTCACTGTACAACCCAGCTGCCTTCCCATGGCCCCAGAGGCTGTGTTTATCACACACTAAATGCCTATGTGTCATTCAGTCTATTTCTGCAATTAAAAAAAATTATATTCCTTTGATCTGTCCACCAACTGATACAGGGCAGGGATTTTTTCTTCTGAGTAAAAGTTTAAGTTAGAAAAGTAATACATACCACTGTAGAAAATTTTGTAAATATAGGAAAAAATGAAGGAAATACAAATTATCTGTAATCCTATGGTCCATAAATAATTGCTTTTGATGTTTTGGTATCTTTTTTTTTTCCAGTCACATACTATTTACCAAAATGAGACCATGTGGTAAATACTGATTTGTAACCTGCATTTTTTTTATTTAATGAATGCTTCGTATTTTTTCATATCCTTAAAACCTAATTTCATCTCCAGGTCTTCAAAGGCAATAGTGATCAAATATGTGCACAAATGAGATTGCTTGACTAAAAGAGAGTGAATATTTGTAACAGTCATGTACCCTCCCGAGAGAATTTAACAATCATGTTAACAATATACTCTTATCTATTTCCCTGAAGCCTCACCTGCTGATTAAATAGCATTTTAACAACTATTCCCAATAGTTGAAAGTAAAAAAATCATGATCACTGGGTTTTCATTTGCACGTAGTGAGATTAAATATTTTCCAGGTTCTCTGGCCCTTTGCACTCCATCTCCCGTGTATTTGTTACATGTTCTCTAGCCAGTTTTGTGTGTGTCCCTCTTGCCTCTTCACAGCTCTATAAGAGCCCTTTCTGTATTAAGGATATACCCTTAGTCTCCCATTATGTGCACAGGGCACATGTTAGTGTTCCCACTTTGTAGGGTGAGGTCACAGGTGGCTGACACTGCAGTGAAAACATCTTGTTCCCACAGCTGAAGAAGAACAATCTCGCTGCAGACCCACCGACGGAGCGAGTCCACGTTACATTAAAGAGGCTGCGCTGGAGAGGCTCCCGCTGGGCTTCCGCCCCAGGGCTCTGCCCTGCCGAGTCCAGGACCGCCAGGTTAACTACAAGTTGTCCAGGTCTCCCCAGGTCAGTCCTTCTACTGGGTGACGTGGCTCCAGGCTCTAAGTCCGTGTCACCAGGTCTGCATCGGGGTCGTATTGGCCTTACGGGTTGGAGGAGTGTAAGGATGAACAGACTGCAGAGGAGGTGAGACTGGGGAGTGGACTGGATAGGAGAATAAAAAAGTAGGAAAGTTGAGGCTAGAGCATAGATCAGCGGCGGTGGAGGTGAGCCCAGCTTCCCTGCCAGGACGTCTTCCTGGTCTTAATCAACACCTATGAGCCGGGCTCACCTGCACCCACCTGAGAGCCGGAGCGAGGGCCGGGAGTGGACATCTGCCCAGAGAAGGGAGACGTCTTCCCACGGCTGGGGGCTTTAGCCCTGCATCTGGGTCTCCCTGACTCTGACCAGATCTGAGAGCCTGGACCCAGTACAGGTTCCTCTTTATTGCTGGTCTCCTGGACGTGGGACACACGCTCTTTCTCCCTCTGTTAACCCCTGCTGGCCTAACGCCTTGCCTGTTGGGACTGGGGTGTGTGCCCAGCCTCTCAGGTTCGGCTGCTTTGCACTGTTTCCAGTCTTATCCTTGGTGGGTCAGCCTCTGGATGCTCATTCTGTGTGTGTGTGCGTGTGTGTGTGCGTGTGTGTAGATGCAGAAATCAGACCCAGAGGGAACAGCAACCCGAGCCCCCATGGCTGCGGGGAGCCCAGTGATGGCTATGCTGGGAGCACCACCCATCAGGCCTGTGGCGTTCCTTGACCAGCAACTCCTGGGGTAGACAACAAAGAACACATGACCCCCCACCTCCCACCATCCTGCTCTTACTGACCACAGCAAGCCTAGGTGGTGTGGAAAGGGCGATGACCTTCGGCTCCGTCACCCAGATGCCACGGCTTGGTGACCAGAGGCACCCAGAGAGAACAGGGTCCCCCCACAGAGGGAACAGGGTCCCCCCACAGAGGGAACAGGGTCCCCAGCCCCGGAGGCAGCACCACTCACCTGCAAGTTGCTGTTGGCTCTCTGGGCTCCACACCTGTGGACTCGGAGGTCACACTTTGAAAAACAGTCAAAGAAATTGCAGTCTTCATCTCCTGTGCAATTCTGTTCGAGAATTTCCCTCATTTTAGGTTCAAAAAAGGCCATGTCCACATCAATAGCCACTGCCTGTAACGGGAACAGCACACAGGTATCAAGAGGACCCCCGGGGGGCTCAGCACAGAGGGAGCCCGTGTAGCGGGCCTGTTCCTGTTGGCAGATGCTGGTGTCACAGGCCTCGGGGGGCACAGAACTCTGCTGGCCGGGGGAGGAGCCAGGCCGTTCTGGGGACACGTAAGCCACTGGCACAGATTATACTGCAAGGATTTAACTGCAGAAAGGACCTGTGCTGTCATTAGTGAAAGCCTAGAATTTGGAACTAGTACCACTTTTCATCTTTAAAAGTTTTCCCAGATTTAAAAGTTGAATCTCTGAAATAATCTTAAAAAAGGAATTGACTCTCCGTCCATTGCTTTCTCACTTGGTTTCTGACATTCAAGTCTCAGGAATATAAAAGCTGTGAGACGCAGACAGTCTACCCCTGTGGATAGAAGCAACAAAATAAAACTGCATTCCAGGGGCAGGTAGAGGATATGATGGTGAAAATGGGGTGGCCGGTGCCTGCGCTGTCTAGTTATGGCCCGTGACCTGAGTCAGCTGGCCTCCAAGGGACAGGGACAAGTGGCAGAGCCAAAGTTCTCAAATGAGGGTTGATACATTTGGACCCTGATCCAACAGCTTCAGAAACTAAGTCACACTATCAGCATGAAAATCTGATGACCCCCTGGAATTTCACACTTATCTTCCTGGCTTCAGACCAGGTAGGCTTCAAAACCAGTAAAAGAATAACATCTAAATTATGCAGATTTTCCTCCACCACCTGAATTAAAAAAAAAAAAAAAAAAGATGAGCTCAAACCCGAGAAAACCTGGACTCTGCCCAAACCAAGCAGTGTATAGCTGCGAGGTATTAAAGAGCTGTTCGAAGACTTGATGAATCTGATGGAGTCTGTGGCGTTTCACAAGCCTTCACAGGTCGGCCTGTGGTAGCATCGCAAAAAGGGGTTCATTTTCTCCTCAGTTCTCTGCAGAGGCACATCCCAGGTGGCAGTTTGTTTTCCCTTCAGAATTGACGCCAGAAGGCAGTTTGTTGGGGATTATTCAGCACAAGAGAGGAGGGAAAATAATTTATTTCCAAATATATGGAGAATAATGACACGAAAGAACAGGGAACGTGTCCCCATTTGAGAGCTTTGCCTAATGACTAGTTCAGGCACCACAAACAAATGATCATTTTAATCAGTTTTTCTCTCTCATTATTTAGCCAAAAGAAATACCTCATTTCTTGATTTATACTGGTTAATACACTAAACGTGTTAGGCTATGCTAATGAGTCTATTGTCTTTTGTAATTTATTTGGGGGCTCCAAGGTCCTCCTCTTCTTTTGCTGGCTCCTGGCCATCTCCTCAGCTTCCCTGGGCCCCACAGTGGAATTCCAGCCTCCTGATATTTCTTTCTTCCATCTCTGATTGGTCCTTTCTTATCTCCCAGGAAGAGCCAGATTAATTTTTTAATTTTTAGTGTATGGTGCAGAATGGATTACAGCTGCTGTGAGCATAACTCAATGCACTAAAATAAGAACAGTGACGAAATGAACAGAAAAGCCTGCATGAGTTTCTTAGGGAACATCCGGAGAATTGTAACATTCTTCCTGCACAAAATTACCTAATTGCATTGTCTTCAGAATTCATCCTGGCATCAGACGAGAAAGGAATGTCGAGGATTATTTTGTTCTCCCCTGGAAAGTGTGCCTCTCAAGTAGAAACCACACCATCTGTTTGAAAAGAGCCCTCAGAAGGGAGGGTGTTTTCCTAGTTTGTTTGCAACCACCGGACAAATTCTCAGACTTGCAAGGGTGACCCTAACCCTAACCCTAACCCTAACCCTAACCCTGGAGACAGTGGGTGACTGCAGTCATCAGTCCTCCCCTGTCATCTGAAGGACACGCCCTCCTTCCACCTGGGCGACACTACAACAGGGGCCAAAGTGGGGACCCACCTGCTGGTCCCTTAGCTGCTAGCTCTGCTGGTTCTCATGCTGAACGCACGGCAGAATCACCTGGAGGGCTTGCCTTTAAAACACAGATGGCCACATCCCATCCCAGAGTTTCAGACTCAGTAGTGGAGTCAGAGAATTTGCGTTTCTAACATGTTCCCTGGTGATGCTGGGACCACTGGTTTTCACCTAAAAGTTGTAAAATCAGAGGTAAAATTCACATTGTGGACCTCCGCATCTGTAAGGAAGGTCAGTAATGCCAGGCTGGGCAAAGGGGGCTCTGCTGTCCTCATCCGAGTGAGTGCTGGGGCGGAGGTGAGGCCCCGAGGGCCCCTGCACCATTGCCCGCAGCAGTCGGGGTTGGTCAGAGCGCAGCTGCAGTTTCACTGAACGAATGTTCAGTGGTGAGCAAGGTGCTGGAAGGCACGTGTTGGGGACCACACAAGCCAGTCTTCTTGCTCACCAAGCAGGGGAGCCTTCGCCAGGATCTCGGCTCTAAGAAATACGCTGAATGAGTCTGGGGTCCCTCCCACTCACAGCTCCTCTGGTGGGGTCTCATGGTGCTCAGGGTATCGCAGACGGGGCTGAGCACCTGCAGAACTCATGGCAACATGTGGCCCCTCCTGGAACTTCCCAGAACCTTCTGGAACTTCCCAGAACCTCTCAGCTACTTCCCTTCCACACTTGGAGCTACCCCCAGCCTGTCCGCCCCTTGGGCCAGCCAGGACGGGGCATTAGGACAAAGCACTTCGGCCAGGATGCTGCAGCGCCCTTCATGGCAACAGAGACACGCTTGGAGAGCGATTCACACTGGGGGCAAATTTAGCTCCCGAGACTTCCAGCTCTTTGAGGAGAGCATCACTGTGCTGCCTGCTGTGGAAGCGCTTAGCTGGCAGTAATGCTACCTTCCTTTTCTCCCTTTATGTTTTTATCTGTGATGAAGAACATTGTTTGGCTGTGAGCCAGGCCCATAATGACCAGCCCACCGAGGTGGCCGGAGTTAAGCTGGCCTGGCCATTCACCTGCAGCAGGAGTAGTGACCCAGGCAAGGACGCCTGTGTTGGGACACCTAGATCACTATAGTGTTAATCTGACGCTGATTACCTGAGCTGAGTTTACCTGAGCTGAGGGGGACCTGGGAGGTGATTATCTTTTAATGAAGCATTGAAGTTCCTCCTGCTTCTCTACCTTGGGTAGTTCTTTGTGCACCTGCACTGCCTGGAGTGGGATATAAAATTCATCTGCCCTCTGCAGAGCAGATCAGAGGCTGCTCTGTCCATGCGGGCAGGTGTGCCTCTTGTGGAAGGCACCAGAACTCCAGCTGTCCCTCTAGAAGTCTTACCCGCAGAAGAGAAGCCAACTAGCATCTCTCCAGGAAGAAAGTATTAGAAAAAGCTGCATCATCCCAGAGCACGGGCAGTGTGAAAACGGTCCCCCTAGTGGGTCCCCGAAGGCCATCCTTCCTTATCATCCTCTGAGTCTCCTCATCTCCTGAAGATTGTTTTCTGTACAAAGCAAGAACTTGTTTTCAAATGGCTCTAAGAAGCTGCTAAGCTGCTTGGAGAAACCAGAACAGCCCTTGAGGAGGACAGACCTTGCCTCCCACTGTCGGCAGCTTTCGTCACAATTCCTGGCCCTGGGGTGTCAAGGGAGTATGTTCTTGAAATTCTCTTGTCCACACCCGAAAGGTTTGGCAGGTCGGCGTGGTGCGGGCTGGCAGGCTGCATCACTTGCAGTGGTTTCCCAGGATTTCAGAAACCCTCCCGTTTACCATTTGATTCGCCCTCCCCAAGGTTCTGTCCTCCCCGTGATAAACACCCTCCCCACCAGGGGCACTCACCGTGAAGTCGCTCCTGATGGCAAAGTTTTCAGGTTTGATGTCACAGAGGTGCAGGCGGTGGGAGAAGTCGTGGTCGAAGTGGGCGACCATGTCCAGGAAGCTGAGCGCCATCCCGCTGACCGCGCGGGCCCGGCTGTGGTCCCCGCGGGGCGCCCCGTCCAGGGGGAAGAGGGCCCAGTGGTGGGGGCTGCCGGCCGCCAGGTGCTCCACGGCGTAGAAGTGGCCGCAGGAGCCCAGCACGGGCGGCGTGTGCGGGCTGAGGCCCCGCAGCAGGCTGAGCAGGACGAACTCCTCCTGCTGGAGCAGCGCCCACAGGCTGGCCAGCTGGCCCCGCCGCCGGGGTCCCCGCCGCCCCAGCCCCAGCGGCGCCAGGCTGCCGTTGGCCAGCTCCAGGCCCAGCGCGCTCCTGACCTCGCCAGCCGCCAGCAGGAGCAGCTCGGCCTCCGGGAAGTCCTGGCCGCCGTCGTCGGGCTGGCCGTCTAGGAGGCCGAGTGGCGGGAAGCTGGAGAAGGCCTCCTCCTCGGACTTGAGGACCACGGGCTGGCCGCGCCAGTCGGCCTGCAGCACCTTCTTGCCCCGCTCGAAGTACAGGCAGCGCCGGTACAGCAGCTTCCCCGCCACGCACAGGTCCTCACAGAGGTCCCCCACCAGCGCGCCGCCGCGGTAGTCCCGGCACTGGAAGGGAGGGGACAGCCGGTCACACAGCGGGCCTTTGCGCCCCAGACCGCTCCTGGCAGCTCTTGAGAACCCTCGAGAGTCTGAACCAGGGGTCAGAGAGCAATTAGGGAGTGAAAGACTGGAGAGAGTGTCTCCTGGTGGTTCCATTTCCCCAACAGGCCCAGGACAAGTTAGGAAGCGTGTCTCCCACTGTCCAGCTGGGTGATGCCAGCAAAGGCCGTGTGCATCTGGGTTTCAGTGTCCTGGACTGTCAGGGAAAGGACTGGGCCCTTGGTTCTCAAGTCTCGGCCCCACATCAAGGTCACCTGGAGAGCTTTTCACCTGCAGCCAAAAACAGCTCAGCCAGATCTCAGGAGGTGGGGCCTCGGAGACCCCAGGAATGACCCTTCCCGTAGGACTGCTCCCTCAGCCGGTTGTTTTCTCAATGGGAAGAGGTGTGGCTGTAAGGCCAGCAGGCTGTGGGAGGGGTCAAGAGGATCCACTGCGGGAAACATGAGTTAGGACACACCTGGTGGCTGGTGGTGTCGGCAGGACTGGGAGGGGAAGCCCGGGGGATGCCTTTTGGAAGAGGAGCCCTGTGGGGTACGTTCCAGAAGTGGAGGGTGTGTTGGGTGCCTGGCCGTGGGGAGGAAGCACTCAGGGACCCTCAGATGGAATTTCTCCTCAACTTCAGAGCTCGTCAGCCCTCCTGCCACGTGGGGCACCTAGTGACATCCCCACCCACCCCCACACAACAAACATTCCTCCCAGGAAGTTGTCCAGCTAGGCCCTGCCCCTCTGACCGGCTAGAGGGGGCGTAGGAGAGGCTGGTGCAACACCGATTGAGAGGAAAGACTATTATTTCTTTCTCTTTCTTTTTTTATCTATTCCAGGAAACCTAGACCCATTTTTACAAGGGTTTGAGCATATTTTCTAACTCCACCTGTTTTCCTGCACAAATGCATCTTCCTTCCATGTGGGCAAATGCAGGTCAGGTGTGTAATTACACGCCGCCCAGACTCTCTGGTGGCTCCATGTTGCTCAGCTCTATTAACCCCACGTAGATTGTACACAGATCCTTCAAGGCAGAAAATATACCTCCAGTGCCTGGATATATGAATAATTACAAAATCCAGAACACTCTGAAAACTGCAAGTTTTTCATGGCTCGTGGGGTCAAGCCTAACTGAAAAGATGTGAGGCTGTTTATAGTCTGAATATATTTGACCTGTGATTTTGCATATTCTTTGCTGCAGAATCATTAGTTGTATTTGTTTAATTTCTTTGGTTACTGGTGCTGCCTCATACACAAAATGTAAGGTGTACTTATGTTGCATATTATCCAACACCCAAAAAAGTGTGAATTCCAAAACAGACCTGGCCATAGAGCATTAGATAAGGGATCGTGGATCTTTAGAAATACTCTCAGCCAGCTGTCCAAAGCATATGACCAAAGTGCTGATTAAAAAAGATACACTCCCAGTTCTTAGAACAAGTATCTGGATTTTAGGGACCATTTTAGGCAGTAACTGGACAACAGCCTGGAAGACCCAAGCCAAGCCATCTGCCCTGGCCCCTCGGCTTCCTGCTGAGGGGCTCCTGCACGCAGCTTCCCTTTGCCGGCGGTGTTAGGTCTCGGTGCATCGTATTGGGATGTGAGGGTGTCATGCTTGCCAAACTCAAAGATGCAAGGGATGGAGACCTGTAGATAGAGTCTTGGACCTTTATCTGCTCCTGGAGCTTGGGAAGCCACCCTGTTTGCCCGGGGCTGGTTTTTTTGTCTTTGGAAAACAAACAGCCTTGATACAGCTGTATTAATAAGCACCCACGAAACTGTTTTAAATATGCTCATTGCTGTATTCATCCTGCAGTTTAACGTAACACAATTTTGGTCAAGTGCCCTCCTTTTACTTTTCATCCTAGCACCTCTTTCCAGGGCTTTGGGTCATGAAATGAAGAGGATCAGGACCCTCTAAGTTACCCTCTTTGTTTGGAATTGCTTCCAAATCGCCCTTGTAAGAAAGCAGCGCTGGTTCAGGCCCCTCTGAGACCTGCTTCAGGATGATCTTAGCCGTAAGGTGGGGATGAAAGGGTTAAGTGGTCGAAAGACCCAAGAATGAAAAGATGTGAATGACAGATAATACGGGGTGTTCATTTTACTTGTTGCACTTTTCTTCTACTTTATCTGGTATTTACAGAGTTTCACATCTCTGTAATAAACCTGATAAGCAAAGGCAACGTTTTTCCTTGAGTGCCTTATAAAGCCCCCAAACCCCTTACATCTGATAATATAAGGTTTAATTCAAATTCAAAATGGTTTAATTCAATTCCATAATCGTTTTTAGAGCACTGTCAAATTTGTAGTTTAATCAAAGATGCTTTTGTACGAAGGACAGAACGGCACTGAGCAAGAAAGGAAATCGGGTGATAGATCCGAGTTTGGTAGGACGAGGTGGCTCCTGCCGTGCTGGGCAAAAGGGAGAGGAGGCTGTGGGGAAGGTGGACATGGGTGTGGATCTTGGCCCGGCCACCGCACCCAGAGCGGGGAGCATGGAGGGTATCAGCTGTGACTGCCTGGGGCCTTCACGCTGCTCATCTGGAACTGCGGCCAAAATTATCCCTGTCCTGTGAGCTCAGACACCCGCTCCACTCCCCCAGGATGGCATTGGCCATGGACAAGCTACTTCGGCCACGCCGGCCACCTTCGCGTTAACACCACCGCTTTCCCAGCTCAGCCCAGCAGTGCGTGAACTGAGCCACGATCCAGCTACAGGTGATGGGCTCAGGAGTCACAGAGCGAGGTAGCTGCCTTCCAAACTCCTACATGACAGTGGAGTAGGAACAAGAAAGGAGCACAGCCAGGCTCGGCTCTAGGGCAGACTGGGTTTGCCTCCGTGTGTTGTGTTTCCAACACGATGATGACACTGTGTCACAGGAGACCTGTGAAGGTCAACCAAGGTCACCTGTGCAGAGGACCTGGTGGTCTCTGTGAATGCTAGTCCCTCCCACCCTGCCCAGCCCTGGTCACTAGAGGGCTCCCTCCCCCCAGGAGGCTTCTTCCTGCAGAGATGCGTCCCAGCTCAATTTTGGAAGACAAACTGTGGGCCACCTAGCGGACCAGGAGGGAGAGGGCAGGGAATGACCTGCACAGGGGCCCGTGGTTGCAAAGTTGCTTGTGGGTTCAGAGAGCCAGACACAGTCTAGAGTATTGGAGAGCAAGTTTGGAGCTGACACCAGGGTGGGAGGGGCTGGGGTGTCCTGCCAAAAACTCCGCTTGCCATGTCTCCACCTGCAAGGTTCAGATCCACACTGAGGCAAAGTATACATGAGACTAGTTATTACAGAGCTGCTCTGTCATCCTCCTTCACGAAGAAGTGTTTTGGGCCTATCAGTTCCTACTCTTCTTATTCGGAATGTAAAATTCGTCCACTGTGGCTGCTCTGGTTACCAGTGTCCTGTGAGTGAGTCTGCAGGGTCTTTTTGCATCTCTGTGCCTGCCACACTCAGAGAAAGACTTAGCTCAGCATTTAAAAAACAGTCAATTTAAAGGACCAATGACAAGTTTACAAGCTAATTAAAAATTATCATCATGTTAGAGACAATAGTGAAATTATTTTATTGGCAGTATGTCCTATTAAGGTAGCTAATTTTTTTAACTCAGTAGAAGTGGGTTATTTACTTAAACTCCATTTAAAAAATCACTTTTCTCTGAATATGAGGAGGCCCTAACTGCCAGCTTGAAGACAGATACATTTCTGTACCCAAGTGCATGTGCATACAAAATCCAGTGGTATCAGATTTTAAGATAAACTGGGGGGGAAAAAACAAGTTAAAATCTCATTGTAGTTAACTGGCATTTTTTTAATTAACGAAATTCACAGCAGATTCCTGTTTCTTATAGCTCGTGTGCAAACTACAAACATGCATCCCCAGTAGTCCCAGTTCCTGTAGGAAGCGCTCTTAGAACCTCTCCAATTGTATCGCGGTTCTCAGGCAAAAACAAAACCTGTCCCCTCTAGTCTGGGAAACTGGTGACAGGGTCTCAGAGGTCATGCCTGGAGGCTGGGTTTTCTTTTGTGTGCTTGTTTTTGTTTTTAAGGAGCATTAAGTTCTTGTGTGGTTAGTAGCATGTCTCACCACGGAATTCCTTTGCGGACTCTCAGAGCAATTAGCCAGCCCACTGTGCAGCCCTGCTTGACCCCTGGACAGCTTAGAAGACACACATGACAAACATGGCCAGAGCGCTCGGGAAAGCAGAGTCACCCTCTGCGACAGAGTCCTTCTGGGGGTGTGCCCTGCGTGTCCCACCCGGCCTTGGCTTCCTCTCAGAGCAAAGGAAGATAAGCCTGCCCTAGTGAAAAGAAATCCCTGATGTTAGTGACTAAATTAAATCACCTCAAGACCTAACTAGTCTCTGGAGAACAGAGTCTGCGGGAATCTTTCTGAGATGCTTTGGAAGTGATATGCTGTGCTGAAAACTTAGTTTTCAATATTGGAGAAGCCAGTTACTGTCATGGGGTCTCTCCTCTCCGAGTCACATCCTGGCTCCTGACACAGTAGCTGTGTGAATTGGGACAAGTGACTCCACCTCTCTGGGCTCGGTTTCACCATCTGTGAAATGGGGAGAGTGAAAGCAGATCCCTCCCAGAGGCTGCTGAGGGGATGAAACAGTACACATAAACCTACTTAGCTCGGAGCCTGCCAGGGTGAGCATCGGCGGGGCCCCGCCATGAGGTGCGCTGTCTGCAGGACCCGGCTTATAAATTATCAAGCACAGGGCAGGGGGATATAGCTCAGTGGTAGAACGCGTGCTTATGCTTCCTGGTTCAATCCCTTTGCCTCCGTTTAAGAAAATTGGAAAGTAAATTAATTAATTATCAAGCCCAGCACAACGCTCACCAACCTGGCACAGCCTCCTGACCCGGTGCACTGGGAAAGCAGGGTTCTAGGAACCTTACGGAGGTGTCTTGATTATGGGATGTGCTGAAGAGCCATGATGAACAGGAGGGCTGCCGTCTGCCTAGAAAATTCCAAATCTGGGAGACCCAGGGCTCAACTCTGGAGCCATTCCAGCTGGCTCTTCTCTCTTTCCCTCTTGAGTGTGGAGGGTGGTGGGCTCCCTCTGGAGGTGGGGTGAGGCCCGGGGAGGGCACCAGCACACCTCCCAGCTCATAAGCAGCCCCTCAGCTTCCTCCACAGACCCCGGCACGCCAGCAATGCCACCTGCCTGGTGGGAGGGCACAGAGGGTCCCCACGACTCCCCGGGCTCCGCCTGACGGAAAGGGGCTCCCCCGGGCTCAGCTGCAGCTATTTCTTCAGTGCTGGTGTTCAGAGTGAAAGCTAATGAGCGTCTGGAGGCCAGTCAGAAAAATAACAGCCAGTTTTATTACGAAGGATAAAAGCCAGGCAGAATGAATTGAAAGTGCTTGGGGAGCCGGGAGACAGAGGCTCGATTCAGTCCTGGGAGGCCACAGTGCCAGCCTCGGCGTGGTGGCCTGGGCCCAGCAGAGTCTGGGATGTGGAGACCGGGGTCCTATTCAAACCTCGGTCTCGTCTGCAGTGTCCTGGGTGAAAGGAGCTGGGTGGGGCTCCCATGAGCAAATCCAGATGGAGAAGGGAGAGAGTCAGGTCCTGAACGTGGCGTGAGAAACAGCAGCCTGAAACAGGGCCTCCAAATATGCTCCCACCAGCATCAGGTCACTGAGACCATGGCAGGTGAACTTCAGGGGGATAGACAGATGTGGTATTTCAAATCTGTCTTTTGGCCACAGGAAAGAATGAGAGTCTTCAAAGGCAGAACCTGTCTCTTCAGCTTGATGTCAGACTAAAAACAACCCCTTAGGGCTGCCACTGGAGAGATTTTGGCAAAGCCCCCAAACAGAATTGGTTTTAATTTTATGAGCTGGGATGCTGGGAAAGTTATGATTAGCAATTACTTAAGTTACACTAGGCTATTTAATTTCCATTAGGCCTTCTCTCGCTTAGCCAAAGGTAAAGAGATGAAACATAGTGTTTGTTTTTTATTTTAATCTAAAAGACTATCATATTATTTTTGTAAATGGGTGTTCCATCCTCTCCAAACTATTATTTTTTTTTTACTATAATTAGTCAATCAGTCTCCCCAAAACGGGGGGGAATGTCTCTATCAGCGAATGGAACTTCTAGATGAGCTATTGAGATCAGTGTGCTCTTGAAGCTTACAGAAAACTTGACAGACCTTCATTGTGACTGAACAGATAGATTGACAGACAGATGACAGGTGATTGGTTATTGGCGGGATGGAGGGAATTGACTAGGATCTCATCAACGTTGATGAGATCAATTCACGAGGACGCGTCAGACTCGGGGAAAATAATTTGGTTTAGCTTGTCCATTTCACCTCATTTCTTTAGTTTTTCCAATCTCACTTCAAAAAATAGCGATTTACATGAAAGCCTTTATGCTACCATAAAACCTGCAATCTCAAAAGGCGCACCCATACAAAAGCAATTGGACTTAAAACTTCCCTTGCGTTTCTTGAAGATTTCTTAGAAAATAGATCACTTTTCACACGAAATGCTTAGGGGCACTATTTTAGGACGTGAATAATCACTTAATCAATGTAAGAACTAGTTGGCACTACCTTCAATTTTCTTGGCCTTTCTGCTAGGGGTTCCTACTTTTATTCAAGTCTCTAAATGCGCATCAGCTTCCGAACCAGAGAGACTAAGGAGCTGCTAACGTTTGGAATCAACTAATGCGCATCTGGGGCCCAGGGCGCGCAGCAGCCTGCAGGCTGCATTTCTGTCTCTCCCTAGTTGCCGGACCCAGCTAGGGAGCCTATTAGGAGACTGCAGTCAGAACCCCAGGCCGGGGCACCGCTGGGGTCCGAGCCGCCTCCCAAGCGGTCCGCTCGCCTGAGCGCGCTCTGCCTTGGGTCCTACGGACGCGCCTGGGAGAGCTGCTGCCTTGGCGGGGGGGGGGGGGGGGGGGGGCGGCAAAGGCCCTACTAGCCGTCTGCATGGGGCTCGGTGAGGTGCAGCCCAGGCTGGAATCACAGAACAGCGGCGGGTCGAGACGGGGACGCCAGGGGCAGAGGCGTGGTCCCCACCGGCCCCCATCCCTCACCAGCAGACTCGGAGCAGACCCGCAAACTTTTGTTAGGAGCTCAGGCTCGCGGGCGGCGGAAGGGCAGTGGGGCAGAAAGGTTATCTTGGGACGAGGGGCCAGTTTTGGCAAATGGGGAAGGACACCCCCGCGCCCCCACAGAGGACTCCCGGGCAGAGTCCCATGCTGGAAACCGGATGGTGCGCGCCGAGCACTCCCTGCCGGGCGTCCGGACCCCCCACCGTGGGTGCCACGGCCGCCCCCGAGTCCCCGGCCCCCAGGGCGCGCGGCGCGGGGCAGTGAGGCGGCGGGACCTACCAGCGCGGCCAGGATGCGCCGGCTCTTCTCGTCGGTGCAGCGCTCGGAGAGGACGCCCGGGTGCGCGCGGAGCAGAAGCGCGGCCGCCAGCACCCAGCCCGCGGTCCACGCGGCGCAGGCCAGCAGCGCGCCCCGCCCGCACCGCCCGCACCGCCCGCGCAGCCCGCACCGCCCGAGCCGGCCCCGCGAGCCCGCTGCCCGTGCCATGTCCAGCCCGCCGCGCCCCGCGCCCTGCGCTCGCGTCTGGGCTCCGCGGCTCGGCGGGGGAGGGGACGTGGGGGAGAGGCCGCGCGAGGGGAGGGGAGGGAGGGGAGGCCCCCGGGTCTCGGGCGGGCGCCTGGCCCGCCCCGGGGGTGGGGTGCGGTGTTGGGAGGC
Organism: Camelus dromedarius; assembly: GCF_036321535.1. Lineage (NCBI taxonomy): Eukaryota > Metazoa > Chordata > Mammalia > Artiodactyla > Camelidae > Camelus > Camelus dromedarius. The sequence goes on from NC_087463.1 coordinate 24,600,703, forward strand.
CAAAACCCGTGCCCGTCCGAGCACCCGGGGGGCAGGGGGTGTCCGCGCGCCGGACGTCCTGCTCTACCCGTCGCACCCCGCCACTGTTTTCACTTTTTCTTTTTTTGCACCTTTTTCTCAAGACCAGCTCCCCTCTTGAACAGAATCCGCATAGATTCAAGCTCCCCCCCGGTTTAGACTCCCAGCTCCTCTGTCGACACACCTTTGATTCAGACAAGCTCTCGCCCCTTCTCAGGGCTGCTGCTCAGTGCCCCGCACTCTTGTCTTTTTACAAACCGCCCCCACCCACCCTGCGATCGCTGGTTGCTCTCGGCTGCAGCTCTGTGCCCCCGCCCGCATCTACCTCTCCACTAGACTCTTGCCTCCTCCCGGTCGGCCCCTGCTGGGGTCTCCTCCAGGCACTCGCCGGGTGAGATCCCGAGTCGGGGGTCCGGGACAGTCTGGGAATGTCTTGGCGACGCCCGCCCACCTTTCCCAGGCAGCTCCTCCATCCAACCACCCTCGCCCAGGCTGCCAGAACCTTTGGGCATCCTTTCCAGCGGGGTAGGGGGAATCCCTGCAGTCTTTAAACGTTTTCCTTACCCCTGGCGAGGAGAAAGTGTTCACTGAATGTATCTGAATCTCTGTTTATGTGTATTTGTAACATCATCTGGGGAGCATGCTTCAACACTCAGTCGCCGTGGTAATATAAAACAGGCAGGAGCCCCCGCCAACAGAGCTGTCCCTGGTTCTTGCCAGCCTTCCCCCACCCCACCCCACCCCCGCTGCTCTCCACTCCCTGAAAGCATCTATGTCTCCCCTAAAGAGAGAGTCCTGGGCAGGTGGTGCGCTGGGAGGTGAACTGTCACAGCTGACGGCCTCTAAAAGCTGCCCCACCCCAGAGGCTCCTGCATTCGCTCAACAAAAGCTTATTATTCAGCCAGCCCATCCCGGATCACCCTACCTGACCGCCCTGCTCCTGAGTTTCATATATTTTCTCCCCCAGTGCCAGGATAATAGGAATTACCCTCCCCCTGATTAAGGATCCTGTAATTATCCCTGAGGAACTGGCTTCTTAACTTAGTCTATTCTGCAACTTGCTGGTTCAACTTTTAAGTTTCATGGCCCAGTGGCGGAAGTCTCCAGGAATTATGACACATCAAATTAACAAATGGTCAGCCCTGAGGAACACTTTGGGTGCAATGCAACTCTTCCCTAACGCAGTGGACACTTGGGATTTGGGGGTCGCTGCATTGTTAGTAATAGTGCCTGTTGGAGTTCCCTCCATTTGACCAGTTCTCCCGACTCCCCACGCCCGCCAGGGCACACCCAAATAGAAGCAGAGTGTGGCAGGATTTCCCTAGGCTGGCTGTAGCGAAACTCCGTAGTCTCCTTTCAAAATTGTTGTGGAGCAAAGAAGGCATCCTAGGACTCAGCTTTAAAATCTTGACTTGATGGTGTAAAGGTGATTCCCTTTCCTAACAGTTTTATTTGGGGTGGGAGTGGGGGTGGGGTGGATGGCAGGGACAGGAGGAGAAATGAGACAAAGAAGTGTTAACACTTACCCTTTAAAACCTAGGATCAAAAACCACGGAGGGAGGGAGCAGAACATGAGATCAAAATTAACATCAGGATCTGCAAGACAAGTTTTACTTTGGTAAGTTTTAGAAATACATTATTAATCACACTTCCTTGGGCACTTTATAAAGAAAAGTATGCAGAAGAAAAGAAAATGATAACCCCACAATAACGCAATCCTTTAAACATTCAGCATTGTTTTTTCAGCTGAAATGTAGTTGGCATACATCATCATTGCTTTAATACAGAAGTTATGTACTCTCTAGAGCCAAAGCAAAACATTTGGGATACAGAACCTATGCCGGGCTGCCACCCTGTTGTGCAGTTTGCACACTGCACAAATCTGCGGAGGGTGGATGGGGCTGAAGTCCTTCAGAGTTCAGGCCACCAGGCCCTTTCCCTGGGAGCCCCATCAGACCCGACCTGTCTAATGGGGACTTTCCTGGGGGATCTACATGAAGGTGCCTTATAGGTCAGCTGTACCCTTGGTACAAGATACTCCCCTAGAGCAGCAAACAACTAAACAAATAATTACATTAACGATAAAATGTGAAGCTTTGACTTAAGGAACTGGGAAAGACGAGTTTGGTCTCATCATTTGGGAGCGCCCGCTTGTGACTAAGAATGACTGACGGCCTCGGCAGGGGGTGGCAGGGCCTGCAGGTCAGGATTAGGGTACCTGCAGAGCTGGGGGCGTGGCTTGGCCCAGCGCAGGCTTCACTTCAAGTTGATTTGAATAATCTGACTCCTTAAAAAAAAAACTATGAAATCCAAGAACTGCTTTCCCCCAGTCCCTCACCCAAACTATGAAAACCGAAGTCATAATATTAGAAGTGGCTGAGTACCGCGATCCTGCCCGGCATGTTCTGTTCGCAGGGAAATTCTCAAGGTAGTTTTCCTTTGTCTTGAAGGAGATGGAAATTGGGTTCAGTACAATCACAAGGGACAAAAAGACCTGTGAGATGGAGAAAACAAACTCATGGTTACCAGTGAGGGAAGGAGGTGGGAAGGTATAAATTGGGAGTTTGGGTTTTGGAGAGACTAACTACTACATATAAAATAAACAAGTTTCTACTGTAGAGCACAGGGAACTATATTCCATATCTTGCAGTAACTTATAATGAAAAAGAATATGAAAAGGAATATATGTATGTACATGTATGACTGATACATGATGCTGTGCACCAGAAATTGACACAATACTGTAAACTGACTATACTTCAATTAAAAGAAAAACAACAACAACAAAAAAGACCTGTGAGCAGCGACTGGGGTTCCAGAGTCCAGGCCCAGGGACGTGTGTTCACACTCAGACACACCCACTGCAACCAAGCAGAGGGAGCACACTCTGTAAGCAGGGTCTGTCTAACTGAGCACGTAGACCACACTGCCTTTATTCACTTATTCCTTCCATTAGACCAGAGGCTCCTTGAGGGTAAGGGCTGTGTCTCATTTCTGTTGTAACCAGCACCTAATCTGGCCCCTGATTCAAAGGAGGTCCCTAAAGATTTGCTAAAGAAAAGAGTGGAACCTGTATCCTAGCTTTCTGTCTGAAAGATCAGAAAACTTTGAGCATCCTGTGGAATTTTTCTTGAGACAGTGCTTTTAACATGCGAATATTTCCTTGTGATTTCCTGAGGCTAAGTGAAGCAGTCCAGACTCATCTCGGGGCTCGGGATATGCTTGAACATAAATCCTCTGGGTTCTGAACTCATCTTTTGACAGTTGGACTTGTCACTGAGAACAGAATTTGAATATTTTGCTTATAGGCCTTTACTAGAAGAAAACGTAAAATTCTATAGCTTTGACTCGGGTTATACTAGACAAAGAGGTTTATCAGTGCTTAATTCTACACGTTTCTATGAGTTTATAAAAGTATTTTTCTTCCTCTAAGGGCTTTGAAACAACAGATATACCCATGTTTATACAGTACTTGATATGTTCCATTACTGGCTCACACAATTCTCCCAGCAACCTGGTGGGTGGACTGAGTGCATGTTGTCATCTGCTGCTTCACAGGAAAGAGTATTGGCTTTTTTAACCCTTATTTTATCGTTTTTCTTTATTTTTTAATTTTTTTGTGTTTTTTTCCGGCTTTATTGAGATATAACTGACACGTAAAATTGTAAAAGTTTAAGGTTTACAGTGTGGCTATTGCATGGCACGTATATATTGCAAAATGATTACTACAGTAAGGTTAAACATCTTTCGATTAACAAAATTACCATTCTGTTGTTGTTATAGTAAGAACATTCAACATTTACTCTCTTAGCAACTTTCAAGGATGCAATATAGTGTTGTTAACTATAATCATTCTGTACATTAGATCCCCAGAATTTACTCATCTGAAGCTGGAAGTCTGTACTATAAGTATATATATTCTTTTTCATTATAGGTTAATATAAGATATTGAATATAGTTTCTTGTGCCAAACAGTAGAACCTTGATGTTTATCTATTTTATATATAGTGATGTGTATCTGCTAATCCCAAACTCCTAATTTAGCACCCCCTACACACATACACACTCTCCCCTTTGGTAACTAAGTTTATTGTCTGTGTCTGAGTCTCTTTCAGATTTGTAAATAAGTTCATTTGCATCATTTATTTAGATTCCGTATGTAAGTGATGTCATGTGATATTTGTCTTTCTCACTTAGAATGGCAGTCTCCAGGTCCATCCATGTTGCTGCAAATGGCATTATTTCATTCTCTTTTATGGCTGGGTAGTATTCTGTCATATAAATATACCACAACTTCTTTATCCAGTCATCTGTTGATGGACATTTAGGTTGTTTCCATGTCTTGGCTCTTGTAAATAGCCCTGATATGAACATTGGGTGCATGGATCCTTTTGAATTAGAGTTTTCTCTGGATATATGCGGTATTGGCCTTTTTAAGTAGGATCTGTTCGTGGGAGGAACAAGGTGAGAGGCCGACTCACCTGCTTCTAGGAGTTGCCCACTTTAGGAGCGGATAAAGTGTTCTATACATGTCACAATCATTTATTGAAGTATCCTGCCTCAGGCCAAGAAAGTTTCAAATATTTATCAGCTTTACGGGTCATTTGCAAAATGACAATCAAAACAAGATTCTAGCTCATGCTTAGCTTTGCTTGGATCTCTGTTTCCCCTTCCCAGCAAGGGCAACCACATTTGCACAAGGGCGAACGCTCAGGAACGGGGAGGCCGCCTTTCGCCTTTCAGAAGGGGGTGCATTCCTGATCACCTGTGTAGTTAAGGGGTGAGGGAGGATAAGCCTGAAGAAAATGAGAGACAGCCAAGCTTCCCTCCTTACTCGAGAAACCTCTGCCCACCCCTGCACGTCCCACACTTCAGAGAGCTCAGCTGCACCATCCTTGGGGGTTCACTTTATCCACATATTTACCTTGCTTTCCTTCAAAATGAGATCAGCCGCATTTTAAAATGAGAGTTTTGTTTTGGAAAAGAAGGAGAAGTTACTTCACTGTCTGAACCAGCCTCGGGGTGGAGTGGGGGATCTGGGTGCAGGTCTCACTGGGAGTCCTTTGCAGCCAGAGTCCGGGGACTCAAGACATGAGGAGACAGGAGCTTAGAATTGTTAGGGGGAAGAAAAAACCAAGTGGGGCTTCTCTCACAGTTTTGCCTGAAGTCCCAGAATCACGCAGTTCATAAAGCTCAATCACTGCTCTACGCTGGTTCAGGAGAATTCCTGAAGGATGCGGGCAAAGATGTAGTGTTGGGGCTTTCTTTACAGCGCGCTATGTGACAGCGACAAGCTGGAAGCAACCTAAAGGTGTGCGCTGGGGGTTGGTCTGGTAGCCCTTAGTCATCTTCTGGCGGAAAAATGTATGCTGTCATCAAAGATGGTGCCATGAAGTCGGTGTGGGTAGGTGTTACAGGAGAAGATGTCCTTTTTCCTGGCCCTGCCCATTTCCTTCTCCCCGCACACCCCACGTTTTCTTAGGGAATCACACCATCTCATGCTCAGTCCCTGTGGTTTGTCCCGAAATGCAGGGGGGTGAGTTTGTAAGAAAGCCCACCGAGGAGGGCGAATCTCCCCACCACAGGGTCGGCCGAGGGCCCCCGGCCAACGAGTGGCAGGGAACTGTGTTCTGGGGCTTTGTTGGAGCCATTGGGAAGGAGGCTTTGTCCCGCTGAGGATGCCAGACTCTGAGGATGCGGGGCCGGCCGGGGGCCACCATGGGGTGGGTTGGGGGGAGAATCAGCTGGAGAATAAGGTCAACCACGAGGAGGGAGGGGAAGGAGGGGCAAGACTCACCAGGACTTCATGTGAGCCTCTGACCTTTCCATCCCCTAGTGGACAGACCCCCTTTGTGGATAAAGCCAATTTGGGTTGGGTCTCTGACGTTTACAGTGAGCACAGTCCTGGTCAGTACAGACATTCGTGACGCGTCACTGAGTGAAAAGGCAGATTTCAAAACGTTATGTCCCATCTGAGTTTTTCTAAGCACACCGTGCACTTATTTACACACAAAACCTATGGAAAGAGGCATCAAGACGTTTATCGCGTTACCCCTAGTGGAGGGGTGGCAGGCGATTTTTATCTTGTTCTCTTTACGTATGTAAGTTTCTAATTTTATTTAAGACAAGCACGCATTATTTACGTAATGAAAAAGCTTTTTTTAAATGAAGTATAGTTGATTTACGAAGTGGTGTCACTTTCTGGTGCACAACAAAGTGATTCAGTTACACCTGTGTATTCTTTCTCATATTCTTTGAAAAAGCATTTTTCCTTAAAGAGAGAAATTACCGGAAGAGAAGCAGACACGAGACCTCTGGTGTCAGCGGCTTCTAGTCTCAAGAGTGGCTGTGGTGCTGGTCGCCGGAGAGATGCCGTCTGGGCCCGCTCTGTCAGGGCTGGGTCGTCCCCTGTGACCTCCCGGCCTTGCTCACCTTGCTGGCAGGAGTTCATTCACTTATTCGCTCTCCGAGCACCGCCCCCCCTCGGTGAGAGCACACCCTCCGCCACACGGACTCTCTGCAGAACGGGCTATGACATCTCTGCTCCTCTCTGTTCCCTCCTGCCGCCCGTGACCGCCCCCCAGGCACCCTTCTAAAGGGCAGGTCTGAGGCTGCTGTTGCCAAACCTCTGTGGGTCCCCGGACCCCCTGTTGGGCCCTGCATGACCAGCGTGGGAGCCACAGTGGTGGAGGGTCTGTGGGCCAAGCCCTAGGATTATATAGTTTCTCCTCTCTTTCATCCTTGTCATCTTTCAGGAGCCAGAGAAAACCTCTCACCCCCCTGCCCAGAAACTCGGGAATGGCCCGTGCCCCTCCCTCCTTGTGCCTGTAAGACGAGGGGCCTCAGCTTCCTCCTGGCTAAGGGCAGGCGGCCTCCGGGATCAGAGCCCCTTCACACCCGAGCTTCTCAGACTGCGGGGGTGTTGGCTTCATGATTTGTTAACAGATTTACGGAAGCATAATTCACATACCGTAAAATTTCCTCATTTTATGTATGCAATTCAGTGATTTTTAGTAAATTTAGAGTTGTGGGACGGTCACCACCATCCGGTTTGGGAACATTTCTATCACCCCAGAAGGACCTCTCCAGCCCATTAGAATTTGCTCCCTATTCCCACCCCCAGCCTCGGGCAACTGCTAACCCGTCTTTATAGCTTTGCTTTTTTCTGGGCATTTCATAGAAATAAAATCATACAATAGGCATGTTTTGTGTCTGGCTTCTTTCACTCAATCTAATGTTTTTGAGGTTCATCCACATGGTAAGAGTGTCACTCCTTCATTCCTTTTGTTTTACTGGATGGTACTCCTCTGTATGGTTAAGTCACGTATTGTTTATCCACTCATCAGTTGGTGAACATTTGGGTTGTTTCCACTTTTTGGTGTTACAAACTTTCCTGTACATGTCTTTATGCGAACATATGTTTTTATTTTTATTGACTTCTGAGCAATGAAATTGCTGGGTCTTCTATTTTTTACTTCTAGCTGAAGAAATTGCCAAACTCTTCCGAAGTGGTTGCATCATTTTACATCCCATCAGCCATGTGCCAGGGTTCCAGTTTCTCTGCATCCTTGCCAACACTCATGATATTGGTTATAGTGGATCTAAAGTGGCGTTTCAGCTTGATTTCCTCGTGAAGAGACGTCATTTTATTTTCAATGGCCAGAAGTGGCCCCACAATTTATGTGATCATTCTTTCTTGTCCTGCAGTGAGGTCCTTTTATGACAGAACCACACTTCAGGACTTTTAGGGCAGCTCGTTGTCCTCACATCTTAGAGCACCAGTGATGCTGCTTAACGTCGGTGAGCTGAAGGCCTGTAGGCACCCAGCATGGTTCCCTGCGCTGCCCTGAGTGTAAGATTCTGGAACCACCCACTGCGTCTTCTCTGTGCTGTTTTGCTGGTGCCTTTGCTGTGAGTTGAAGTTGGCCAGAAATCTCTGTACAAAAGGGATCACTGTGTTCCTTGCTGGGTTCTCCTTGGTTTACAAGCCTCTGGGGTTTCCGAACCGCTCACACAGTTGCACCACATTGTTTGGGACAAATTAGGAAATCTCTAACCGTTTTTTGGGCCTCTTTCTTGCATTTTCATTTCAACTCAAGACGCAGCTGCTGGTTGGGATTTCCCTCCAGTGCAGGAGGAGCGGTGGGAGCACTCACACCTCCCCCGACACCGTGGGCGCCGGCGGGCACGCGTGGAGGAGCCCGTCAGGCCCGTTCCATTCACCTGGAAGCCCCGCGCGGGGCAGACCTGCATCTGCGCCTCAGCCCGGAGACTCCTGCACAGGGGTTCTTAGGAAAGGGTGACGTTCCAGAATTTCTTTGCCTTTTGGCAAAAGACATGCAACTGTGCAGGGAGCAGCTCCACCGGGAAGTGTGCCTGGAGCAGTCTGCAGCCGGAACGGCCCACCCAACTTGAAAGTGGGGCCAGATAAGCGGGTCTCTTTCACCAGCGGACGGAAGCAGAAGGCCCTGGACTCTGATGCATCTAAATCGGGAAAGGCTGATGCCGTGGCTTCCGCTACATTGCCAAATAAACGTCCTGAAGATACCCACAGTTCTGGAGTAAGATTCTTCTCAGCGGGGGTTATCAACTGTCACCTATGAGAAGCCACAGTGTCAAGTCACCCCGATTTCCCCTCAGCCCCAGTCACCTCGGCTCTCCAAGTGCTGCTGAAAGCCAGTGGTGGCCTTGTGAGTGAAGAGGTGGCATTATTACATCAAAGAGGTTGTGCCGCCTCAGCCCTGCTCCCCAGAAAGCATCCTTGTTCAGCCTCAGACATCCTTCCTAGGAGCAGCGGGCTGGATGCTGAGGAATCCAAGATATCAGGACACTCACTGCTTTTCCATCCAGATGCCGCCGGTTTCGTGGGAGAACCAGGTGTGTGAAACACATGCCCACCCAGGCATTTAGACAGTGCCAGGTGGAGCGAGGGGAGGGGAGGCAGGAGGTGGTGCTGGAGGTGAGCCTTGCGGGCTGAGTAGGGGCCACCGGGACAGAAGGAGGACTCGGGGGCTCCGTGGCAAAGACAGAGGGGTGCAGGCGGAGGGCCTGGGCAGGGGTCTGGGCAGGAGAGGGTGGACTGGCGGCAGCAGGCAGCATTTCACAGAGCAATCAGATGCCCTGGGCTGGAGCATGGCCTCGACTTCCTTGTCCAAGATCACTCAGGGCCCCGTAAAGGAGGGACTGGAGACAGCCTTTGTGGGAGGGAGGGATGTTGTCGTGGTGGCCTGGATAGGACTTGCCAGCTAGATGTGGGGCCTGAGGGGGCCAGCTGAGACCTGCAGTGGCCCAAAGCGCTGAAAGGATGGTGGCACTCCTCCCCTCCCCAGCCAAGTCAGCAAAAGATAATCCTCAACCATAAACCAACTGCGTGGAAATCTTAAGGAATTTTCCCTTCCCCGTGATGATTACTCCATTGCTCCCCGTGGACTCTCCAAAATAAAACCAAGTACTTTGAACAAATATTTTGAGGTTTTGTGCCATCCATGTGTCCTAAACATGTGCTGACAGTCCCCACTGAAGCATCCTGTGTCACCACCAGGGGACGGCAAATTGGAACAACAGCAAGATGTCACTGCACACCTATCTGAATGGCCAAAATCCAAAATCCAAAACGCCGACAAAGCCAAATGCTGGTGAGGGTGTGGAGTAACAGGAACTCTCGTCCTCTGCCGGGGGAGCTGCAGAATGGTTCCACCCACCTTGCGAGACAGTTGGCAGTTTCTTACAAAACAAAGCACATTCTGACCACATGATCCAGCAAATGTGCTCCTTGGTATTTACCCAGAGGAGTCACGTCCACACAGAAATCTGCACGTGGATGTTTACAGCAGCTTTAATCAAGATTGCCAACTCTTAGAAGCAACCAAGATGTCCTTCGAATATATGAATGCATTAATAAACTGAAAGATACATAATTTCCCATTAGAAAACATAATTTTTTATCATGGTAAAATATATATATAACATAAAATTTACCGTTTTAACCATTTTTAAGTGTATAGTTCAGTGGCATGAAGTACATCCACTTTGTTGTGCAACTACCACCACCATCCATCTCCAGAACTTTCTGTCCTCTTAAACTGAAACCCTATCCCCATTGAACAGTAACTCCCATCCCACCCTGCCCCCAGCCCCCAGCAACCGCTACTCTATGTTCTGTCTTTGTGAGTTTGACCACTGCAGGTGCCCACAGACTCGTCCTCTTGTGTCTGGCTTGTTTCCCTGAGCATAATGTCCTCAAGGGTCTTCCTTGTTGTGGATGTGTCAAAATGTCCTGCTTTTTCCTGGCTGAGTGATATTCTGTTGCAGGTCCAGACCACATTTTGCTTATCCATTCCTCTGTCCACAGACACCTGACTGATTCCACCTTTCAATTATTGTGACTAGTGCCGCTATGAACCTGGATGTGCAGATATGCGCTTGTGTCCTTGCTAGAATGCACGATTGTTCATAAAGGGAAATATCAGGTGGTAATGAAAGCTGGCTTTCTGATGGAGCACGTTGCTTCTGCGAAATCAGAAGATTCACTATAAAGCACCGATTTTCTATTCTGACTACAACTACTGTATATCAGCACTGTTTTCTTCTCAAAGTTACAAAAACTGTATTTTACATGCTTGCCAAGGTACAGGATTACTCAGGAAGAAAATCTCATACAACAAATGCCAGTCAATGCAAATAATTGAGTAACTCTAGCCAAAGGGGGGGGGGGCTGCCCTTCATCGTGCAAACCAGTTAACTCCCCTAATTCCCTCACTACCAGCTCCCTCCAGCACTCTGAGGCTCCCTTTCCAGGCTCCCCGCCAAGTTCTGCTCATTCTGTCATGTAATTTTTTCCCTTATTCACTCACTCCTGCCAAGTGCTCTTAACGTTTTTCTCGTCCAGATTGCAGTGTTCATGGGGAAGATGTGCTCAGTCGTCTCTGAGCCTGGCCTGCCCCTTCACATCACAGTGAATTCCAAGGGCAGGGGAGGCACTGGTTTTGTTTACTTTGAGTTGGGAAGTGGCCTGCGTTTACAGGGCTGGCCCCTCAGCAGGAGTGGATGGATGTGTGGATGTGATGCAGGGGACCAGGGTGGGGAGGTCTCAAAGCAGGTCATCCATGGCTTTGTTGCTTCCATCACACCTTGAGTTTGAACATCTATCTTATTAGCATAATGGATTAGCTTTTCTTCTTACCGAGCAATCACAAAGCAGATTTCTGGTTTTTTCTTTTTTTTCCATAACATCGTATAATATTGTTTTCAGTACTCCTGGCTCTGGACGTTTTTGGCAAAACTCTCAGCTTCACCACTTTCAGTGCTAAACAATAGCCTGTTTTCTAAGTAGTACAGAGCCTCGGCCTGTTTACCATTAGAACTCCAGAGTTCATCTGTAACCCCCCTCCTTCTTGGCTCAGGTCAGCCTCAGACCAGAACATCTGTGCTGAGGAGGGGGTGCGGCCTGTTCCTCTGTATTTCTTTGTCTCCCTCCTCTTCTACTTGCAAATAACGATGGTTTGATTTCCTTCCTTCCAGCTCTTCTGTCTTTAATTTTTTTTTTTTGGGGGGGGGACTTCTGTCAGTGTCGTTTAGAGGTAGTAGCAGGCATCCACGTCTTACTCCTACGTCATTATTTTCCTGTGACCAAACCAAATATTTTATTTGTGTAACTGAAGAAAATGGGTAACTGGTATTGGGCGCTTTAAGAAATGCAGCTATAATGAGGGCCTTGCTGATACCAATCACTGAAAGTCCATGGTAATAATCACCTGTACAAGTTCTAACTGATCTCAGCTTCTACAGTTTTATTTTTAAACCAGCGTAGAGACGTGACTTTTACGTGAGCATGTGTGCCATTTCATGAATTTCACACATGTAGAGTCATGTAGCCATAGGTACAGAATAGTTCAGTCAGCCAACCCACCCCTCCTGCTGCCCACCCCCTCCGCCACATCCCCGGTGATCACTGAGTTTTGTGCTTTTGAGAACGTCGTCGAAACGGAACCATACATTTTGGAGACTAGCTTCTTTCACCCAACATGATGCTTTTGAGATGCCTGCAGGTAGTTGCGTGTAGCAACAATTCATTCCTTTTCATCGTTGAGTCATATTGCACCATGTGAATGGACCACCGTTGGCTTCTGCATTCACCTGCTGAAGAACATCTGAGTTGTCTCCAGTTCGGGGTGACTGTGAGTAGTCGTGCCCAGGTTTCGGGCGAGCACACGTTTTTATTTCTCTAGGGATTTCATACCTAGGAATGGGGTTGCTTAACTTTGTAAGAAATTGCCAAATCGTCTTCCAAAGGTGTGCCGCTTCACATCTCTGCCTGCAGGGCTGAGCCCTCCCGGTGCTCTGCGTCCCCGCCAGGATTTGCTGCTGTAAGTATTCTTCTATCCCAGCCGCTCTGTTCCAGCAGGGAGCAAATCCCCTGCCCTCTTGGAATCTACAGCCTGAGACAGCAGTGTCGTGCAGCCCACAGAAGGCTTGCAGACAGCACACTGTGGTCTCAGCTTGCATTTCCCTAACATCCAATGGAGTCAAACATCTTTTTATGGGCATATTTGCTGTCCATAGATCTTCTATAGTAAAGTGTCTGCTCTTTTCCCATTTTTTAACTGAGTTTTCTTACTGTTGAAGCTGAGAGTTTTGTGTTTCCTGGATGCACATCCTTTAACGGAGATGTGATGTGTGAGTACTTTCTCCTAGTAAGGACCTTGTCTTTTCATTCTCCTACCAGCCGATTTCAGTCTTTGAGTTAATTTTTGAGTAAAGCCTGAGGATGTGGTCCCTTTCCTACATATTGGGCGTTGAGTTGTTCCAGCACCACTTCTTGAAAAAGACTATCCTGTTTCCATTAAATTGCTTTTCTGCTGTTGTCAAAATTCGCTCGGCCATGTTTACGTGGGTTTGGACTCTGTTCTCTTCCGCTGACTTCCGTGCTTATCCCCTTGCCAGTATATGCTGCTGTGTTTCCTGCTGTCTTTATAGTAAGTCACAAAACAGGGACATGTGGATTCCTCTACGCCCTCCCTCCCTGCACTCCCTGCCGGCTCTGAGTCCTCACTGGACCCACAGCTCCTGAGGAAGGAAAGCCTTGCCTGGGGATCTCAGCAACAGATGCCAAAGGAAGTGTGGCCAAGGGAAGACACGGTCCACTGCTCATCTCCCCCAGCTGGGCCCCTGGGTCCTTCAGGGCCCAACGCCTCCCCACTCGGCACCCTCCCCAGAAGTGGCCCCACGTCCGCCCTAACAGCCTCTCCTGACGCCACAGCCACACCAGGGAAGCAAACTTGGATCCTACTGGTGGCTGTCAACCTGGGAGCCCCGGGAGCTTTGGGAACCTCGAGGCTCAGGTCCCATCCCAGGCTGGCTACCCAAGAACCGCTAGGAACCCACAGGGAGACAGACGGCCGTGTTTTCTAAAGCTTCCCGGGGGATGTTCCCCAGACTGAGACAGTTCTTGAAGATAATTAAGAGGCCAGGCTAAAAGTGTTAGTGGAACTGCTGGTACAGATGGTTTCTTCCATTTTATTTTCTGTAAAATTAAGTACAGTGAAAAGCTAAATGGGTTTTTAAAAACAGGCAGCATAACTTAAGTCACAGGAAGATAGGAGCCCCTGGAATGAAGCCCACGTGTTGTTCTGAGAGGGGATTCGAGGCGGCAGCTGGGATCCAGGTGCCTGGTGGCTCTGGGCATCTCTGCTGTCTGTCATTGGCCCTGGCTGGACCTCGGTTTGTGGGACCTGAGGTCTTAGAAGTTAGGGGGCCTCTTTAAGAAAAGGAGCAGAGAGCTGTGAATAAAAGTTAGGCACAAAAGTAGACACTTAATTAGAAGGGGCCTGTGGGAGAGGAGCCCTGAACCTTGAGTTTCACTGATTTCAAGACAAATAACTTCTCTGATTAGGCCCAAATATTCCATCCCAGGTGGGTGCTGGCAGTGCCAATCAGCCAGGCACGTGCTGAAATGTCCTGCCTCGGTGGCTTCCTCATTGTGGGTGGCCTGTGTGGTGGCCTTATAAACCTCTGAGGAGGGCCTGACATGTTCCATGTTCCCTGGGTTCTAGGAAGCGGGTGGCGGGACCCTTGTGTTCCCAGGAGGGCCGGGGCCAGCCCCTGGTGCATGTGGCAGGATGGTGGCATGTGCCATGAGCCCTGCTGATCAAGTTTCCCATTTGAGTAAAATCACCGGAAACCTCCATCTCCAGCGTCATCGCACCCACAGTGCTGGGCTCCGAAGGTACACGCAAGGACCCAGGGGTGGGCAGTTCTCCCTGCTGGGGCGCCCCTGGCTTGCTCTGTCCTCTCCTCGCCTCAGTGTCTCCTCTCCACTGGGTATTCCTTTTTCCCATTTTTTTCTATGTTTCTTCCTCTTTCTACTTCTCTGCTTCCTTCTGGAGGTCCCAGTAGGTACCAAAGCTGCTCTGGACATGGGTTATGGGCGTGTCTGTTGGGATGGTTGTATCGGGGAGCCCTTGGGCATTAGGTCAACTGCAGTGTTCTTGAGGGCACAGACACACGGTGTGGGGGTTGTCCTGTGCACTGAGCACGTGACTGTGGAATACATGTGCACTGGCTTGAGTAGTGTCCCCCAAATTCACATCCACCCGGAATCTTGGAACTACGTTTTTTGCAGATGTAATTAATTAAGATGAGGTCTTACTGGATTGTTGGTGGGGGGGAATCCTAAATCCAGTGACTGGTGTCTTTATGGGAAGAGGAGAGGACACACAGGTAGGAGGCCGCGGAAGACAGAGGCAGAGACTGGAGGGTGCAGCTGCAAGCCAGGGAACTCTGAGGAACACCCGGGAAGGCCGGGAGCCACCAGAAGATGGAAGAGGCAGGGAGGCGTCCTCCCCCAGAGCCTCCAAAGGGTTCGCGTCCCTGCGATGCCTTGATTTCAGACTTTCAGCCTCCAGAGCCGTAAGACAATGCATTCTGTTGTTCACCAGCCGCCCAGTTTGTGGGAATTTGTTGCAGGAGCCCCAGAACCTAATATTTATTTATTATAAATAGATTACTTTGAGAAACAGTCTCGGGGTGGCTGAGTATACGTGCAGTCACGGGGGAGGGAAAACCTCCCGCTGTTGATGCTGGAAGTTACGTGGCCTTTGTTTCACGATTAGAGATGAGACCCAGAGGCCGCTGGGCCCAGGAGGGCTCATGTACTGAATTAGCTGGACCAACTGGAAGCGACCCTGAGCCCAGCACCGTTCTGATGGCTCGCGGCTGGAGGGAGGCACACATCTGAGCGTGCGCAGACGTTGTCACCTAACTGCACCGTGCTCTGGATGGTGGGTTATTTTGTTTTTCCCAAAGAAGACACTGAAATTTTTCAATCTGTGTTTGCAGACTTTGTGCAGTAAACACAGAGAATTGTTTAACGGGGTTCGCCTCCCCCTGGCCAGTCTCTTCCTCCAGCCTTGGACAGATCGTGATGGCTCAAAACACACAGAACTCTTGACATTTTCTGGAACATTCAACTGTTTCAGTTCCTTTTGCTCATCCGGGGATTTTAAAGCTGTTTATAGTCTGACACAGGATAGGTTTTGCTGTTTTGTTTTTGTTTTCCTTTCACTTAAAAGACAAGCTGGGAAAATAGCCTCAAACCGCCAACAAAGTATAAACGAATCATGAATTTTTTAAAATCCCCAAGTATATGCTTTGTTTCTTAAATAAGAAAGTGAAAGGTTGGTGGAGAGCCAGTCAATCAAAGGAAGAAGAAGAAGGGGAAGAAGAAGGGGAAGGGGAAACCTTCATCACCTCAGTGCGCTGGCTCAGAAATAGGTGAAGACGGAATAAATCGCGGGCCACAAAACAGCGTGTGCTTAGAGAATTGTTCTGGCAGAAATCTGCTGTGCGTCCTTGGTAAGTGGGTATAATTTCCGGTGAGCAAACATGCTTCTCTTGTGTTTTATATCCTTTGCATTAAATCTGAAGTCAGCTGCAGCAGGCGTCGTATGCTGTTAACTAAACTCGGCATGTGGATCCTTTTTAAATGCTCAGTGCAAGATGGGGAGCGGGGGTGCAGGCTTAAACATCAACAAGTTTTTTCTTGGTTAATTAGTGAGTATAATCCTTAAGTATTTGGATATTTTGAAACATAATTGAGAAATGAATACTGGTATTATTGCAGCCAAGAGAGAGAATATCAACCCAGAAGACTCATCGCCAACTCACAGGTGAGTCCTGACAATTTGTCACCTTATAAAAGATGACAAATCCCAATTAACAGTATTAGTGGCCAAGCTCCAAAATCAGTTTGAAATTCTCACGACAGTGTGGAAATTTGCACACATTTTTAGAGGAGAGTAGACACAAAAGATTAAAATCTAAAGATATCATTCAAGGACACCTGATAATGTAAAACCAGTTGGAAGCTCTGTGAAAAGCGGTCACTTGCCCCACTGGTAGCAGGTCATCTCAAAATCTGTAAAAGAATTGAAGAGGGGGCTTTCTTCCCCTTCTGTCCAAGGACCGTGTATATGGCAGAAATTCTGGGTTATGTTAAGATTTTGTTGGGGGAGGGTGGAGGAGGGTTGTCCTTTTTGCCTTGGTTGCAATTTCTCAAGGCATTTGATTGCCAGTGGACATTTATAACTGTCAAAAGTAGAATTTTATACATTTATTCAGAGGCCCACCCTCAGGCGCTGAGTGAGACTAAGTCTTGAGCCTTCTGGGAGCCTGTAGGTATAATTTCCTGGATGTATAACTTCACGGCCAACGCAACAAGATGGTGGGCGGGGTGGGGGAGGGTATTTGAACTTTCCTTCCAAGTCACTACACCCGTAAGACACACCTGTTGGAGGGGATTCTCCAAGGAGAGGGAGGAAAGAACAAAAGGAGGAATAGTTTTGTCCATCCATCCATCTGTCCACTCCTTCTCCAAGTGCTCAGAGAACATCGAGTGTGTGCCAGGCACCAGGCTACTTCAGGACTTGTGACCCAAATTCAGCGTCCTCAGTTACCGCTTTGTGTCAGTAGGACACAACTGTGACCTTCAGAACACTCTTCCCGAAAGATCTTTGTGGCAATCGGGAACATCAACAAAAACGTATTTCTGAAAAGTGAAACATTAAAAAAAGAAAATTCAGCACTAAACTGACAACAAGGCTCCTATTCAGACACCCGGCAGCCAAACTCTATCTCCAGTGAAAAACACGTGGCCAAGAACACCTGCAGTAAAACGGAGCGACCGCCCGGGGTGCCCAGGTGCGACGGCTCAGGACAGAAAGCCAGCACTGCGGAGCCCAGATGTTAACTGTGGCACGTGGGTGTCTGTTCCAGGTCCACGGTGCTTTTACTGACCTTTGTGAACAGCTCACAAATATCAGTGGAAACAGCAAAGCCATGTCTTGAAGCTCTTTCAGGCTCTTTGAGCTTGAAAATCTTCGGCATAGTCAGGGTAGATTTCACTGAATTAGAGCGAATTGCAGGGGTTTTATGAATTCACCAAATTGACGTTTTTGAATACACTCGGAGTTAAGGTGTTGTGTAACTGTTCCAGGCCAGAAGGCAGGAGATGCCGATGCAGAAGGTGAAGACCAGACCCGCTGCAGCTGCTGCTGGTGTGGGTTTTTGTTGGTGGTGGTGTTGATTTGGGGGGTGGGGGTGGGTGGGGAGGCACCATCATCGGAATAATCGGAGTTTTCTTTGCAGTGGTGATTTAAAAGCCCTCGTTTCCATCTCTTAACTGCCCACTCACATTTCTCTGCCCAGGTTGGCACCTCCGGATTCTTGGATGCAAGGCCACCCCGGAAACTGTTAAGTCAAGAAGTCTGTACTGAATAAAAGCAGTTCTGTTTCTTCAACTGCAGGGACAGAGTCCCGACCTGACCCCAGATGGAACGGGAACTTCTGTTGCTTCCGACAGAATCACCAGCGAGCCAGAGCAAACTCCCGCCTGCTGAAACCTTCCCGGTCTGTGTCCTGCCCCCAGTCCAGCATGGTCATGTGCAGAGTGCCACTCCCAGCTGTGATGTCACCTCCTCAGCCAGGTCGGGCTGCACCAGATGGGCACCCGACCCAGAGGCAGCCATCAGCTGCTGGCTGCTGGCCTGGAGAGAAGCCGGCAGGCCTTCTGCCCAGTAGGGGAATTGATTCCTGATGGTGACCTGCTAAACCAATCACATGCTCTCTTTTGAGAAATATTCACTTGGACAAAGAAAACGAATTCTCTGTGTCTGAGATGTGGGCTCCCCAGGTGGCCACTGGGTCATCAGCGCGGACGCTGGCCGTGTGTGGCACCCAGCTCTCCGTGGGTGGCTCTCTCTAGAAGCCCCTTCCATCTTAGCACCTGCATACTTCTCTCTTCCTGGGAGCTAAAGGCCGAAACTGGGGGCTCAGAAGACACACTGGGCATGGTCCTTACCTTGGACATGTGTACTAGGGAGAAGCTGGGTGGGGGGACTCAGACAGAACAAAGGAAGGTTGGACTCAGTAAAGAAGCTACCCTACCTTCCCAACCAATGTTCAATCTTACTTTTGAAGTATCTTCCTGGGTTGAGAATAAAACACAAAGATATTTGTAAAGTAAAAAACCTACAGCTCAACAAGAGTGCCAGACTGCCCTGCGTGTCGGAGCCTTTGCTCTGGAGAGAGAGATTCTGGGCAGAGACCTAATCCCCAGCTCGTAGGGAGGACAGAGGACACCGTGGCTCCTGGATGCGCCATGCAGGGACACACACCGGAGGGGCCACGGCAGGTGAGTGGAGCCCGCGGTCCCTTCGTCAAAGCTGTTCCTTCTACTCTGTCTGGACTTCACACCTCCCTGGGGTGGAGACAGTGAGACCACAACTGAAATACGAGGGGAACTAAACAGTTTCCTCTCAGCCTTTGAGTCTCCAAGGGTGGCCTGGTCCCCATCTTAAGAATGGGGGATGGTGTCTGACAGACGCCCTGCAGGGGCCCCACAGAGACCATTCATGGGGGGATGGAATTCAGCAGCCGCTGGAGGCTGAGGCATGTGAAGCACATGGACGCTCCTAGGCCATCCTACTTGGCATCCTTCTCTGCATCTAGGTACTGGAGAACAACCAGACTTTCCACAGTGGCCTCTGCCCAGGGAAGATCTCAGTTTTCCAAGGTAATGGGTGCTCCCATGGTCTGTGTGCGTAGTTAAACTCGGTTAAACGGAACTGATTAGGAGTCTGGAGACTAAGTTCTGTGACTCGTGCTGGGATCTGAAAGTCGTAATTGGAAGCATGATCTAACGTTTTATTAATGGATCTGTAATCAGTAGTAACTTTCATGTTGCTAATAGTCCCTAAGTTCTCAGAATAAGTCACACCACTTCTCTTTCTGAAGCACCCAACCTCTGGTCACCCGACCACATACTTCTTTGTTTTCTCTCATAGTATCCCTGTTCCCCCAAAAGTCCAGCAGGGAAGAGGAGAAACCTGTTTACTCAGCTCCTTAAACTATGATCTGATTGGTCCCTATGGAGCGACCTTGAGAAGCATCCTGGACCCAAAAAGGAATGGACTGCAGCGCCACCTGCTGGAGATTCCCAGCTGTGCACCTTAGGTTTAAATACTACCTCAGTTTCTTAATTGCCAGGTAAGGCAGGGGTCTCAGACTGAAATACTGGGGGCGCAAGAAGACTTTTAAAGGAAGGTTCAAAAAGTTTTAAGGGCACCAACTTCCAGTTGCCCAGATTCCACGTGAACTCGCTCCTGGAGCAGATAAACCTGGGAACAGGCCAGCAGTGGAGCTGCTTGCTGTCCCTCCTGCCTTTCTGCTCTCCTACAAGACACTCAGTGCTACATAGACTGAGTGTTTGTGTTCCCCCAAAATTCATGTGTTGAGACCTAACCCCAAGGTGATGGTACCTGGCGGTATCTGGGCCTTTGGGAGGTCATAAGGTCATGAGGGAAGAGCCTCATGAGTGGGATTGGTCTCTTATCAAAGAGACCCCAGAGAGCTTTCTGCCCTGTGAGGTTACATGGAGAAGACAGCTATGAACGAGGAAGTCTCTCTCACCAGACGCTGAATCTGCCGACACCTTGATCGTGGACTTCCAGCCTCCAGAACTGGGAGAAGTAAATTTCTGTGATTTATAAAGTATCCAGTCTGTGGTATTTTGTTACAACAGCCTGAACAGACCCAGATGCTCAATGCCAGGCTTTGCTTTAAGTGCTGTACGCTTATTAACTCTTCAAAAAGCCAAAATGTTCCAAAGGGACAGTTTGAAATACCGCAGTATGCTATTAGAGACCACCACCTTACTCGAGGCCACCTGTGTCTGTTGCATATTTTGCTTTATTTCAAGGGGTAGGAGGTACAAAGTTCCACCTTCTGACAATTAATATATTTCCAAGTAACAGTTCTATGTCAAGAGTAAATTTTCTTAACTTTTATTCAGATTTGCAGAAGAAACATTTTCAGTAACTTTCGTCAAATGATTATTAGGTACTGTAAATGCATATTCACTTTTTACTTGGACCCAAGCTTCCTCTTTTCTCTTATTTATTACCAGCACATACCCATAAAATTTTAGTAAACCTGTATGTGTTATGGATTCTACTCGCACTTTTTTCGCTGTTTTTCACCAAATCCTGTCTCATTACAGCGATAACCTCATTTATAGATACCTGAACTATTTTTTTTAAAGCCTAATAGACATGAGTAAAGGATAGCCTTCCAATATATTACTCTAAATAGCTAAAAATTCTTTACCAAAGTGTATATGTAGGTGGTTTTTATCAATCATGTACTAATACTTGTAATGAGAATTTAACCCAGAAGAAAATAATTAACATTTAGAACTTTATGGTTACAGGAAAGTACACTAATTTAAAATTTTACACATATTTTGTTGCAGAGAAGCATGTTGGACCATCAATAAAAGACTATCAAGTATAAACATGTTACAATTTGACAAAATCCTACGAGGGATACAGATGAAAATAGGTTTTCGAAGGAAAAACAAACCATGTAAAAATTTAGGTAATTTTATTTTAAAATATTTACGGGAGTTGAGAAACTACATCCCTTGCAACTATTAAACCTGTTATTAAAACAACCAAGAATGCGAGAGGTCTAAGAGTTTTGCCAAATTTTGGGGGGAACACAAAAACGGAGGGTAAGAAGTAGCCGCTAATAAGTAAATGGTGGCCTACTTTCTTCATATATTCCTAGGATTATTGGACTTAAATACTAAAATATTTCCTTAGTAACATGCTGCTGAAGGCTTTGCGAACGAAGTGCCAAAGCTAAAACGGAAACGTGCGCTCCTCAGGGGCCCGCGGGGATGGGGACTCTCGGCGGGAGGTCGGAGGCCCCCCCCCCCCACGCTCCAAGCCTGAGGGTTCGGAGAGGGTGTAGGCGTCCCCACTTCGGGCCATCTTTTGGACCTCGCGCGGGCGGAACACGGAGGGGAGGTACCCAACCCGCTCGCGCACCAGAACCGCGGCCTCCCTAGTCCGCGCCCCGCCCAGTGGAGGGGCGGGGGGACGCTGTCTTCAGCAAGGCCTGGGATTGGTGGGCGGTTCGGCGGCGGGGGCGGGGCGACGCCGGCTGTCCAGACGCGTTCGGGGATTGGTGGACGGGGCGGCGGCGGCGCGGCGGGACCGCGTGGGGGCGTGGCCGGGACTTGAGGTGCGGGACCGGCTCGGCGGCCGCGGGCGGGTGAGTGGCCTTTCCTTGCGGGCCGGGCGGGAAGCCCTTGGGGGCGGAGGGAGCGGGGCCGAGGCCGGAAGCGTGCGGCCCGAGCCGCCTCCGGGCGGGGCAGGGGAGGCCGGGCGGTGCGCGGCGGGCCGGGGACGCAGGCCCGGGGAGGGCCGCGGGTGGACAGCCTGACGGGAGGAGAGGGTGTCCGGGTCAGGTGCGGCCCCGCGGGGGTCCGGAGAGACGGGGGCGCGCACGCAGCGGCCTGTCGCGCTCTTCGCGGCGAGGCCCGTGGGAAACGAAGCCAGTGTCTCGCCCGCAGAGCCCTTCGGCGCGGGCCTGAGGTGGTGCAGCCGGACGGCCCGCGCCCGGGGTCAGGGGTCGGGGTCTCCCTCCCGCCCTCAGTTAAGGCGGGAGGTCGCAGCCCTCCGCTCTGGGCGGGCGGCGGTTTCCTCATCCGTCAACTCGGGGGTGCTTGGTCCCTGGGGCCCCGGGCCTCGCAGCAGCGCCCCGACCCGCCCGCACCGGCAGCCCTGGGTCCTGTGCTGACGCAGTGACCTGGGGGAGGTTTTGTTCAGGCCTCTGTCGTCCTAGACGTTTGCAGGCAGGAGTGGCGAGAAGTTGTAGGACTGTGTCCCTGGGATTCACGGTCTAGATTGGGCACATGAGAGCTTCCCACCCGTTTTAGTGGTTTTCACACACTTTTGAAGCCATGATTCGGCTGTTTACTCCATGTGTTCTGAATAAATGAGGGACAAGGAAGAGGGCACTGAGAACTGAAAGGATCACTTGTAGGCATTGCTGGATGGTTCCAGGTGCTGCCAGCGTCACGTCTTCCCCTCACACTAGTTTCACTGTGGAAGTTGTTGCTTACTCCCCTTGGAATGTAAGGATTCCAAGAGAGGAGTGAGGCTGGCGGTCATTGCCAGGTGGTAATACTTGCTTTTGTTCACGGCAACTCAGGGCGTTTACCCTAATGAATGGGGCTTTCCAGGGCATATAAAAGTGGCCCCATTTAATGGCTTTGGTACTGGCGGTGGTGACACAGGAGTGGCCCAGAACTGTGAGTGGCAGGGAGAAAATGGATGTGTCGTAAGCTCTCCGGCAGGGTCAGCAGTTCAGAGGAGGAATTTTTTCCCCCAGCCCTGATGAGCTGGCATGCAGAGCTGAACAGTCTGGTCTGTGTACTCGCCTTTGGTAAAAAGTGCAACTTAGACATATCTTTGACTTTAGTTGGAAGTCAAAAGTCAAATTAAATTTGGCTGCAAAGAACATAATGTTAATGAGACTATATCACAGAGAGCTTGGGATTTGTCGTATGTAATGACCAGAGACTCATGAAGAGTACCAGGTGTAGCACATGCTCCTGCTGAATAGAGTTTTATGGAAGTACGTAGCATTCCAGTTTACGTGTTTGGTGATAGGTGCATGAAAATGTGACTTACGTGCAGTGCCTCCTCAGCATTCAGGGGCTCGGACTTTCAGGTAAGAGCTGCAGCTGAGACAGTCTGCGTTGGCTAGGAGGCGTGTAAATATTTGTGCTCTGTTGTGGGCGCTGGAGGAGGCGGCAGGAGGCACTGAGGACTGAGTAGTTTGATTTCCCGTCCTTAGTGAAGTGACACGGCGCTGCCTCCGTCAGCTGAACGGCTGCCATGCCTCCGTCACAGTGGGTAAAGTCACTCATCTGTTTAGAGATCACTGTAGCATCCTGTACTGAGAAAAAGTGCTGGTTAACTCCAGGATGTCGGTCCACAGGTGTTCCTTACCTGCTGTCCCAGTCGGGAACTTGGTAGATGTAGTGGGACCTCGGGGCTCTGCAGCTGCAGTTTGAACCACGTCCTGTCCCCACGGTGTGGCATGTGCTCCCTGTCGCCGAGCTCTGCAGTCACTGCAGAAGTCTCAGTCCTGACAGGCTGGGCTGTCAGTTGGACGAAGTGGGGAGAACCACACTTGAAAGGCCCAGTTCCAGAATTATCTTTGCTTCCTATTGATTTCAGTTTTCGGAGGTGGTGAGTCGGATGGTTTCTTTTCCCCTGTGTTCGTAAGGTGCAGCAGGATGTGCTGGGTCTCATGGGTGTTAGAAAGTGCGCCTGGGATGCTGGGGTTCCCTTGTCTTCCTCAGGCCCTAGTGGCATTTCACATGTTGTCTTGGTGATTTCTGGACCTCGGCTGTCATGGTCCTGCATGGGCCTAAAACTGAATAGATGCTCCCCTCGTTGGCTGCGTTGTCCGTCTGTGGCGCAGAGACAGGATGTGGTGTTTTTCACTGGGAGCCTTGGAGGGGTTTTTCCCCCGTGTAACAGTAAGTGGGAAGTTCTCTGTGCTCTTTAAGAAAGTAAAATTACATTTAAAAAATACTTTAAATGCCAGTGTGTCGGTGCTACTGGGAAGTGCCTGCTCTTAATTTACACCAGAGTGTCTTCAGCTCAGACCCGTCTTTCAGTTACCTGCTGTTTTGACACACAATCCTGTGCACATTTTCCTTCTCAGAAGAGAATGGAGATCAGCCTGAGCCTCCCCCCACTTCCTAGAACTGTCGTTTCTGCTGAGGTCGCTTCCTGGAGTCCTCGTGATGACCGTGTTGCAGTGCTGGTCGTGGGTGGAGTGGTTTATGATCCTGAATGAGTGCCTCCGGGCCTGCTGATCACTTGGGCCCCGTCTCTAGGCAGGACTAACAGGCTGTTCTTCCTTCCAAGAATCTCCAAGGTCTGCGGTCTGGTTGAAAGATGTCGGCGCTCACTGCCGTGTTTAAGTATGTGGATGAGAATCAGGACCGCTACATTAAGGTAAGGAAACATTTACTCTGTTCATTTTGGTCCCATGGGACTCAGAGGAACTTTCAAGAAGCTTATGTGAATTACGCTGTTCTCAAGTAGTAACAGTATCGTCTTGAAGGAGAAAGACAAGCACCAGAATGATCTCCCTCACATGTGGAACCTGAAAAAGTTGAACTCGCAGAAGCAGAGAGTGGGGCGGCGGTTGTCTGGGGCTGGGGAAGCAGGGAGGTGTCAGCCAAAGGGTGCAACTTTCATCAGTTACAAGATGAGTAAGTTCTGGGGATGCGGGGTACCTCATGATGAGTGTGGTAACAGTACTGTATTTGTGCTTTGAGATTGCTAAGAGTGTATCTTAAGTGTTCTCACCACCAAAAAAAAAAAACTAAACTAAAAAAATTGTCTAAAATTCTTTTGCTCTCCCTGCTCTTTACAGCGTAAGTTACTCTTGGCTTTTGACAGACAGTCTTTAATACATGTTTCTAGAAATAAGAGTGCTAATTCAAGATTTTTGTTTATTCTTATGGTAGAGATAAAGAGCTATTTTACATTTAGCATGTTTTAAATGATTCAGTAATGTTATATATTTGTCTGTTTCTTGATGTTAACTTAAAGGATCCTGCTTTAAAATGATTTTTGGTAGACATATTTCAGACAAAATCTTCCATGTTCTCATCCTAAAAATTATATTCTAGAGAACCTGGCCATTGCCATGATGACAGATAAGCTGATTTGGACTGTGAAAGTGTTGGGTATTTTCTGTAGCTTTCAGTTGTCATTTTGTTAGATTCAGATACAAATGTTCGTATGGAACTTTGTGCATCTTGCATTCACATCATGCTTAATGGTTAATGGTTTTTCTGACGTGCTGTGAAGTTCCCAGCACAGGGTCTGTACAAACAGTTCTTTTAAATCGATTTAAAACAAAAAGCAAACGTGATGAATCTCTTCTGCGTCTCGTCAGTGTGTTCCAAATGGAGTGGCTGCAGGGAACAAGTCAGCTTTGTGGGCCAGATAAAGGCTCAACTGTGAGTACCTTCCTTCCTCGGGGACCACCTGTTCAGAAGCCCTTTTGCTGATTGTCCACACACAGAAGCTTGCGGACTGGGTGGCCATCCAGAGCGTGTCCGCCTGGCCCGAGAAGAGGGGGGAGGTCCGGAGGATGATGGACATGGCCGCCGCCGACCTCAGGCAGCTGGGCGGCTCCGTGGAGCTGGTGGACATCGGGAACCAGAAGGTAGGGGCCACGACCTGCCCGCAGGATCCTGCTGTGGGGTGGATGGGACCGTCTTTGCTTCAGACAACCTGCTGGTCTTTAGAACAAACTAGAAGGGCCTGATTTGGGTGCTAAACTGAGAGATTTCTTGAGTTGGATTGGTTAGGGATTTTGTGATATTCCTCATTTTTCTCCAGGAGGGGGAACTGTTGAGGTTATTCGAGAACTAGTGAACGTGATGGCCGTTGTTAGACACTGCTTCCCAGAAATCAGCTGCTTTCAGACCAGGAAGTCACATTCTGCCCGTTAGATATAAAACTAATGAAGACTTGACTCACCCCGCTGTGTCTCTGGTGGCCCAGCTAGTAGAAAGCTTTTTCTTTTCCCAGAAAAGAGCTACTGTATGTGTGGGGCTCAGGGCTCGGCTGCATTTCAGTGCAGGAATCCGACAGATTCTAACTGGAAGGAACAGTCTCACTTTGTGGTACATTATTCCAGTATTTTCGTTTCAGATGATTTCAGTCTCTTGTTAATTACATGTTTGTGCCATGTATTTTCAAAGTCGTTAACACTTTTACCTTTCAGGGTGTGACTGGGCTTGGCTTATCTTGGTTCTCTTATCTGATGATCTCTGGGTCAGTTGAAATCAGAGTCCTGGGGTTTTAGGTGTGGACGTTCAGCCCTCTCTGCTCTTTTCATAGATGGAAGGGCCCAGAGGCCCAGGTGAGCTGCATCTTCCAGGGAACCAATAATAGGTCTGACTCCTAGTCCAGTGTTGTTTGTGTGAGATTTCTTCTGACCACAAATTTAATAGTTAGCTTAAGATTGCTTAAGATCCATTATAGCTTCCAGGCACTTTTCCCCACTTATGAGAGGATGAACCAAGTTTCTTTGTTATTTTCTGTTAGGAGCACACTTGACTTGCTTCTGCTCCCTTTTTTCCTAATATGTTATTTAAAAAATAAAGTGTAGGTGGCAAATAATTTTGAAGTGTTGTTTCGTTAAAATAGATGGATCTGTTCTCTTTAACATAGCCGTTAAATGAAGTTCTTAAGAAAGGCCCCTCCACGAAAGACTAAAATGACTACCACACTATTTGAATTATGTAACACCTGTTTTTACCAAGGAGTTGGCCACTTTCATCACTGTTAGAGAAGTTTTGTCTTGGTCTTCTCTTCCCATCGGTTTGGGTTCATTTGGCACAGGAGGCCCTCTTTCAGGAGTGATGGTGACTTATGGCAGGTGTGCAGGTGGAGGAGTTGGTGTCATCACAGGTACACTCAGAGCTGGGGGATCTGCAGGCTCGTGGAGGAGAGAGGATGTTGGGAGTTGTGGTGGGCAAGGCTCGGGGGCTGGTGCTGACGTGGAAAGGCTGATTTGGGGCTCTTGGGGCCTCCTCACCAGTGCCAGAGTAGGAGCTGTCAGGTCAGGCTGGCCCACAGCCCATCCGCTACCCTGGGCAGTTGGTGTGGAAGGCCTGGCCCGAGGGCCTAAGCTCCAGATGGAGGGGCTCAGAAAGTGGGACAGTCATGGCTCCTGAGCCAGAAAGTGACGGAATGGCCCCCGGGTGCTGGTACAGGGTCAGGGGCTGGGGTCGTGCGGCACCGTGGGCAGAGGGAGCAGTGGGGGCTCCTTGTAACGGAGTCGTGCCCAGGCAGGTGCTCTGGGAGGGGACAGCCTGTCACCTCTGTAAGTGTTTTGCCGTGTTCCTCCTCTGGACCTGGTTCTGTGATGTCTGGAGTAGTTGGGGAAACCCAGACAGATTTGCAATTTCCAGCATGAATTTCAGTTCAAATTTACCTGTGGACCCAAACAGCTTCTTAGAAAATGCTGAAGTATTTCAGAGGAGCCACCGGAGTAGATATTTATGTAGAGAAAACCTGGAATTTAGAAATCATTTTCCTCTGAGGCAAGCTAAGGGCTGTCTGTGACTAGAGAGCCACATCCCGTGTGAGCAGGGTGGGTTTGGTTTCAGGAATGATTCTCCGCGCTTTGGCTACTGGTTGTGCTCACGAGGGCAAGCTCAGCCCCAAGTGAGGGCAGCCGCCTTGGGGTGGGGTGGGGTGGGTTGGCGTGGAGCCAAGGGCTGCCCTTGGGCAGCTGTGGGCTCAGCAGGAGTTACTTAAGTTGGTATTTATGAGTAGAGTGTACTGGAAAGACAGATTTCTCCAGGAGTGCGGCTACCGCTGCTTGGTTAGTGTGGCTTCCTGTGAATTTTAGTCCATCATGTCCTGGTCCACGGCCCTTTCTGTGCATAATTGTAAATTTGAGTGCAGAATTTCAAAACATGTCTTCCGCTTTAAGATCACGGTGGTTTTTACCCATTATTTTAGAAAATGATGAACTAAGTTGCAGCCTAGACTCAGCTTTTATAATGTGTTTTGTTATAGAAAAGTTTTTTTTTTAATCAGCCTTTAAAAATTTACCAAACTGCCTACAGTTGGTAAACATAATTCAATCTCTGAGCTCTGGATTGTGGGAAAGTATATCCTTGTTAATCAGTGACTGAGTTGAACAAGATGATCTTGAACTCTACAATAGAGGGGACTGATGACAGGTAAGAAGGCTTGGGGAGTGTTAATGACATCTGCTGTGAACACCACACCCTTTCAGCAGAGGCTGTCCTCTCCCCCCAGCTCCCCGATGGCTCAGAGATACCGCTTCCTCCCATTTTACTGGGCAAACTGGGCTCCGACCCTCAGAAGAAAACGGTGTGTATATATGGACACCTGGATGTGCAGCCGGCAGCCCTGGAGGATGGCTGGGACAGCGAGCCCTTCACCTTGGTGGAACGAGATGGTAGGGACACTGCCTGGAGGAATGTGCGGGCTTGTGGGGTCTCCTTTAGGAAGTGCACCCACAGTCTCCTGGTTGTTACCTTTCCAGAGCTAGGTGTTCTTCCATAATCTAGAACTTGGGTTCTGGAGGCGTCACGCATGCACACCTGTCGTTGAAACCTCAGAAAGCCTCCTCTCCTTGTGGAACCGGGTCTCGTGGCCTCGGGTCTGCTGGGCTTCCCTCTGCGGCTGACACTTTCTCCAGAGGCCCGTTCTGAACTGAGGCCGTGCAGCCCTCAAACACCTGTCGTCTGAGTCTGGCCCGATTCGCGGCTGTTTCCCTGGTGCATTTGAGCAGCTCCCCTTAGGGCTCTAGGGAAGTGGGGAAGTGTTCTCCCGTCCCTGGCGAGGGTAACCTCAGCAGAACCATCCAGGACCTCCCCCTGGGCTCTGCTGGCGCCTCGCCCTCCTCACCATGTCCCCGCTTTCTCCTCGCTGCCCCCCTGGAGGGGAGGCTCCTCCTGCCTTCCTTCCCGAACGTTCACATTTCTGTATTGACCCAACCTTGGGCCAGGTGGAGAAGCCCCTCGGTGTGTACCGGCCCCTTGGGCTGAGTCCAGACTGTCTTGGTATGGCCTTCCTAACGGGACACGTCGACCTTCTGTCGGAGCCTCCCCTGGCTCAGCGTCCGTTGGGTCGTGACTTAGAGCCACATCTCTGAGGAGGTTGAGCCCACACCGTGGTCCCCACGTGCACCTGCTCACTTGTCCTCAAGGACCTGGGCTCCGCTTGCCACTGTCAGGAGCAGAGTTCTGTGTCCCCTCACTGTCTTCCCCACTCCTGCCCGGGAGCCCAGAGGTCATCCTCGTCCTGCCCCGCTCTCCCTGCTTTGAGGGCCCTCCCTGGCCTACTGAGGTTGGGTCCTGCGCCGCCTCCCCTGCCCCATGGTGACCTCCACGTGCCATCTCTGCTTGGCAGCTCTCAGGATACTTGGGGTTCCTGCCAACCCCGTCTTCTCTCCCCTCACTGCTCCTCTTCCACCTGGGCCACCTTCTGCGCCAGCCCTGGTCACCCCCCGCATCCTCTGGAAGGCCTCCCACTCATCCCCCCTCCCCGGCCCCCGGACAGACACACTGACAGACACGCTGGATAGACTCAGGAATGGATGACCCTGGAAAGACTCCTCGTATCCCAGATAAGCTGCCTGGGGAACACCCGCGGGCATGGGGTGCCCGAGGGCAGGAGTACCCCATGGTCACTTGGTTGGTGTTTGTCACAGGGACAGGGACGCCTCTTGGGAAAGCTCTTTATAGCTTTTGTGAAAAGTAGGCTTAGTTTATAACAAGAAATCCCCAAAGCAGTGATGGCTTTCAGCCTCATTCCACTTTGGGGTGGGTCATGTTGAAACTGCCAAACATTAAAAACAGGCTAAGAATGAGGAAGTCAGAGGACTGGCCAGGACAGACCAAGGCGGGAGAGGGGCTGCCTTGAGCACAGGTCGCCCGGGGTTCTGTCCTTCCTCTGCCGTGCCCCCCTCAGGCATGTGCTGCATCCTGGCTGGGAGAGGGTCCAGGCTGTTCTCCCCATGCGGCCGATACCCGGCCCCAACACCCATCTTTTACAGAGGCCCAGAGACGCTGTGCAGCGGGCAGTGACCCGTTGCCCTGGGGAGAAGCAGCATATCAGTTGTGTTCTGTATCAGGTTAGGCGTCAGGTTGTAGCAGAGGTGAGGCCAGGTCTCCTTGGATGGTGACACATCATGGTTGCCACATACCTGCTGCCTGTGCTTGTGAAACAGATTTTAACAGAGTAGCCTGGGGCAGTGATCCTCTGGAGCTCGTGCCCTGAGGCAGTGGGCCCCTGACCTCTGGTGACCACTTGTCCTCTAGGAGCGGGAGGGAACGTGGCAGCACCACCATGGCTGGATCCAGCGAATTCTCTGGTAGATCCTAACCATGGTGTTGGATGGAGACTCCATGCTCCAGGTGGGATGAAAGAGGGCTTCTGATGTGAAGAAGTCTTAGGACTGCTGCGTGCAGTCGTGCGGGATGTCATCACATGCTCACCAGACAGTCTCCTCTGTGTTCACTGAGTTGTCGCTTGACGAATTTGCTGATTGCTGTTCTAGGCAAACTGTATGGGAGAGGAGCAACAGATGACAAGGGGCCAGTGGCCGGCTGGATGAACGCCCTGGAGGCCTTTCAGAAAACGGGACAGGTACGCTACCCACACACACCTAACGGCCCGATTCACCTGTCCCATGGGTGATAGCTGTTCCCAGCACAGCCTGCGAAGATCAGAGGTCCCTGGGCTGGAGACAGCCAGCTTCCCCCAAAACCGCATCAGCACAGCTAGGTCACGTTGCAGATTGTAGGTTGTTTTCCTACAAAAAAGTAAAGATGAAGCTGTTTTACAGTTGCTCAAAGGTCAGCCTGTTGGTGACTTAGCAGGGACCCAGCCAGCAGGGGGAGTGAGAGTTCTGGTCTTTGGCTGCGCCTTAGGGGTGCGCCCTTGTTGGCGGGTGCGTGACCTGGGCTCTGCAATAGTGGGAAAACCCCTTACTTTATCTGTGGGGTTTTTATCCTCCTAAAAATAAAATTTATTTTTAAAAATATATTTCCCTGGGGGTGGGAGTATAGCTCAGCATTAGAGTGTGTGCTTAGCATGTGCGATGTCCTGGGTTCAATCCCCAGTACGTCCATTAAAAAGTGTACACATATTAATCCATATTATAATATAGTAATATATCATTATTATATTTTGTAATCAATGTGTTTATTAGTACATATTGATACATAAATATTTCCTTAACTGAAACGTCAACTCCTTGTTGAAAGTTTGTAAAATGCAGAAAAGTAGAGGAAAAAAAGGAGTGCCTAGAATCCCAACCCCCAGAAACTTAATATTTCGTTCCTTACTGATTTTTTCAACTCTTTTCAGCCTAATTGTGATTATAATGTGTAGATAGTTTCTGCATCTTGCTTCTGTCTTGTGTTGTGGTAAGAATAGTAAGACAGGTGTTTTTGTTAGGACCTGGAGAGGCAGATTGGAAGAGGGTCCAGGCTCGCTGGGCCAGCATGGGAAGGTGTCCCTCCTGGCGGGCACCAGGGGCTGTGGGCAGCCGGGGGCACGGGTGGCTGTGTGCAGGTGGCGCCGCCCAGCGCCCCCGCTGACACCTGTCCCACAGGAGAGGAGGAGGGGGCCCCGCGTGTGCTGAGCAATGTTGTCTGGGGGCAGCTCTGGACTCAGACTCTGCAGACGGATCCACATGGGTCTGGCCTTCCATAGCCGTCACCATGCTCAGGTGCAGCTTCTTGTCCCCACCTGTGCAAGGGGGCCAGCTGGTCCCCGCCCAGCATGGGGAGACCTGGAAAACCAGGTGGATGGCGGCATCTGAGGTCATTGTCACCTCTCTAGGAAAAGGGCCTCCGATGTGCAGGGTTCGGGTTGTCAGGCAGGAGCACCTTCTGAGTAGGGAGCTTGCTCATGCGTGTGCTTGTGGTGGCCACAGTGGTGCACGTGAAGGCCCTGGTGTTCTCTGTGTCGTGGCCTTTATTTTAGAGAGAGCAGCTCAGATTTGCCGGAGATGCTTGATTCTTGCTGGGTGAGCACGGAGACCCGTGAGTGGGAAATGGGGTCAGGCCGTGAGTTCCTGGAAGGAGTCCTGAGGGTGGCCACAGCTGCAGCCACGCTTGTCCCCTGGCGGCCCAGCGCCTAGGGACTGAGGGGCACTGCAGGCCACACACAGCCTCCGGGGGGTTGGTCTGGTGGAGGTTGGGTGTTTGAAATTTGTGCTTTCAGAACATTTGTGGCTTCCTGTCTGTTCCTAAGAAGTAAAGTGCAGGAGCTCCGATTACTGATCTGCTCCCGCTCCCTTCCCAGGAAGTTCCCGTCAACGTCCGTTTCTGCCTGGAAGGCATGGAGGAGTCTGGCTCCGAAGGCCTGGACGCGCTGATCTTCGCCCAGAAGGACACGTTCTTCCACGACGTGGACTACGTCTGCATCTCCGACAACTACTGGCTGGGCAAGAGCAAGCCCTGCATCACCTACGGGCTCCGGGGCATCTGCTACTTCTTCATTGAGGTGCGTGCAGGGCGGTGCGCGTCCCGGGCCATGCAGGGTCCTGGGGCATGCAGGGCGGTATGTGTCCCGGGGAAGTGCAGGGCTGCGCAGGGCGGCGCACGTCCCGGGGTCCCTTCCTCTTCTGCGCTCGCAGGAGGAGGTACTGGAAAGTGACCCTGGCACCCAGTCGTGAAGCACAGCCTGCCCAGCCCCAGATCAGAGGGACAAACCATCGCGCTGTCCAGGCTGGACAGGGTCGAAGGTCAGGTTTGTAGGCCGGGAGCTGGGGCCTCGGGCAGTGAGGACAGATTATATGTGCGCGTCTGTTCGAGGCCAAGATATATACAGAGTCATTCAGGAGTCCTTGCTTTTAGGAGTTAGAATGTTCATGTCCTTAAGCTCTTAAGCTCTCATCCCTCGACTACCATCTAGAGGGAACCAGGATGTGCCCTGGACTCGGGATCTGAGGAGGGCAGAGCAGGAAGGCCGCCAGGCACACCCGCCTCTCCCTGGCCCGGCAGCCGGGCCTCAGTCTTTTCGCCTGAGGGCAGGGGCCCACCGCACAGGATGACTGATGGTTTGCTTAGGCCATGTGGGAAAGCGTCTCACAGCTGACATGTGCCAGGAGGACCATAGTTGCTACAGCCCGCTTGCCTCCCCGCCGGCCGCCGTGGGAGGGCAGCAGCCCGCTGGCGGAGGGAGCGCTCTGCTGTGGTTTCACAGGGCGGGAGCCCATGGGGCGGGTCTGACCAGTCTGCTGCCTGTCATGGTAGGTGCGACCCTTGTGGCAGGTGGTACAGGGTCTTTGTGAAAACTGCTGGGAGGCCTCCGAGCGCCCACGCTTTCACCCGCGGGCCTCGGTGCCCCTCCACCCGTGGTTGGCGTTCCCGGGAGTTCTGTCATTGCCGCCACAGCTGTGTGACTTGGGAAGCGCCTTGCTTTGCTTGTTGAGGGAGCAGCTTTTCATTCTGAATGTTGTCTATTGTGTTTGCTCACTGGCCTGTCACGTGACAGGGATAAGCTCCCATGAGCAGCCGAGCAGGGTGGCCTTTGTGTCTGTGCAGGTGGAATGTAGCGACAGGGACCTGCACTCCGGCGTGTATGGCGGCTCCGTGCACGAGGCCATGACCGACCTCATCACGCTGATGGGTGAGCGCGGGTCCCGTCCCCATGTGGACTGCGGAGGAAGGTTGGAGCAGGGTTCCACTCGGAGAGTCTCTGTCCCTCTGTCCCCCCAGCTCACATTGTTCCCTGTAAAAGACCCACGTGCTTCATTTCTGCTTCCCTCTTCATCCCTGGAGCACCAGACCCAGGACCCTGGGTCGTTCTGGGAATGGAATGGTGTGGTGAGCGCGGGTGCGTGGCAGTGCCCGGTGGTCGAGCATGCCCGGCTCTCACACACGGCATCTGTGTGAGCACGGCTCGCTCTGGACCGCCTGCTGCCATGTGCTCATCCTGCCTGTTCCCCTGCAGGCTCCCTGGTGGACAGGAAGGGGAAGATCCTCATCCCCGGCATCAATGAGGCAGTGGCCCCTGTGACAGAGGAGGAGCTGCAGCTCTACGACCAGATCGACTTTGACCTGGAGGAGTATGCCCGGGACGTGGGGGCAGAGACCCTGCTGCACGACTGCAAGGTGTGCCCGCTGCCCTGTGCCCCGCCCGGCTGGCTGTGTGCCCTGTCCTGGGACCCAGCGGGAGGAGCCTGAGAGCTGGGGAGCTGCGGGTGGACCCTGGGTTGGAGAGCAGTCAGTTAGAGTGGACGCCCTGGGGAACACCATGTTCCCGGATGGGAGCTGGGAGCCCTTCAGCGTGTCAGATGTGGCCCGTTGACAGCTGGGGAGCTGGCAGGTGTGCGTAGAGGCAGGCGCTTTTTCCTGGCTTGCCTGGGCCAGGTAATCCCCTCACTGCTGGGCCCAGAGATGATGTCAACTGTTCCTGATGGGGCAGGTGCTCAGGTGGAAACTGTTTGCACAGAACGATTACTTACCTGTTAAGAGAAAATTGTGTTGTGACTTTTCTCTTAATTAGTGTAGTTCCTGGTTTTTAAGATCCGGATATAAGTTCACAAGCTGGCAATTTAGCCAGCTTTAATTGGACTCCGGTGACAGTCCCTGGGGGTACAAGGGGGTGAGTTTCATCTCTGCAGGTGGCAAATAGGCAGAGAAGCATTATAGGATGTATGGAGGCCACTGTGGGTGGTCCAGGGCCTGGGATGGGGAGGCCTCGTCAGACGGGAGCCCCGTCTGCCATGGGGGCTGCAGGACACAGTCGGGGCTGAGCAGTGGAGCAGGGCCAGCTGTCCCTGTTTGTGGGGCGGGCTGGCTGGGCAGGGCCTGGGGTTAAGACTGAAAATGCCGGACGTGAAGCTTTCCGTGATCTGCAGAGGAGCTTGTCTGCCGTCCTGGAAGATGGCTGTGACCAGTTTTGAGTAGAGGGATGAGCTGATCAGACCTCACTTGTGAACAGATTACAGATGGGGGTGTGGCTGGATTGGAACCGAGGCATTGAGGTTGGGGACCAGTTAGGCCGCTGTAGGGGAGAGCGCCTTGAGCTGGTGGTGTGGGAGTTGAGGAAGTGGGGGAGGGGGGCTCCTCAGGCTCAGGACACATCGCAGAGTGGACGGGACCAAGTGGAGTCAGGAGTTCACGGTGGGCAGTGGTCGGCTGGGTACTGATGCTGTGGGCCAGGAGAGACGAGTCCCGGGCAGTGGGGAAAGGTGGGCTCCGGACAGACTGGATCTCCTCCTGCTTCCTGCTGCCTTCACAGAAGGTGCCTGGTTTTGGGTGTATATTCTTTCCCAATGTCACTGGGCTCTTTGGTTCACAGACAAGTCCAGAGAAGCGGCTGAGTCACTGAGGAACCCCAGGGTCCCCATGAGGTTTCTCTGCTCTGGCCAGCCGTTCAGGCGGCCACGTGTCCTATCACGTCCTGGGCTGCTGCTGGAATGTGTAGGGCACGAAATTTCAGTTGTTTGGGGTAGACACTTGGAAGACCGAAGGCTGCTTGGTGCCAGTCCCCTCAGCAGACCATGGTCACCGGCCCAGGACACAGTGGATGGCCCTGGCTTCCCTCTCTCAGGAACTCCCCCCATATTCTATGTCCTTTAAGCCCAGGACCTAGGGAGGGGTTCACAGATGGCCTGTGTCACACCCCCATCTTCCTCCTGGTGCCCCAGCTCTGCAGCAGCTCAGTGTCTGGGACCATGCCTTCCCCCTTGATTCTGCAGAGCTGGCCAGCACAGCCCCTTCGATGGCGTGTCATAGCAGCTACCGGAGTGTCTTTGGGGCTGGCTCATCTCATCCGCCCGCCCTGCCGGGGTCGGTACCGCCTTCCTGTGGGTGTGCAGCCCCAGGCCGGCTGATCTCCTCTGTGAGCAGACAATGTTGTCCCCAACCCGCTTTGTCATTTTTCTGCAGAAAGAAATCCTGATGCACCGATGGCGGTACCCGTCCCTGTCCCTCCACGGGATCGAAGGTGCCTTCTCTGGGTCGGGGGCCAAGACTGTGATTCCTCGGAAAGTGGTCGGCAAGTTCTCCATCAGGCTGGTTCCTAACATGACTCCGGAAGTGGTCAGCGAGCAGGCATGTGGGCACTGGGGCGTCGGGTGGGGTGCTGTGCACCGGCAGAGACTTTCACCAGGGTTCCTAACGACAGGAAAGCACAAACCTAACCTTCCACACTCCATCCTTTGGCTCTAGGCAACTCAGCAGTTACTAAAATAGGTAGTTCAGAAGCTGATCAAAGATAACAGCCATATGAAAAAGCGTCGTGTGTAAGTGACCTTTGTCACTGCTGAGGTGTGCTAAAATCTGACTTCTGTCCTCATGCTAAGGCTTCAGGGCAAATGCTGACTTTGGGCTGAATATGTTATGGTGAAAGTCATGGGCCTCTGGGCCGTGGTGAGCAACAGAGGGAAAAGTTCAGAGGGCGCAGATTCCTCAGGGGACAGACTCCAGCAGCTGAAAGTCAGCCAAGCTTGTGGGGAACAGTCACCCGCCCTCATCTGGGGAGGTTCCGGGAGAGAGGGAGTCAAGATCTTGCCTGTTGGTGGAGGAAACCGAGCCCTGTGCTCCAAGCTGAGGACTGAGACTTTGCCATCATGAGGTGTCCCTGGGTCAGACCTGGCTCTGTTTTTGGTCTAGATGTAATCATTTTATAAAGCAACTCAAAGGACTTTTTTTTTTAACTTGATTTAAATATCATCATATGAGAACATCTATGTAAAGGGTGAATTTTTTGAAATTAAAACATAATGGATTTTGTTTTTTGACAAAAGTCCCTTTTACTGTTGTCACAGTTAAGCCAGACAGTGTTGAGCAGCAGCAAATGTGACCGTGGGAGACCTGTTTAGACCCGTTGTAGACCCACTGGAGACTCTGGGTGAGAGGCCCGGCTCATCAGACACCGTGACTCTTCTGTTTGTGGTTCAGGTTACGAGCTACTTGACTAAGAAGTTTGTGGAACTACACAGCCCCAACAAGTTCAAGGTGTACATGGGCCACGGAGGGAAGCCTTGGGTGTCCGACTTCAACCACCCCCATTACCTGGCCGGGAGAAGAGCCCTGAAAACAGGTCAGGTGTTCTCCTCGGGGACGTCCCCGGGACCCCAGCATGTGTGGTAGGCCCTGCCGGACCGTGTGCGCACATGGCTGTGTTAGCTGTGTCTCTGCAGGCTGGGCTGGGCCACCACCCACCTTGAGAGCAAGGCTGCTGTCCCCAGACCTCACACGGGGCCTGGACTCAGGGTCACTGGGCAATAGGGTTGAGGCAGATCCCTAGCCTCACAGCCCAAAGCTCACTGTTTCTTTCATTCCACTCTCCCCAGTTTTCGGTGTTGAGCCAGACTTGACCAGGGAAGGCGGCAGTATTCCTGTGACTTTGACATTCCAGGAGGCCACGGGCAAGAACGTCATGCTGTTGCCCGTGGGGTCAGCTGACGACGGAGCCCACTCCCAGAATGAAAAGCTCAACAGGTGAGGACAGAAAAGAGGGGCCATCTTGGGGTACGTGGGGTGGGCAGGGACGGGGGAGAGGACGGAGACCTGGGTGTCAGGACACACGTACGCAGACAGGCAGGAGCCATGGTCCAGGGCAGCCGCTTCACACCAAGTGCTGGGTGAGCCCCCGCGCGTTCTGGTAGGCCAGGACTGCTGCTGGTCCCTGGTGGGGCGTCAGGCTGGACCTGCAGTTGAGAACCAAGGCAAGCGGCACTTGGGGCCAGGACGGTGGGACATCAGTTCCAGAGAGAATGCAGCATGTGTGCCCGGGCCTCGGGACACCAGCCAACGTGGTGACTGTTCCTCCTGTCAGGCACAACTACATCGAAGGAACCAAGATGCTGGCCGCTTACCTGTACGAAGTGTCTCAGCTGAAGAACTGAGCCGCAGCCTCCGCCCTCCACCCTCGTTGTCTTCCGATGGCTCAGCAGAGTGGAAGCCTGTCCTCTCCTCCTCTTGTCCGGTTCTGCAGACTTCAGGATGTCTTGGTGGAGTGACCTGTACTGGGCAGTGACAGACGTTTAGTTCTGGGGCTTGGGAACGACCCCGGATGACAGCTGCGCTCTCACAGGTGGGCAGCACGACTTGGTCTCCGGAAGATGGGCGAGGCCTCCAAGCACACGTTCTTGTGTAGGAAGTGCCACTCGGGGTAAAGAGCCCCTGGTGCTTTCTGGTCCCACTTCTGCCCCGAGTCAGGGCTGTGCGCACGCGGAACATGCAGTCACAGCGCCTAAGGCCTGGACGGCCACCTGCTCTGTCCCTCGCTGTCTCGTGCGCGCTCTGTCGTCCTCTCCAGACTGTGAGCACTGCTGCTGTCCTTATCTCCTCCTGATCTCCGCCCCTCGAAACCTGAACCTGACTGGGAGGGTCATTTGGTCTCAATCTGTGTTGCTCAATAAAAAGGAAAAACAGCCTCTGGAGGAGTCGCTGCCTATCCGCCTGCCTCCGTGCCCCCTGCCCCCGGCGTCTCGGGAGGGCCGTGCTGCGCTGCGCCATGCCGGCTCGGGGCCGGGCGGGAGGGGCCAGGGCTCGGAAAACCAGCGTGGTCGCC
This sequence comes from Camelus dromedarius, assembly GCF_036321535.1. Taxonomy (NCBI): domain Eukaryota; kingdom Metazoa; phylum Chordata; class Mammalia; order Artiodactyla; family Camelidae; genus Camelus; species Camelus dromedarius. The sequence continues at coordinate 24,639,189 of NC_087463.1, forward strand.
TTTCCCCGTCTCACTCAGCCCGCCCTGTCCCCACTCACTGTGCTGCCAAATCACAGAAGAGCCAGTCAGGCTGGTTTGGACAAAACAGTCCTTTGGCCCCATTGATGGAAGAGACCGGAGTGAACTCCACCAACAGGAACCAGGCCCTTGTCTGTCACAAAGCCTATGTTTTGTCCACTTTGCTGACCATCTGGACTCCTAGGCTGGGGCTGGGATGGGGAACAGGAGTGTGTTTATTGGGCCCTGCCATGCCCGACACTTAATAGAACAGAACGGAAGTCGCGCTTTCAGTCCCCGTGACCTCTCACTCCCTCACTTCCCCAGGTCCCCCTCTGCCCCTGGTGTCACCTCCACAGCCCCTAGCCTCCTTGCTAACCACCCCTCCTGGTCCTCGGGAGGCTTACCCAGGAAGACAGTCTGATGTCAGTCACCCTGCACCCTCCAGGGACCGGGCCCTTGGGCCTGCCTGCGCAGGGTCTCTGCGCTTCACTTCCAGTTCACGTTGGGGGCTGAAGCTTTGCTCAGTGCTGGTGACACTCACCCCTCCAGCTGTTCCGCGGGAGAGCTGCCCTTCCCCAATTGCCCTGAACCGTGTCACTCAAGGTAGGAGGCTGACTCCTAGTAGGGATCCCTGCCCGGTCTTTTTTAGAAAAAGAACTGACCAGGCTGCATTCTTGACTTTGAAGAGAAGCGGCTGAGAGGAGCCCTGACTGGGAGGAACCTGACGGTAGATGTGTCAGGATCCTTGAGCCCCACGCGTTAGCGAGTGAGGCCGCTGTGACCCAGACGACATAGGCTTCAAGGTGGTGGCAGTTTCCCGTCTGCAGCTTTGCGTCCAGCCGTGAGCTCTGCTCCAGCTCCAGCAGCCCCAGCCTGTGGGGAAGAGGGCGGGGAGACAGGCCTCCTCACTTCCCAGCACAGCCCAGCGTTACCAGGTGGTGTTTTTTATTTGCATCTTACCCAGGGGGTCACTCGGCCACTCCTAACCGCACGAGAGGCAGGAAGCACACAAGGATGAAACTCCGTGACTGTGGGAGAGGAAAACCTGGCTTGTCGACCTTTATGCGCCTCTGGTGCCCCATGATTGTACTGTGACCTTTGTCCGAAGGAAAACAGAAAAATGGAATGTCTAGCATGAGATAGGAGGACCCAGGGACCCAGTTTGTCATTCACTCTTCAGAGAGAATTTTATCATCTGCTTCAGGCTCTGAGCCTTTAGGGAGCAGCTGAGTTGGGGTTGGGAGGGTGACCCTAGCCTGCCTGCCTTTTCCTTGCGCTATTTCTCATCAGAATGTGACGGTGGGCCATGTTGGGCTCATGGTGGAGCCCAGTCTGCTCCTTTCAGCCATATTCAGTAGAACCTGTTACCCCACATCATGAGAGAATGGCCCCTAAATGGACTGATAAGTGAAGACAACTGTCTGCAGAATTCCTTTGACCTGCATTTCCTGAAATGGCCTTGCAGGAGAGGCTGGTTCAATGCAAAACCTGAAAGAAACGGTTATTGAATAACAGCCAAAGTTCCTCAGAACAGCAGACAGTCCTGGCCAAGCCCACCCAGGAGGGAACGGTGTGGACTTGGACCCAGGTATCTGGTGGATCTTGTCCCGCACCGCTAGCCACTGGTGTGGGAGGAGCCAGGGACTAACCCCGCCCAGGGGTGGCTGACTTGCAGGCCTGGCGTGCTTTGGAAGGTCTCCCTAGGTGACTTGGAGACTCACCACCTGTTACGGGTTGAATCGAGCCCCCTCAAAATTCATGTGTTAAGCCCATTCCTGGTACCTGAGGATGTGACCAGATTTGGAAATGGGTTCTTTGCAGAGGTAATCAAGTTTAAAAGAGATCATGTGGGTGGGCCCTAATCCACTGCGACCAGTGTCCTTAGGAAGGGGGCAGTTTGGACAAGGAGAGGCCACTAGAAGGTGAAGGCAGAGGTCGAGCCAGGCATCTGCAAGACAAGGAACGTGGAAGAGTGCCGGCAGCTGAGGGGTTCTCCCCCAAGCCCTTAGGAAGGAACCAACCCTGCCAACATCTTTACCTTGGGCTTCCAACCCCAAGGCGTGGAGAATGGATTCCTGTTGTTTAAGCCACCCAGTCTTTGGCAGCCGGAGCAAACCGACACCCAGCCTGTAACGCCGCCACGTTCTCTCACATGAGGGTCCCAGCGACAGCAGGGGCCCGTCAGCTGCCAAAGGTAACAGGACATGTTCACGTCACTTCTCTCAGGTCTGCTGGCCCCAGGCATGTGCACCTGCTCCCTCTCAAAGGTGACACCCTCCACACACGCCTGGCAAAGCGCCTGGGTGGTCACACAGCCTAAGCTGGTCCTGTTGGCCTTCAGTAACATCAGATGACTTCCGGGCCACTACCTCATCCCGTATCTGCACACGAGACACATTGTTTCTTCCTCTGCTGTCAAATTGAATGAATATCTCTGAAGCATCTTTGTTTTCCAGACGTGAATGGGTCCACTATTCCAGACTTGCTGTCCTTTGAGGGGGCGGTATTGGGGAGTGGGGAGGACGCAGACAAGCACCCTGCAGAGGGATGTCTAGTGTGACTAGCCGAGGGCCTCGGTGAGACAGCCTCTTCCACTTTCCTTTGAGGTCCAGGGAAGTTGCTGGAGGCCCCAGAACTGCAGCCCAGTGGATCCCAAACTAGGAAGGATGGTGAGTAGACCCTCGGCCGTCCAGAGTCTAGGGGAGCAGAGCACGGCCTTCCGTGCCGCGCTGGTGGACCAGGTGAACAGAGCAGGTCCCTGCCCGTGCTTAGAAGTGTTCTCAGAGGCTCCCCGTCTCAGCCCGAGCCATGTGGCATTTGAAAGTACCTTATCAGTCCGCTTTGGGCGGCTGCACGTTCCAGCAGATAATGAAACAGCGTTCTTTCCCAGCGCGTCCTACGTGCCTGGGACGCATTTCCGCTCAGTGAGCGCTGGGGTCTGGGGTGTGGACGCAAGACCCCGGCAGACGGCGTGAACCAGACGTTCAACAGCACACTTCGCCGTGCTCGCTTTCTCTTCCCATGAAAAGCAACGTTCTTATCTGAGCAGAGCTTCTAGCTGCTGAACGTAAGGTACCACCCAGAGCGTGGTGTGGAGAACTCTGCACATCCAGGTACAACTTGTTGCCTTTCTCACTAAACTCTGAACTCCGCTCCTCCCCCTTCCCAGAACATTGGTGTGAATGGTTTTGAGGAATTTGCATTTTTAAAGCATGTAATTCAGTGATTTTTTAGTATTCGCAGAAATATGTGGCGATCACCATAGTGTATTTTAGGATATTTTCATCTCCTCGGAAAGAAGCCCCGTGCCCCTTAGCGGTTACTCCCCTATTGCCTTACCCTGCCCTGTCCCTAAGCAACGACAACTCTACCTGTGTCTCACTTAGGGCTCCCTGTGGTGCAAGCAGTGAGGCATTTAATAGGAAGCGTTTCTACGGAAACAAAAAGAAAGGTTAATGATTAGAGCAAACTACAATTCCATTTTGAGTCCAGAGGACTCAGATGGTGGAGTGAGGGCAGTTCTGACAGATTTTCTGGTTTTAGCTTGAATGACTCTGGTGATGGCGTTGGGTGTCCTGGTGAATTTTCTGAGTGGCCCACCCAGCAGACGGCCAGAGAGTGGTCCAGACGTGCTCCACCCTGGTGGTTTCTCTGAAGTTTATAGCAAGTGATGCAGCTTCAGTTTGTAGGGCTTCGGGAAAAGGACGCTTTTAGTTCTCCTGGTGCCTCCAAGGTAGAAGGGTAGGAGATAATTGGAAATGTTAGTTTAGAGAGTTATAGACCGATATTAGAGGAAACTAGAAGAATTCAGGATCCAATCCAATTTGCAGGTGGATAACAAAACCTCAAAGACAGTGAGTAGGGTTTGGATCTGATAATGGATGCGCTACAGTTTTTTACTGAAACATAATTTTCTCTCTACAATCACTATCAAATATAATCACAGTAAGACCAATTTGTTTATAAGTCTAGTCTTATTACACTTGGCCTGATTATTTACGTACATGCAGCCAGAGTATGGATTGATCATCTAGGCTCTTAAGTGTGCTTTACTGGAACTTTCAACAAAGAATCTCAGATTGACTTGTAAAAGCTTCTCAAGGCTAGGAAGCCAAGCCAAACACTCGCCATCAGACTTCACCTGCAGTACCTAAGATTTGGGTGAATTCCTCTTTTCTGAGGCCCCCAGTGTATCTAAAGATTCCTGGGTCTGCCAGAAAGTGCCCTTCCATACTCACCTGTAAGGTGGGAACTCTGTAAGCAAGGCACCAGTCTGGTTTTTTTCAGGGTACAATAAAGTCAATTTTAGTTCCTTAATACTTCTGGCCACATGGATTCTTTGCACATCATTTTCAAACATGGCATTTCAGTGAAGGCCTTGGTAATAAACCAGTGTTTTTAATTTTCTCCTGTTATATGGAGAATAGATTCTTCTTTAACTTAAACGTGTGTGTGTATATGAATTAAATTGTCATGAAAATAAGAGCAGTCAATTAGAGTTTATAAATTCTGGAGGTAGGAAGGAGAAAAACATAAATGTTCAGTTCTGTTGACAAAGATACAATTTGTCAGATTACTGTAAGTTACAGATAGCTTAAGGGAGAAAAAGAGTCCCTTAAATCTAGAAATACAACATTAAAGAATCAATAGTATTTCTAACAAAAACTCCTAAGAATGATAATCATTCTCATCATTTCACTCAGTCTCATTTAATGATTTTTGTTTTGCTTAATCTTGGGTTAGAAGTTCTGTGAAACCACCAGCATGTTCATTAGTTTTAGAAATCCTCAGTCCAGTGGCATGGTCTCAAAATTGTCCAAATGATGTCATTATGGAGCATTCTTGTCTGCGGCTGATTATAAATGTTTTCAGAGAAGAATCAGAATAAAGCAATAATTGTTTGTGAATGACAAAAGACATTTAATAGCCATGATTAAAGATATGGTGAGAGCTCATTTTTAAAAATGACCCAGTTGAGGAGGGGAGGGTATAGCTCAAGTGGTTAGAGCACATGTTTAGCGTGCATGAGGTCCTGGGTTCAATCCCCAGTGCCTCCCCTAAGAATAAATAAACAAATAAACCTAATTACCTCCCCCCACCAAATAAATAAAGGACATGCATAAAAATGACTCAGTTGAAAAGGAAATTTGGTTATTTCTGAGGCATACAACTTTAAAAAAATTTTTAAGGTAAAAATCAGAGTTATGGATTACATGGACAATAAGGACTTTGACAGGTTTCTAGGAATTTTATGCAACTTTTGAAATACTTACTAGTAACATATACACATACAAATGTGACCTACAGAAAGGTTAAACATCACTGCTTTGGCAATGCCTCATGTAATTTAACACATGAAATAAGCCTAATTACTTCCATAGCACTATTTGTATAAGGAGAGGGAGCAAATCTTTGATATGTTCCGGGGCCCTCTGGAAATACCACAAAATTGGTTCCAGGTCAGAAAGACTTTATTTGAAATCTGACTTTGAGAAGTTTGCAAAAATACTTAGCTCTATAACCAGAGTGACAATTAAAAGATTTCAAAGGCATGTGCAGAAAGTTACAGCTGTAAAAAGACTTTGGTTCTTTTAATATTGAGAAGACTCAGTTTTCTTAAGTAATCAAAGACCTAATTAAGAGAGACTCGAGGAGGGTGGAGAACCCGGCAGTCCCTGGGACTTTCTCGGGAATGCCGCGCCTTGAAACGGCTTTCTTCACCCTGGAGTGTATCCAGGCTCCCCTCTGAGAGCCACGCCCTCACCGGCTGGCCCTCCAGGGACTCAGCCCCACTTCGCTCATCTCTGCAGGAAATTCACTTGGCTGAGTTCAGCACTTGCAGGGGAATTAACACCATCCAGAAAAGCCTGTTTCTTGATTTGAAATTTTTACTTTTAATCCTTTCATGGTGAGATCAACTATTGGCCTAATAGAGCATTTTTCCTGTATTATAAAATTCATCAAAGCAGACACGGGCAGAGCGACCTCCGTAAAGCAGTCGCACGGGGCTCTGGGTGACTTGGTAAGTAGAACTCCTGGCATCCAGGTTGGCCCCCACACTCAAGGTTCTTACAAGCGGAAGAGGGTGTGGCTGATGGGCCCTGTGTGCACAGGGCAGCCACCCTCGGCCACCCTCAGGCTGCGTCAGGTGGGAGGTGAGAACGCTTTTGTTTTCTCTTCTTTATTCCATGCAACCTCAGAGACTAGCAACAGCAAACGGGGCAGGAGTGGTTTTAGCAACAGCTCACCCATCCCAGCCTCCGTTTGAGGTGCCTTCTGTTTTCGTGACAGGAGACAGAAGTGTCACTGGTTAAGGCAGCCCCTGGGGACTTCAGGGCTGCTGTCAGCTAAGCACACAGACCATGGAACTTCCCCCCATCGTCGGCTGGAGCTGGGAGAGAGGGGAGGGGACAGTGAGTAGGGCCTGCGTCCTGTGGGGGCGAGGCTTTGAGGAAGGGAAGCTCAGATGACAGAGTGGGGGATGGTCCCACCACAGAGGTGGGGACGTGGCTTTGAGAAGTCTTAAAGTATTTGAATAAGACTCAGCACAGGGGCACCTGGAACTTCTGTCCCTGACCTAAGAACAAGCCTCTGGAATGAACAGGAGCCTTCGGAGCAAGCAGGGTTTCCTGCGTGAGGTCCCAGGGCTGGGCCACCTGCCCCGCCAAGAAGACAATAAGACCCAGGCTCCCGGCTCTGCCCCTGACCCTCATCTTCACCCTGCCTCCTCCAGCAACTGCTCCTCCTGGGAAGGCCAAGCCACAAACACCCTTTCTAAATCCCCGAGGTTTTGCTGAGTGATTCGTTCAGGTCGAGCATGACTGTAACACAAGAAGATAGAAAGGTGAGGAACACTGGAGACTCAGATGCAGCCCAGGGGTCCCACCCGAGGTCTTAAAGGCAGGATTAGCGCCCACAGTCGGTCTCTGCGGGCCTAACAGTGTGGACAACAGTGCTCCATCTGCAGATAGGAAGGGAGATGTTGGGCAGGAAGGGCCCCGGGGCTGAGAGGTGCGGTGGTGCAGGCCCTGTGGTCAGGGCCACAGCTCCAGAAACAACCCGGAAGGAAGCTCTGTCCTCAGGATCCCCGCCCCAGGAAGGGAGTTCCCGAAACCCCAACTACTCTCCGTCCTCACAGTCACTGTTCTCCTTTCTCTCCTGTGGCTTCCTTTTCTTCTTCAAAGTTTCTTTTTTTAATCTCAGTGGAGAAGAGCACCAAATAATTTTTAATGGAAACTGAATGAATTAAAATACAGTTCAAATATTAATTTAGATGGATCGGCTGCAAATAACCTGTTCCACTTCCAAGAGCCTCACTGTCCTGCCGCCATGGGTCTGCTGGGGACATTTCCCCCTGGTTCACTGGGTCCCCAGCTCTCGGCTCTGCCAGACCCAGCTCAGCTGGATCCCGCCTCACTCCTGTCCCAAGCCGAGCTTGGAAGCAGTGGAGGAGGCCGAGGGAGATGCTGAACAGCTCACAGGCGCCACCTGCTGGACGCTGTGCTTCATCCATCCACGAAAGAGCATGGCTCACGTGGACCCTGCTTTTACCCACAACTTAGCTTCCTTTATGGACCTTTCTCACACTTAGTGGTATGTTTATATTGTTGGACGAGTGCTTATGTTTCTGATGGTTATTTTTTATAACAACTGAACTGCAGTACAATTCACTTTCCTTTACAATCCACCCACCAGAAGTGTGCAATTCAATGATTTTTAGTTGAATCGCAGTCATGGCCACAGTCAACCCTAGTGCATTCTCATCACCTAAAAAGAACCCCCAACTCATTAACACCTGGTGCAGGGCGCCGACTTAGCTTTACAGGAGAGATTGTGTCACAGGAAAAACCTGCAGAACTTTGTTCAAAGGCAAGCTTGTTAACTTGGTTTCTGTCTTATTAATGTTCTTCAGCATCGCAAATGAAGTGTTTGGGTAAAGATAGAGGGAAAGAATATATTTCTCATTCTACTACTTTGTGTTATTTTAGTTCAAAAGCCTGGCAGCAGCTGTGTTGGATAACATTAACTTTCTTGAACTATTTGAAGGGTTGAAAGTCCAGAACCTGATCCTTACTTTAAGTTGCCCTTGTCGCCCGCCAACAGGCGTCATCTCTGCTTGCTTTCCTGCTGCTGCTGGACGGAGGCATGTTCGCACCGTCCTCGCCGCCCACCGGGCTGTTGGAGAGGGTCTTCCGGTACATCGATCTCCATCAGGACGAGTTTGTGCAGGTAAGAGACTCCACACACACAGAACACTTGGGTGGCTCTTCGGGAACCTGGGAGGATGGTTATTTTCTGGGAGATGTGGATTTTTTTTTTTGCCTGACAACTTAATTCCATGTAAATGCCTGTGACTCCTCGTTGAATTAAAATAGTAAGGATCGGTTAGGTTTAGGTAAGCGATCCCTCCCGGCCAGTCCTCCTAAGGAGGGCAGGCCTGGCACAGTTGGTGTAGGCATGCCTGTTTAGCGATGACCAACCAGCTCCGCTGAGCTCACCTTTGCTCTGGACCCACCATCACATGGCCCAGCCTCCCATTCAGAGGGGCCCTGGCGGGGGCTCTCTCCACCTGCGGACCTGGCTGAGACACAGCCTCCCGTTACATCCGGAGTGGTTCCACCTGCTGCCGCGCGCTTCAGGTCCAGAGTTCCGCCAAGTCCGGTATCAACGCTGCTCATTTTGTAGCCTGTGTGCAATATGTCCTTCACCTCCTGTATGCTTCTCTGCTTCTTCATCCTTACTCACCACGTGTGATCTGCACGCAGTCTGGGCATTTGGGGGGTGGGGGCAGAAAGGAGTGGGGAGTGTTCTACCTGCCGCCTCAACTGGTAGGTCCCTCTCCTCCATCCGTTGGCCATCACCGCCCAGGACCTCCCTAAGGTCCCACTGACTCTGGACCTCGAGTCCTCCACACCGTGTCCGGCACAGGATGTGTGTTCAGTGTATGTTTCTTGGATCAACTGACCGATATTAGGAATGCCGCGCAAGTAGGCGTGAAAGCCCCGTGGTTCGTGCAGAAGCACAAAGTTCAGGCTGCTGTTCCTAAGGTGGACCTTCATGGGATCCTTCCTCATGGGGGATGCTGACTTGATGTAAATGCCTCGTGGGCTTTCGAAACCTGGCTGGGGCTGCCAGTGTAGGTTGCAGTTTGTAGGGGGGAGAGAAAAAGTGTGTGATGGGAGCTTGTGCCGGTTTGGGCCTCCCAGCCAAAACCTTCCTCTCTGCAGCTTGCTCAGATCCACCCAATCCATCAAATTTAGTGATAACTTGGCAGCATTCACCCTATAAATTCTAGTTTAAAAAATGTAAAAACACAAGACTCCTTAAGGTTAAATACAATTTTTTTGTATTGTCTTTTAAAATTTTTTTGGGGGGGAAGTAATTTATTTATTTATTTATTAACTAAATAAATTAAATAATTTATTTATTTACTGGAGGGACTGGGGATTGACTCCAGGACCTTGTGCATGCTAGGCATGCGCTCTGCCACTGAGCTACACCCTCCCCCTTTACACTTCTTTATAATCAAAATCAAAGTGCTACAACCAGGACAGGAATCAGACTCAGCTGGAAGTAGAGTCCGAGGTGACACGTGTGTTTTTTAATAAAAACTATGGCGATCCCTATCCAAGCGGCTAAGAAGGGCCCCAGGCTGGGAAGATTACTACTCATCGTTCCATATTCGCTGGCCTTTATCAGACACCCGCCAGGGCGAGGCCCCGGGCTGGACCTCCTGCACTTCCTCTCATCCCACCCTCACGGAGGGAAGCCGTGCCTCCTCTGCGGCTCCGCTGGCTCCTATGACCAGGGGTGTGGGTTTTCCGCACGAGCAGTTCTCCGGCTCCCTGTGGACCCCGCCTGGGCATTCTGCGTTCTGACTCCCTTCTGACTCTGTCTCCCTGGAGTCAGCCGCACCCTCACCCCACGCCGACTGCAGACCCAACCACAAGCAGCGGGTCCCCAGGCCGCCCACACTTCTGCCCACCTCAGCTGCAAATCAGGGGCTCTCGTAAGCCCTGCTCAGGTTCATCTGCCAGAACAGCTCGCGGAACTCAGGGAGATGCTTACGTCCATTTGCCCGAGGCAGGAGCTTCTGTCCTGGGGGTGGGGGTGCCCACCCTCCCGGCCCAGCCCCGGGGGGCCTCACCAGCCCAGAAGCTCCCGCAACCCAGTATGAGGTGCGGAGGCCTCAGCCATTCTTAACTCAACCTCTAGTCCGTCTCCCCTCCCCGGAGGCTGGGGGCTGGGACTGAAAGTTCCCGCTTCTAATGATGGCTTGGTCTCTCTGGTGACGAGCCCCCCTAGGGAGCCCATCCAGGTTCCCTCGCTGGAACAGAAACCCTCTCCTTTCACCCAGGAAACACCAAGGGCATCTGGAACTCTGTGTCAGGAACTGGGGTCAGAGACCAAATGTTAGGACATGAGATGCTCTGAGCACCTTATCGCTTAGGAAATTATAAACATTTTAGGAGCTCCGGCCAAGAGCTGGGGCGAAAGACCAAAATACACATCTGCTGCCGGGCCTCAGCGTCACTCACCAGCGTCTGCGGCTGGGGGCCGTCACTCTCCTTGTACAGCTGAGAAGCCTGAGGCTGAGAGACTCGAGGGACATACTCAGAGTCACCCACCTGTAATGTAACCAGACTAAGAACTCAGTCTGCCTGCCCAGCCCTGAGTTTAAGCCCGGGGTTGCACTGCCTCCTGGATCCCGCAGGTGCAGTGAGGGGGGCGGACCACAAAATGGAAATGCACAGGGCGCCTGGGGGGGCCTGCAGCCGGCTGAGGCCACCTTGGGCTTGAGTCAGAGTGACCTGCAAGGGCACTTGTGGGAAGCCAGGGCCCCGGGGGGTGGCCAGCTTGCTCTCAGGTCTCAGAAACCACAGAGGGTGGTCGGGACGGGCCCTTCTGTGTGAGCCTGGTGGGGTCGAGGGCCACAGCCCCAGGTTTCAGGGGGCAGCCTTCCACCAGCTGTCCCACCCTGTCCTTCACTAACCAGAGTCCTTGGCCTCTGGGCTCTTGATGACACCTCCAGCTCGTCTGCCAAGTACTCGGAATGTCACGTTTGCCACCTCAGTCTCCGTGTCCAACAAAGGGTGCTGGTGACGTGGTGAGGTGTGCCCCCACCAGGGTGGATGCGGATACCCCCACACCGTGCTAACCACCTTGCCGCCTCTCCTCCCAGACACTTAAGGAGTGGGTGGCAATTGAGAGCGACTCAGTTCAGCCGGTGCCCCACTTCCGACGGGAGCTCCTCAGGATGGTGGCCCTGGCTGCGGACCAGCTGTGGCGCCTGGGAGCCAGCGTGGACTCCGTGGACACGAGCTCTCAGCAGGTCTGCCGGCCCCTCCCGCCTCCGGGCCGCACTCCCTGGGCTTGGACCGCGCTTCCCTGCGTGGTGGCGAGACAGGAGGTTGCCCTGATGCTTGGCCAAAATGCCCCTGTAATCCTGCTTCCCAGCAAGGGTGACAAATTCCTCTCCATCCCAAAGGAGACTGTAGCGTTGACTTCTTAATCGCGTCGGGGCTGGGGGGAGCGGGGTGCTTCGTGAATCCCCCCCACCTGTGCTAGTCACATCCTCCCACATGCTTCAGATTTCTCCCAAATGGCCCTTTCCCTTAAATTCAAATGCCTTCTTCTCAGCGGACCCAGCCCCTCACCAGCGTCCAGGCTTATTGCTGTCCCTCGGGAGCAAGTGGATCTTTAGTCCAACCTCCTGGCTTTGCCTGCTGAGGGCTGACAAGTCGGAATAGTCTGCGTTTTCCAGGACTGTGTCCACCTGTTGAAGCTAGTTGGCTGTGAGTCGTACTGAGGAGCACGTTCAATTAAGTCCACTCCTTGTCCGTGTGTATCTAAGGAAGTACTTCATTTCTAGTTGTCCAATTGAAAATCTCTCATGGGACCCATTTTAGAGCTGGAGAAAGTGATGATCAGAAAAGTTATGTGGGTTCTCCAAGGACCCAGGGATAGAAACAGACCCCAATGTCATGGCTTTGGATTTTCTGGAAGAGCTAAATGGATTTTTTTGGTTTTAATGTAATCCGTTTTCCTTCTGCAGCTGCCTGACGGTCAGACCCTCCCAGTACCTCCCATCATCCTGGCTGAACTGGGGAACGATCCCAAGAAACCCACTGTGTGCTTCTACGGCCACTTGGACGTGCAGCCAGCCAGACGGGAAGACGGGTGGCTCACGGACCCTTACACGCTGACGGAAGTGGACGGTCAGTGACACCTCGTGCTGGTTCCTCTGCGGGTGAAGTTCTGCCCTCCAGGCTTCCGAATTTGAGACGTGCCTCCACCCTGGACCCAAGTCTTAACTGTTGCTGTTAGGAACACGCTGTCCTCGTGGTCTATTCAATTAAGCTAGTTTTCTTTCATTTGTGAAAGAAACTATGAACCTTTGTGCCCCTGGGTGAATTAAGTCCCCAGGGTGGGAGCTCTTGGGTTTCAAGGAAAACAGTTGTGTAGGTCACACATTTGCCTTTTTAAAAAACACCAAATGTAATTATATTTTATAAAGACAAGAAGAAGAAAGGTTAATGGAGACACACATACCCTTTTTTCATTCTTCTGCTAATTGTAAAATCTCAAAGTGTGAGGCTATGTGATAGGACATTCCACAACAGATCCTCCAATCTTTTTCAATGAACTTGGATAAAATAGCTGATTACTATGAAGGCCAGATGGATCTGTACATTTCAAACTAGCTCATCTGACTAGCTGCTGGCGCTCTGTACATAATAAATAATACTTTGTGATTTCAGAGCAAGATTTGTGCCTGGAAAAATAGCACCATTTAAATGATTCCCCATAAAACTACCTGTTTTTGAGTTATGCTCCTTGGCAGACTTTTCTGAAAAATTCTTCCCCCATTTTTAAAGGAAAACTTTATGGCCGAGGAACGACAGACAACAAAGGCCCTGTTTTAGCGTGGATCAATGCCGTGAGCACATTCAGAGCCCTGGACGAGGTGGGTGCCAGCTGTGCTTCGGAACAAAGATGATAACGGTGATGGTGGTGGTGATGGTGGTGATGACGGTGATGACGATGATGGTTGTGATGATGGTGATGGTGATGATGGTGGTGATGGAGATGACGATGATGGTTGTGATGATGGTGATGGTGATGATGGTGGTGATGGTGGTGATGATGATGGAGATGATGGTGGTGATGGTGATGATGGTGATGACAATGGTGATGATGGTGGTGATGGTGGTGATGATGATGGAGATGATGGTGGTGATGGTGATGATGGTGATGATGGTGGTGATGACGGTGGTGATGATGGTGATGGTGGTGATGGTGGTGATGGTGATGGTGGTGCACAGGGAGGGGTCCTGGGGCTGGAAGGTCAGGTCTCCATGGTCCTGGCCTGGAGGATGTTGGTCCTGTTCGAGCTCACACTGGACCTGCTCCATTGCCCTGGGGTCTCCTGGGGCCCCCTGAGATGGCCTCGATGGTCTAGAAGTTCCCTCAGGGCCCTTTGAGCCAGAGCTTCTCTTTTGCTGAGACCCAGCTTAGGGGTGTCCATTGTCAAATGTTCCTCAAAGTGCAGTTTGGAAGGGGAAGGCTGACGTCAGCACTGTTTAAGTCACAGGATTGGTGTTTTACCCAGACGTTCAGATGCAGCGAATGTAAACGCCGCTCACTGCGGTATTACAGTGAGAAGGAGGCTCGTGCTGGCTCTGCAGGCACTGGGACATCCCAAGAAGGAAACGCGGCCCGTCCCCGTCTGGGCTCCATGGAACCCTGTGACCTGGGGTGTTTGTGGGGTAACCTTACAAATGTGCAGCCTGCCTGCCTGCCTTTCCCTCGTCTTACTCACATGGCTGAACTGAAGTAAGCACTTTGGGACACTGGAAATTTGTTGGGTTTGTGGACAGAAAGGGGAGTCCCAGCAGCCACAGAGCAAACCCTCACCCGCCATCCACACCCCTGGTCCGCAGCGGCTCCCCTTCCAGGACAGAGGACTAGGAGGTTGGGTCGGCTGTGCTGGTCCCCATCTAGCCTGCTCAGGAACGACTGTAGAGTGGGGGCCAGTCTGCTGTCCCCGCAGGAGAAACACGAGGCCACGTGGGGCGGCCCAGCTCTGCCCCGGGCTTAGATCTCCGACGGTGCTTCTTCGAGACCCTGTTGATCCAGCAAGTCCTGGGTTTTTGCTGTTGTTGTTGTTGTTTTTTGGGGGGGAGGCTAATGGAAGCAATTTCATCAGATGTTAAGGTCTTCTCTTTGCTGACTTAATCTTCTGAGATGCAAGCAGAAGAGGGGTTTGACTGCTCTCCACTTAACTGCTTTATCTCTCTGAGGAAGACAAGCCCAATGAGTCAGGGCGTGCTTCTGGCCGGGCCGTGTTGACCACTGCAGAGTCGTCCTCTGGTCCATGGGGCTCCCCTAAATAAGCCCTCGGCCTTGGTCTCTCTCTCCTTGACTCTCTCTCTTCTCTTTCTTTCTCCTTCCTCCCTCCTTCCCTCACTGCCTCCTTCCTTGTCTCTGTCTCTCTCGTTTTCTGTCCTCCTTTCTTAGGAAGAGAAAAGCGATATTTATAAGAAAGTTCCTATAGACAGGTCAAAATCTGCTTTGTTTTTCAAGTTTCAACTCTGAAGCTTCCATAATCACAAACAAGACATAAGAACTATTCACTGCTCTTAGACAAATCATTTCATCTCCCCGGGCCTCACACCCCCATCTGTGAGCTGGGAGTATCCTTTCTCCCTCCAGGCCTGCTGAGTGGAGCAGGCGAAGTTACATGAGTAACTTCGGGGCCTCGGGGGCCTGCGAGCCCTGGGCCCTTTATAAACCCTGGTTTCTTTCCTGTTCCCTCCTGCCCTCCCATCCTCTCTTAAACATACGTGGACTCACTGGATTATCAAATATTAACACGCATCTCGAACAGACAGAGTGGTGGGCTCCCAAGAGGTGAAATGGCAGGTCCTGGGGCCCCTTGGGTGTTGAGGGACAGAGCAGAGACCAAGACCCAGGCCTGCCCCCCCCCCCCGCCCACCATCCCCCTGCAATGCTGAGCAGCTCTCGGCTTGTCTTTTGTTCATCATGGTTTGCCAGAAACTTCTTAGGCTTTCCAACTACTTCTCAGCAATTGTGTTCTAGTTAAATGTTAATAAGGAGCTTTCAAATATTACGATCTCAGAACTTTAGCTTAACTTCCTGAGACACACAGAAATGTATTCGAGGAATACATTGAACAAATCATTATCCCCAAATGCCTGTAACTAACTGAATGCCGGAAGGTCACTTCTAGTGCATAATCCTCCACTCATCCTGCCTTTGCTAATCTGAGCAAGTCAGTCCCACTCATTAGAACTAATTAGTATGTTTGTGCTGCCTTGTCTGCACAGAATCATTTTTAGGGCCCCCCCCACGTCCCCTCACACGCCTCATGCTCCGGGAAAAGCCATCGACCTCACTTCTTCGTGTGGCTCACAAGATATGAAGTTATAAATTATAAAGATAGAAGATCAAAACCAAACGGGGGAAAGGCACATTGTAAAAATTTTAAAGGAGCTATTCAGTGCCCTAATATTAACTAGAGAAAAACTCCAGTTCCATTTTGCTGCGAGATCAAAGCCTTTGAATAAGTTAAAAGGCAGATTGAACTCATAGCTGAAAAATAACAGATACTTGAAATAAAAATTATCCTGAGGCTTAAACATTAGACAGCCTTTCAAAGGAAAAGAGTTCTCATTTATCATGCTCAGAATTATGAGGGCAGAAAAGAGATTTGTAATTGAGTAACCTTTCTAGAAAAATTCCTTTTGGGGAAAAGGGGCAGAGGGCCTCTGCAGGGGCTGAACGGAACTCTGTCCTGTGGACCCTGCTTTTCTTTAGGAATTCCCTCCCTAGATCCTTTATCAGCATTAAATTGATTAAATTGATGGGTCACTGCCATTACCTTGAATTGTCTTTCACAACCTTGCTTAAAACTCCTTCACTGTAAACAGAGCTGATGGGAGTGTACGTAATAATTTAACGTGTTTATGTTACATACAACCTAATCCTGGATCTTCAAAGGTCAAAGGGCAAGTTGTCCACTTTTTTTGATGGAATGGTTGGCTCCGTTGTTAACCCAGGATCTCCCTGTGAACATCAAATTCGTCATTGAAGGGATGGAAGAGGCCGGCTCCCTTGCCCTGGAGGAACTTGTCCAGAAAGAAAAGGCTGGGTTCTTTTCCAGCGTAGACTACGTCGTGATTTCGGATAACCTGTGGCTCAGCCGGACAAAGCCGGCGCTCACTTATGGCACCCGAGGGAACAGCTACTTCTCCGTGGAGGTATGTGTTCGCAAACAGCCTCCGTGTGGAGTGAGGGTCCGGGCTGGGGTCTCACTGGGGGTGAGAGAGCTCTCCCGAGAGCAGACGCCCACCTGGGTGCAGG
Source organism: Camelus dromedarius (assembly GCF_036321535.1). Classification (NCBI taxonomy): domain Eukaryota; kingdom Metazoa; phylum Chordata; class Mammalia; order Artiodactyla; family Camelidae; genus Camelus; species Camelus dromedarius. The sequence goes on from NC_087463.1 coordinate 24,655,575, forward strand.
GCCGAGGGCATCACGGGGTCTCGGGACTGGGGGAGTTCATGAAGCCCCCCCAACTGTGAACGCATGTGCTTTGTGCATTCTTCTGGAAGATTCAGAGGGGTTTGTGACGCACAAACCAAAAAACTTAGGAACTACGGCTGTGGAACATGGGGGCAGGGGCGGCAGCGCTGGGGGAAGGGACTGGCTGCCCCATCAGGCTGGGATGCTGTGACCCACGTTGCCTGCTCTGCCTGCGCGTCTTGGACGGACAGGCCGGCACCGAGTTCTGGCTCATATGATGCGCGGCCTTGTGCGGGCACCTTCAGCTCTGAGCCTGTTTCCTTACCTGTAAGGGGAGCCCCACCCCCACCCCCCACCCCAGGTGTCAGCCTCAGGTCCTTGTCCTGCCCTGTGACTGCAGACGGCCTGCGGTGGAGCACGCAGCTCAGAACCAGAAAGTCCTCCCCGGTAACTGTTGGCCTTTAGCCGCTCTGTCTGTTTTTCCCTCACAGCAGTGGGGGCGGTGGTGACACGAGCCCCCCCACTGCCCCGCGGCTGCGAGAATCAAGTGAGATAGAAAAGTGGAGATGCTCCTGCATCAGGAAAACCGTTCTGTGGGCCAGACATGTTGCTGCTGGGTTCCGGGCGGTGCAGGACCGCCTCTGCCCTCAGAGCTAGCTGCCTGGAGATGCAGGTGCCACGGGGGCGAACGTTTCAGGGTTTGGAGGGAGTAAGTGAAGTCAGGCGAGTCTCGAAGCGCCGTGTATAAAGGATGATCCAAGGATTAAGCTGTGGGATGAAAAGACAGAAAAGCACATCTTAGAGGAGACATATATAGAATTGTCCTGCAGCCAAGACAAGAATACAGGGAAGGAAGTTTCTTGGAGAACTTTTCTGAAGGAAGGCCAAGCAAGAGCTGGGGTGAAACCGGGGGGAGACGAGCACACAGGCGCCAGCAGTCTGGCCGGGAAGGGGCTGGTGGTTTGGATACAGCCGTGTCGGGATGGCTGGGGGCTGAAGTCGGTTTCAGGGAGTTCAGTGGGAAATGAAGACTTGGGAGGGGCAGCCACTCCAAGGTGTGTGACAGAAATAGAAATGATGTCGTCAGGAGACCCACCTGAGTCCTGAGGGGCACCTGGGGCGTGTCTTCCGCCAGGTGCAAGCCATCGCTAAAGCTGCCGCGGCCGTGAGCAGCTGTCTTCTCTTTTACCTTCTTGCAGGTGAAATGCAGGGATCAAGATTTTCACTCGGGAACCTTCGGTGGGATCCTCAACGAACCCATGGCAGACCTGGTCGCTCTCCTTGGTAACGTGCCTTTTCATGTCGCTTTTTAAGCATCAAGGAATCTGCTGAAGTGGTTCTGTTTGACTCAGTGCCTCTCTCCCCTCGGTTCCCAGGCCAGCCCCAAATAAGGGCAGAGTAGAGGAAAAACCATGTTCTGAGCTCCCCCCGCCCCCGCCCCCGGGCTGAACCTTCCTTAGGCTCATTAAGTCCCGGCATTGCTCTCCATGGACGGAAACCCTTCCTCTGTTCACCCCCTTTTCTTTTACTGGATGCTGTGACACACCTGGCCATACTCGAGGACAGTAGCATCCAGACCCTTCTGGAGAAGTATCCAGAGTTGGTGCCAAATCTGCCCATGCCTCCTGGCTTCCTTCCTCCAGGTCCCTGTGGTCCCAGGTGCGCAGAGATGCCAGGAAGCTTGCCCGTTGCCCCTGCCCTTGACCTCCAGTAGTGGCTGGGTGGATGCAGGCAGGACTCGTGTGTGTGTGTGTGTGTGTGTGTGTATGATCAATTAGCAAAAATCTTTTTCCAATGTTGACCCCGCTCTCCCCAGGCCCTTCCTGCTCGCATCCCCCGGGCCTGGGCTGTCTTCGGAGGGGAGCAGTCAGCCCAGGGGAGACCTGTGGGGAGGTTGCTTCTGGGTGATCAGTGTCGTCTTTTTTCTGGAGCTTCTTGTTCCTTCACAGCCTGACTTACGTAAGGAAATCCATCCACCCATTTATCTTTCCTGTCTCATCTATCTGTTCTCCTACAGACTTCTAGTTTCCTAAAATTCAACTCTTGGACAATATTTTCCATGCTTGAAAGTGTCAGACAGAAAACAAGCCATTTTTCTTTAAAGGGTTTAAATTGTTTCCAGAAGAATTCAGATAGCATGCAACTTGACATGTTTTGCGGTGGGGGGGGAGATAAGATAATCTCTAGCTCACCCTCCCTGGGAATGGCGTCGTCAGTCCGTAGGAGTGGATTTCAGCCCGCCCCCCGCCCCCCAGCATGACTGCTGCATGGCGTGTTGGTGGACTGTGTGGTCTCACCCAGCATAGAGCTCCATTCAACCCCACACATGCATATGGCTCTGCTAGGAAAAGCCAGATCAGCGTCAGGAACAGAATGAAAAGCACATGGTTTCACTTTCTTTGAATTTTGAAACAAATCAAGTCATCAATCCATAACTGAGTGATTCTGGATTGTGTCCTGTATGTGGTTTTCATCTGCTTTGTGCAAATACATGAGGGTTGAGCTTCAGCACTGATCAGAAGACAAGCAGGAATTGTGCAGGCTGTCCCGCCGGGCTGTTGTGTAGGAACCCGTGTAGCACCTTGACTCGCACTCCTGCTCAGGGCCACTGCAGGTTACAACGTCCTGGGAGCTCTGTCCTGCCCTCCCCCTGCAGGCTGACAGGTGCCCTGCACATCAGTCAGGAACCCGAAATCTGGGTGGCAGCTCTCCCACTGCTGTGTGACCTTGTGCTAAGGCTTCTAAACTCTCTGTTCTTCAAGTTCCTTATCTGAACCATCCTGATAACCACCATGATTACTAATAGGTTACAAATGGTTATCAAGTGCCAACCACCTAAAAGGCTTGAGAGTCTCCACCGGAGGATACAGAGGGAAATCAGTAAGTTCCCCGTCTTTAAAGAGGCTTCAGATGCAGTGTGTTGAGGAGGCAGGAGACGGTGGGGTGAGGGGAGCTCTCACTCCTGCTGCATCTCTTTGCAAACATCTCCCCCTCCCTGCTGTCTCCTAAAAGCCCTAAAGCAGAAAAGATCCCTGGGCCCAGGGCATTTTCATAAGCCAATATTATTATAAATTAAAATTCCCTGAAGACTCCCGGGGATCAAGAGTCACGTTTCCTGTGGGCAGTTCCCACAGGCGGCGCCCTCCGCCTCCTGTGCATTTCCTGAGGCTGGGCTCCGGGTCGGGGCGGCGGCGGCCGCAATCACGTCACCTTCGGAGGACTGTGTTTCAGGTGGAAAATGAGAAAGCGGCGGGGGCGCTCTGGGGAAGGACTCGTTTTCCACAAATGGACTCAGGACGTGCAGAGCAGAATCGTCTGCACAGCACACACATCCCTGAAGTGTGGGTATAGTTCTGTTTTGAGTTTACAATGAGTATATACTATATATTCTTTATAATGAATATTTGTTCTTAAATGGTAGTTGCATGGTGGTGTTTCCCGAGCTGTGAAACACTGGGCGCAGCAGGTGAAACGATCACGTACATCCTGAGGTGTTCTTCCGGAAGGGTACCGACTCCATGACGATGTTCTGCCGTGGAGCGGGGAGCCGATGGAATTGTCCGTCCTGCTGCTCCTGTCTGCGTCACAGCCCTTGAAGAGGGTCCCTGTCTGCTTCTGGCAGGATCGTAGTAATCTTATTAATTAGAGGTCTGGGAGAGGTCCCGGGGCAGCTGGAGGGGGACCTCGGAGGATGTGGTTGAGAACCAGAATGGGGAAGACTTCTCTTCACATTTTGCTGCCTTGACAGCCTCAAACCTCAGGGCTTTGCCTTCTGTGACCGTCTCAAAGCGCTGGGAAGCCGTGCGTCTGGCACGCCTGTAGATTTTGGTGGGTGTTTACTTTGTGTCTACACAGGCCAAACCACCTGTCGGGCCACTCAAGTGGGTCACACTTGTTCTTCACCCTGTGTGCTCAGAGACGTGCCCTGGCGGGGGAAGGCGGGGTCTTCTGCAGGGTCAGGTGCCGCCTTCGCGTGGCGCCCGCAGCACAGCAGGTGCCCAGGAACCAGGTGTGGTACACCGGTTCCCTCCGAGCCCGCTGCCCGGGCCTCGCAGTTGCCGAAGTCACAGAAAGATCTGAAAATACAGGGCTTCACAGCAACCTTCTGACGTCGTCAGGTTCTCCTCACACTAGGAACGTGGTGCGAATTTTCAAGAAGTGCCTTTACTTGAATAAAAGTCCCCGGATGGCCTGGGGGCGGATTTAGCTGCCCTGGAGACATTTCCTGTCATTTTTATTATTAGTCTACTTGCTGGCTGCTTTGGCTCTTTGCAAGTACTTTCTCAAGATAGTGAGCAGTGTTTCCTCAATCTCAACGTCTGCTCTTCTAGATACTGCGGATTTTTTGACTCATCCCTGTTAATCCCAAACCCCTTTCACAAATGGCAGGTTGGTGTATCTGCTTAGTCCCTGCGAAGGCTTTGTGCGTAGTCATGATGTGTAGCTCACGGACTAGACCTTAAGGCTGCAGTGCTTTTAATTAAAGTTGAGTATGTATTGTATTCCTGCGGGGTGCGTAGGGGAGAGAAGTTGAGAAGGAATGAGGACTCCCAGTTTCTCGGGCATGCACGTATATACGTAGACGTATATATTTAAAATTTTTTCTAATGAACACATTACTTTTTAACTCAGGATACGATAAAACAAAAACAAAAGAGCCTTGTTTACGATGTAGAAGGTTTAGCTGAGAACTTGCAGGTAATGCAGGAGAGTCACTCCACACTTGACACGTGCTCTCCTCCCTCCGGGACAAGGTGGGCGATAAAGAACCTCCTCCTGCCCTCCCACCATCACCTCTGGGATGTGTGCTGCTGCCACGTGGTTCTGCCGGGGGGCCAGGGCCGGGCACAGGCCCTCTGCCACCCCCGGAGAGTCACCGGCGTTCCGCTCCAGGGCCGGGACTCGGCACACCTGTTAACTCCCACCTGGCTCTGCCCCACGCGTGTCTCGCAGGCAGCCTGGTGGACTCGTCCGGCCGCATCCTGATCCCCGGAATCTATGACCACGTGGCTCCTCTCACAGAAGAGGAGAAAAGAACGTACGAAGCCATTGACCTGGACCTGGAGGAGTACCAGAACAGCAGCCGGGTTAAGAAATTCCTGTTTGACACCAAGGTATGGTCACTGGCTGCGGGACAGCCTGAGCAGGCATGACGACAGGCGGCGCCCTCCCGCGCCCAGCTCGCGGTGCTGCCCCGCCCCCGCAGGGCTGCGGGCGGCGCGCTCAGGCCCGGCTTCCCTCTCACGGCCCCTCCCCCGGTCTAGATCATCCGGTCTTCCTTCTGGGGTCCGCCTGGCGCTGGCCTCGGGCACGTAATCACAGGGCAGTCACTCAGATCACAGCCATGCTTTTCCAAGTCGGTTCATGAGACTCAACCCCACGCCGGCCCTCAGCCAGTGAGCTGGGAAAGGCTGAGAATAAATCGTCTGAGATTATTTCAGCTCCAAGAACCGTAATTGTTCATTTTTTTCTAGACAAAATCAAGAGACTTAGGGGCTAATCTGTAAATTGCTACATTGCTGTCTCAGTGTATAGTAAGGAAACCCAGAGCCAAAAGCACTGGTTACTAGAAAATTTAAATTTTTTTTCTTTCCCTTCTCCTCCTTTTTTTTTTTTTTTTTTTTTTAAAAAAAGGCTTGCCTGCTGTGCCACTTGGTGGCCATGGCTGGTTCCTGGGGGAGCTGCCAGGAGAGGGAGCAATCCTGCTGAACAGAAGTGGGGGAGTTGTTATTACGAAACGTGTTTCTTCCTGCAGACTAGCTCTTTGGTGGTCACAGCAAGAGAAAACTGTTTCTGTAGAGGTCTTTGAAAGCTTCTGAAAAATAAAATGCATTTAGCACACAAGTTATCATTGCAATGACTGGGCATAGAAATTTACGATCAAACCCCAATTTTGGAAGAGGGCCCCTTTGCCATTCATTAACTGCAAACTTCAGAGCCCAGATGACAAGGGTCCCTTGTCATGGGAGGGGCTTGGGCAGGTGAAGGCAGCAGAGGGTCTCAGGTCTGGAGGGAAGGTCCACCTGTGCTGTTAGTCCTGACCTATCTAAGTAGGGTGATAATTAGCTTGTCATGAACAGCGTCAGAGCGCTACAGAAACTGGTGACACAGCAGTACAACTCAACTGAGTTTTAACTCAACATTCTTTTATGTAATAAAACAATTTTATTTTAATTTAGGAGGAACTTTTTTGGATGTTGTAAGGTTTTTTTCAATTCTTATTTTTTATTGAGGTGTAGTTGGTTTACAATGTTAGTTTCAGGTGTACAGCAAAGCAATTCAGTTATACATATACAACTATACATATATATATATATTTTTTCAGATTCTTTCCATTACAGCTCATTACAAGAAATTGAACATACTGTGCTATGCAGTAGGACCTTGCTGTCGGTCTGTTTTATACACAGTAATATGTGTCTGTTCATCCTAAACTCTCGATTTAGGAGGAACTCCTAATGCACCTGTGGCGGTACCCATCTCTTTCGATTCATGGGGTTGAGGGCGCGTTTGACAAGCCTGGAGCCAAAACAGTCATACCTGGCCGAGTTATAGGGAAATTTTCCATCCGTCTGGTCCCTCACATGAATACGTCTGTGGTGGAAAAACAGGTAACCAGTGCGCACGGTTCTTTGCCCGGCAGCACCATCTCTGAGCACCGCACACATTCAGTCATTAGTGTTCAAGTGTCAGTCTTTTTTTTTCCAATACAAAAGATTGGAATAAATGGCAAGAAACTGATATAATTTTTGTTCAGTAAAAACCTGTTTGCTCAATTATATGCAATTACAGTAGTCAGATAAATAACCATTTGGAGTTGGAGTGATGGGAAATTTTGAAAAATTAATTGATGGATCTAAAGGCAAGATTGGTTTTACACACCGATGGAGAAGCTGGACTGAGCCGGAAAAATCTCCAGCCCCCGTTGTCAGTTGGTCCATGATGTCTGAAATCTGTACTCGGAAAGCAGCCATTGTAATGAAAACATTATCCAGAGGGAGTTATCCATCTGAATTATCCACCCATCATCGGTTTCACAGGAAGTGGACTCTGAATAAAGGAGAGCAGGGAACACCGCAGCCCAGCCTCTCTGCCCCTGGCCCCCATCCGTTGCCTGCTGGGTGCTGATCACAGCCTGGAGTACAACCCCTCCCTCCCCCCTCCCTTTGGGGCATACTGTCCCCCTCCCTACAGCACACAAAGTCCACTCACAGCCGTGACCCCAGTGCCTTGAACAGTCACTGCCACATGACAAGGGTCATTAGTATTTGTTGAAGGAAAGATTGGGTGGAATATTTCAGAGTGTGGAGCTTTTCTCGGAGGATTTCCATAGTTGCAGCTGAAACAGAGCCAAGGCAAGAAAAGGACACTGGCAGCGAGGCTCCTTCCCAGCTCAGCTCCCTGCTCCCGCTTCTTGGAAGTTTCCAAATGCCTGGTGTTCCCCAAACGGTCGTTAAGGTACTTATGAGTCCAAAAAGAGGGACCACCAAATGGAGAAACTGTATTTGTATTGTGTTTCCTAATCACCAAAATGCATAATAGCCAAATGTTAACGGACGCTGTGGTGAGATGGGGTGGTGCAGGGCTGGGGTCGGAGGGTCTGGGGATGGAAGAGGGTGAGAGCTGCTGTTCCTCCCACTGGGGAAGCTCTGGTCCTGGAGATACTGCTCACTCACGCTGTCCCCCTGGAAGAACTAAGGTAAAATCACAACACTTGAATTTGTTGGGTTAAGATCTCATTCAGTTTCTGGATGGAGGACGACTGTGTATTCATGGTCCGAGAGAATAACTTGCCATTTTCTCCTCCCTTTCAGGTGAAGCAGCACCTGGACCATATATTCTCCAAAAGAAACAGCTCCAACCAGATGACTGTTTCTATGACACTGGGACTCCAACCGTGGGTTGCAGATGTTGGAGATAAACAGTATCTTGCTGCAAAAAGAGCCATCAAAACAGGTTGGACTTGAGATATTTCGAGTTGCCAGTTTACCGTGGGACGAAGAGGGGTGCCTGGTGGGGCAGTGGAAAAAGCAGGCAAGTTTACACCTCAGTGCTGACCCCCTTTTTGTGTGGGCTGCATCACTACATGCAGGGCTTCAGCTCACGACGGTCCCACGAGTCCTCCCGACAGCCTCCCCCATCTCACAAATTAAGGCTCGAAGAGATGGAGTAACCTGCTGACGGGAGTGGTGGTCCCCCCAGTCAGCAGTGGAAATGACAGCCAGCATAGAAAATCATCCTTTTACAGGCACAGCTGAACTTACATGAAAGTAAAGGAAATCCTCTGGATTTAAAAATGAAGGAGCTGAAATGTAGTGGCGTTTGCTCTTTGGGTGGTGATGGTCTCAGGCCAGCAGGGAGCAGAAAACAAGACCCACTACAGAGGCAGAGCGCGCGCGCGCGTGCGTGTGTGTAAGCTTGCTTGACTGCTGCTTGGGTGTTGGATGAATCTCCCCTGAGAAGCTTTAAGCACAGACCCATCTAGACATGGGTTTGGGTCTTTCATTTCTACGGTGTGGGTCCAGTTCTTTTCTGCCTGGCTGATGCCAACAGCCCCAAGGCAGGCCATGTGAGATTCCACCGAGGGAGCTCCCTGGATATGAGTTCATTGTATAAAATTACCAAACACACAAGAGACTTAATTCTGGCCCCTCTGACTCTAAAACTAGTGGTCTTTTCACAAGGCCACTCTGCTTCTCCAGAGGTAGGGAACAGCTTTAGTTGTGATTGCCTCTGGGGTGCCTGTTTTGACTTCATGTATTTCAAAGTCCTGCACAGGATCACGTGATTGGTGCTGCCTGGCAAGGGAGATGGAATGCCCGCTCTTTTTTGCAGCAGGAGTGGGACACTGCCAACAGTTGCAAAACGGGGGGCTCTCTTAAAAGCAGGCGGAATTTGGGGGTCTCTCCAGAAGCAAGATGGGAAACCACTGACAGGTGTTTATATAGACTACGTGCTGTATTACCAATGGGCGGAGCTGGAACTGGAGGCCCAGACCTCCCCGGAGCATTCATCTCTATCCGGATCATCAGGACAAGGGACACAGACATTAAAAATTAGAGGAGAGGTCCAAGACTTAGAGCCGTCCTCCTCTACGTCACCAGGCCCACTGCCCCCAGGTGTAGCAGCGTGTTGCCAGTAAGATGTGGGAGTGAAGAAGGAAGAAGGCGAGCTGGGAAGGTGAGCAACGCCAGCTGAAGAGAGGTGTGTGACTGACACGTCCAGGCCGGACGTCCCTGCAGGAGCGCAGGGGCACCTGTGGGTCTCGTGGGCGGAGCCAGTTCTGCTGACCAAGCCCATCGTCTCTGTTCACATTCACACCTTGGTCTGTGGATAAAGAAGACCTGGCACGTTCTTTGCATCTTTGTTTCATTTTTCATTCCCACTCAATCACCAGCAACTTGTCCTCTAGCCTAGAAGGTTTGAACTCATCTCTGAAGACCCTAGGACGGCCACTAAAACTACTTCGTGGGATGCCTTGAAAGCTGAGTACAAACTCTGAGACGTTCAGGTGATAGTTGAGTGCAGCTATTTATTTGAATACTGGTTACAAACAAAAACAAACAAGTCCCCCTTTCCCAATGTTTAATTCATGAAGCAGCCATGAGAGTGGGTACACTCTCTTGTACACCTGCTGAAGATGCCATGAGAAAACATCAGACAAACTGAAACTGAGGGACCTTTTACAAAACAGCTGCTCAGTCCTCTGCAGGAGGGTCAAGCTGATGAAAGTCAAAGACTGGGGACCTGTCACAGGCTGGAGGAGACTCAGCATCAGTGACAAAGTGCAATGTGGGATTCTGGGTTCAGTCCCGTTACAGACAAAGGGGAGGAGTGGTGAAGTCCCTGTCAGGCCTGGGTCTAGTTAATACCACTCCAGCGTTACTCCCCTGGTCTTCATAACTGCACAGTAATTGCACGTTAACATTAGGAGAGGAAGGGAAATACAGGAACTCTCTCTGTACTATTTTTGCAACTTTTCTGTAAGTATTAAAATTAGGTCAAAACACAAATTTTTTTCAAAAAATATTTTTTTAAAGCAGGTAATTGTAAAGAAAGCAACCATGCTTTTCTTCTTGACTCTATTGATATTATCATACAAACTGCATGAAGTCAAGAAAAGATGCTACCTGCCACCCCAGGTATCAGATTTAATGATTTAAAAAAGTAAAAGAGGAAGAAAGGTCCAGCAAACGCTACGCTGGAGGAGATCACTGGGGGCAGTCTTGTCGTTAGTTTATTCAGACAGCTTCCCCTCCTGTGTTTCAGTGTTTGGGACAGAGCCGGATGTGATCCGGGACGGGTCCACCATACCCATTGCCAGGACGTTCCAGGACACCATCCAGAAGAGCGTGCTGCTGCTCCCGCTAGGTGCTGCTGACGACGGCGAGCACGCTCAGAACGAGAAAATCAACAGGTCGGGACTGCCGGGCCAGCCTGCATGTGCCCCAGGGTCCCCAGGCCGGTCGTCCCCTGACAAGCTGCGTGCTTTGGATGGATTTTACATCAAGTCTTTCCGTTTAAAGTGTAGACCCCTTTTCCTCTTGTCGTTGGAATGGGAATAACAGTGTTTCTCTTTATTTCGTCTTTGTTAGGTGGAACTACATAGAGGGATCCAAATTATTTGCTGCCTTCTTCCTAGAGATGGCTAAGCTGCACTCGCCGTGGCAGGAACCTTCCAGCCTAGATCTGACCTACTGACAGGTCCCCTCTCCCACAACCCTGGGGAAGGGGCAGAATCTAAGTGTCCAGAGAATCTGGATCCCACAATGTTTTCCCTCTGATTTAAAATGTCCTGGGACATTTGGACCAGCAATAAAATATTTCCAAGGTACAGACATCGCTGTTGCTTGCCTTTCTAAAGTCTCAGCTACCTTCAACGACTTGGTTTCCCCAAGTCCTGCTCCAGTGGCCCTGGGACTGGACTCACGGTACCTTCAGGACGAGGATGGGTCTTGGATGGGGCTCTCCCCTGGCGGTCTCATCGGCGTCATCACTCCAGTTTGCGTTCCAGGCCTTCAAGGGCACAGGGCCCGTGGTCGTTCCACCCAGGGACTGCCCATACTACAGCGCCCTTGCTCTTACCACGTGTCCCTTTCATTTATTAATAAAAATGCTGGTCTTCACCGCTGCCCACTGTGATTTCCTCGTGTTCATTTCTGGAGGAGTTACTAAAGCAGGGTCCCGTATTAATTTCTTGCTTCCTCTTATTTTTCCTGCTTCTTCAAAAGTTCACAAATGGAAATGATTGATGTTTATAACCTTAAGCCACCTGGGATTCCCTGTGCGAGGATGAGTACTTTTAAGTTCCGAGCCTCTTCACCTTTGCTGTACGATGCCAGCTGACCGCCCTCTGCACCCCGTCTCTCTCCTGCCCCATCAGCACAGGCCTGCCTGCTCGCTCTCTTCAGCATCTGTGCACATGCAAATGCGCCACAGCAAAATCAATCCTCATAGAACTTCTCTCACCCCGTTGGCATTTTACTCAGTGACTACATCCTAAATTGCTCAAAGCTTTTAATCGCATCAGTTTTAGAGAACTAATCAACCCTGACATCAGTAACACAATCTAAATTTAAAGCCATCAGCTAATGGTGCGTTCATTAATCATTTTAGTTAACCATCTTGTTTGGCTTGATTAGATCTGATGGTGTAAACAAACAAAAAAATGAAGTTTTTCTACAGCTGAGTATATGTAAACACACCGATTTAATCTTTATAAATTCATTATTTAAATCACATTAATGGAGAAGAATTTAAGGGTTTATTAAAAATGTTTCTCTTACGATTCTAAATAAAAATCAAGCGTAACACACTCCATCATTTTGTGGGTTCTTGAAATGTCAGTTTTACAGCTTGCTGCACCACGTCTGATGTGGCTGGATCAGAGAGCCAGTAATTCAGCGCACCCTGACCCTCCTCCCTGAGATGGGAACCAACTGAGGATTCAGGTTCGCAGGGACATCCAGGGAGGAGCCACATTTTCTCTGATGCTAGAGAACATTTAAATGCTGTTTGTTGAATATTGGCAAGTGTTCGCTATCCTTTGCTATTAAGCTTGTCTGTGCTTGCCAGATTCCACTGAATCTTGTGACGTTTTGGATTTTGTGGGGCCTACCTGGTGTATACTAAATATACAAGAAGTTTATGATGCCAATTTATATTTTTAAAAGGATGTTCATATTAATCAATGATCAAGGCTGGTTGTAAAATATACCGTAACTACTTCCGAGCAACGTAACATCGGTTTTACCAAGCCACTAAATTATAAAATTATTCATTCACTGACCTTCATTCCTGAGGAGTCTCTGAGACCTCCAGTGTCTTGGTTAATTATTCTGGGAGGATAAGAGCTGAGGTCGTTGAGTCTAGGAGATTCCAGACTGAATCAGGGACGTCTGAGTGCAGGGCCCATGGTTTCTGCCTCTCGGGGTCACAAAGAGTCTCGCCAGCTCTCCTAGCTCCACCCGGGTGTTCTGCCTGGCCCAGAGCCTGGGTTCTGCTGGGATATGGGAGCCAGAAAGGAAGGATTTTCCAGGTTGGTTACAGTCAGAGGGGTGAGAGAAATCTACCCAGGTATTGGCCAGGAGACCCATTAACCAGTTAAAAGAAGACAAAGAGGTTGGGGATAAAGGTCAATCTTTGGCTAAAAATGGTCACCCAGTATGCTTGTCGGGGGAATGCGGTTACACTCAGTCAGGAGGGGACTGTCACATTGGAGGGGGCAGCATATCAGGCTTAGGGTTAGGGCTGCCAACTGGACTTGGTAGATGCCCTCACAGCTCAGGGAGGGCAGTGGGCGGAGGACACTCAGAGGACTCGGTCGGGGCCTCTTCTCCCTCCGGGTGTCGGCCCGGTGCCCGGGACGCCCAGCCCAGCCCCCTTTGCTGAGAACCAGACCCCCAGCCCTCCTGTCTTTTTTACATCTGAAACTCAACTCATCCAAAATGGAAACTTTCATCCATCCTCCCAAACCTGCTTCCTTCTGACGTTCCCTGCTCTGCTAAACGGACCACCGGAATCCTGAATCTTCTTTCAAATCCAATTCAACATCAGGACCAGGTGATTCCATTTCTTACAAACCACCACTTCCATTTCCATTGTCACCTCCAATATCCTGTAAAGCAAACCCTCTATAATGTTTGCAAAAGCCCTGACCTTTGTGCCCATGGCAGCCCCTCTGTGCGCGTCCCTCCCACTCATGCCTAAAACCCTGGAGTGGCTGTGCGGTGGCAGGATGAAGCCCAGCACCACAGCAGGCTCTCCTGCTCCCGCCTCTGGCCGCGCCCGCCCTCACTGCACACGCCCCAGCCCCATCCTTCCAATCCTTCCGGCTTCTCAAACTAACCAAGGGCCTCCTGAGTCCCTTCCCATCTCTGGAACTCCACCTGCCCTCGTGGTCTGGCTAATCCTCTTGCCACCCTGGACGTGGTATTGTTCTCCAGATCTTAGCTTAGTTTACTTTTCCGGGGAAGCTTCATCTGAGTCCCCCCGAGGGAGTCAGGTGTCCCTCTTCAGCACCGCAGTCCCCACAGTTCTGCGACGGCATTTACCACCACGGCATTTCAGTGCGTATTTGTTCAACTGAGAACTGCCAGCCCCTGTGCTAGACTGGAGATCCCTGAGGGCAGAGACCACGTCTGTTTTGCTTTCTGTGGACTCTCCACAGCTCTAGCCATGCTGCACATCTTCAGGAAACATTTACATGGCAAATTAACAGAGATCTCCGCACCCAGGTGGCCCATCCACCTGCCGCTGGGCCTTCCCTACTTTGTGCACAGCTCTCCCTCCCCCAGGCAACTTCAACTCCCTACCTTCAGATTCTATTTCCAAGTCATCTCTGTACTTCAGAGGCCCAGTGAAGTGCACTGCACACAGTAGGTGCTCAATGTTGCTTGCTAGGATCTTCCTTTTGATTCCGTGGCTGCTTTTGAGGTGCCCCCTGCCAGGCCTGCGGTCCCCAGCCAGGACTTGCATCTTTATGCTCTTTGCCTCACGACGTTCCTAGAAACTGTCTTGGGAGCAGCTAGGACAGGGAAAGAGCACGTAGAACAAGCCACGCTGAGGTGCCCCTGACTACGGCGGCTCCCGTGAGGCCTCCCGGGCAGCGCCCGTGTCTCCGCAGGGGCCACAAGCCAGCAGCCCGTGAGCCCCACAAGGCTCCCTTCACCGGGTCTCACGCGGCCCTCACATTGTTCCAAGCACTTCTGAATCGGAAGCCAGCATTTCAAAATCAGCAGACCTCACGCGAAATGACTTCTCTTGAGCAATCAAGACTGAGTAACAGTGATCTGCGGCTCCCACAGGACGACAGCCAGCGGAGCTGAGGAGGGTCATGCCAAGCCCGGTGCCTGACCCACAACACGTGCTCAGCAAGTTCCTTAGAGGCAGAAAAAGAAGGAAGCTCATGAAAGGTAACGCTATCGTATTTGGCTTCTCACCTCCATTGATACCTACTTCCACTTAAAAAACAAGTCTCCAAGTATCATTTCATGTTAGATCCAAATGGCTTTTACATACTGTACTATTTTTAAATATCTAGTTTTAAGTGTATTCAGTGCCGTCTAGCTATTATTTTTTGATCTTAATTTTCAACTTGAGTTTGAATAGTAATTGAACATGTAACAGCCAGAGTTAATGATTTTGAGGTCCTGATTATGTGAGATGTGGTTAAATCTAGCAGAGTTCTGCCATCAGTACTACTACTGCCGTTCACGACAAGCAGTGACGCCGAAATTAAGGCCTAACATTTGCACATAACACTTCTTCCACTGACCAACTCTGTTTAGCATCTATATTCTTTGTAGGGCACTTAAGAAGTAAGAAACATAATCTCCCTTTTCACTATATTGAAAAAAACTTCCCTCTTCAGGAAGCAAGCTCTGGGAGGCAGTTGGGCATATTCTATTCTTTGCTCAGCTGTCCAAATGCTCAATTGATGAAGTACAAAGACAGAAATACAGGGGATTTTCTGAAGCAAAGTAATGTCTCTTTTTCTTTACAGCACGATGTGGAAGAGAACAGATGGTAGGTGTAATGACTGTAATTTTCTAACAGTTATGATAAGTAAATAAATGACTGATTTTTTTTTTTGATTAGGAAGATTGAAGAGAAAAAACTGTCATTACATGGAAAAACTCTATTTAAAAACATTATTTTAGTGTAATTTCTTATTGAGAATGAAAAAAGATGTCAGGGAAATTATACCTTTGACTACAATAGAAAATATGAAGTTTTAAATCATCTCACTTCCCACACTGAAATTCACCAAAACAGCATTCAGAAAGACTTAAGATTTAAAATTCTGGTGTGGGTGGTTAAGTGTTCACAGCATTCTTGCACTGTTATCGTAGGTAGGCATTTGAATGCAATGGCAGAAAATTTTAAAGGAAATTAGAACTTTAAATTTCACACTGTTAAATTAGTCATCAAGAATGATTAGTCACCAAAAATGACCAATGTTTCCTTTCACATTTTGAATAATTATAATCAAGTAAAGGTGGCTCTATAAACTTTATTTAAAATCCCACTTGAAAAGCCAGAAGGTAGACTTCGGGGCTACCACATCAGTGAAAAGTGAGGAGAGGGTTCAGGGCAGGAGAGTCAGGGGGAAGCACCAAATTCGGCACACCCCGCTGAAATCTCTGGACAAGCGCTGCACTATGCACGTGGGAAGCAGACTGGAGCCTCTCGGCCAAGCCTGAGGGAACTGAATGAAATTTCAGGTGCCATCATGATAGGCGAGACAAAGTATGGAGTATGACTACCGCCAAAATAACTGCCTGTTTAAACAACAACAAACCCGCTCTTCAGAGGAACATGAGTGAATTCGGTCTCTACATTGTATTACTCAAATACCTAGGATACAACCAAAATTACTAGACACTTAGGAAAAAGGAAAACACGGCTCATAATCAAGAGAAAAGAGAAAATTAATAAAGATGAACCCCAAGATGATTCATATGTTGGAATCAGCAGACAAAATGTCAAAGCAGCTATTATAACTTTGCTCAAAGATGTGGCAAAAAATATGCCTGTAATAAGTGAACAAATAGGAAATCTCTGCAGAGAAATAGAAATTATGACAACCAAACCGAAATTTTAGAACTAAAATAAACTAAAATATACAGTATCTGAATTAAGAAAAAAAAAATCACTAGCTGCTTCTAACAGATGATCAGAGATGACAGAAGAAAGATATCAGGGAACACAGAGAATAGATAAAAGTTACCCAATCTGAAGGTCTGAGAGAAAAAAGACTGAAAACAAAACAAAAAAGGATAGAGCCTCAGTGAGTTGTGTATAATATCAGTGAGTTGTGTGTAATATATAATTGGAATTCAAGAGAAAAAGAAAGAATGGAGAAAAGTACTTGGAGAAATAATGGCCCCAAATTTTCCAAACTTGGTGAAATACATATATTTACAAGTATTAAAAGCTCAGAAAACCCCGAACAGGATAAATATGAAGAAAATCATGCGTAGGCACATCATAAGCAAATTGCTGAAAAGCCAAAAAGACGGAGACAATTTTGAAAGCAGCCTGAGAAAAATGACAAATTACATGTAAGGTCACGTCAGAGGGAGAAAAGGTCTGAATGACTTCTGCTCAGCAGAAAAAAACGGCGGCCAGAAGACACGGAACGGCATCATCTTTAACAAACATCTCTTAAAGCCCCAAGAGATACGTACAAGGATATATATACACACACATAATGTATATAATAAATAAACATAAGGATATACATATATTATATATATGTAAACTTTCCTAATATAGCACAGAAAATATAATCAAAATTTCCCTACATTCTTGGATTCTCTAGAGCATTGCATGACGCACAGTAGGTGCTCAAGTATTATCTAACGGAACAAAGTCTTTTAACTGTTTTAATGAGAATAACTGTATCAGACACTATCACTGTGACTTAGAAATTTAGACTCTCATCTACCTATACAAATAGAATTTCAAAAGAAGGAAACTACCCTAAACCACTCATTTTATACATGAGGAAAATGAGGTCAAGCTGACTTCTTTAAGGTCACTTTATGATGCAAAGCTCTTGTGTCCGTAAAATAACGGATGATGGGGAACTGAAAAATAAACTCAGATTTCATTTCACTGCTCAAAGAAGGAAGATGAAATGTTAACAAAGTTCCCAGCGTAAGAAAGGTAGCAAGATCGATCACCTAAAGATCAACAGAATGCCTACTCATACGGAAAATTGTGCTCCTGTAACTTGAGAAACGGACCGCCCTGTCGGACAAGACTAACAGTGCTTAAATAACTACTAAAGGATGTGCGGTGGACAGAACAAGGCTGACTCGAATTTAAAGCTGAGTTCCAACTTCATTAGCTGTGTGACCTCGGAACAGTGATTGAGTCTCCTAAACTGCAATCTCCTGTTGTGGGCGGCAGACACGAGCATTTTCGTGGACCACAGTAAGAACCTGACCAGGCCATGTCCGAGAAACCCCCCCGAGTGGGACATCGCCGCTCGTTGCCGAGTGCATCTCTGTCACTGCGCTTTTCGGGCCGCGGTCTTCCTTCCAGACTTCGCGTTTCCGAGGACAGTGGGGTGAACGCGAGGGCCAGGAGAGGCGGGGACCGCCGTGCCCCGGTCCTGCCGTCCTTTCTTCCTGGCCATCCCGGCGCCGTGCCGTTGACGTTTGTATAAACGGCCCGTGGGGGACGTTCAGACACCCGGGGCGTTTCGGCTTTTACTGCCAAACTGCAGAACCAGCTCATTCAGCTCCTCGCCTTCCCGTCAGTGTCGGAACTTGGCTCATGGCTCCCCACGGCCTGGGACTCCACGCGTCCCCTTCTGCGGCCTCTAGACAGACTTTCCTCACAATCTGGGGCTGCGCACGCGCCTGGCGCGGCAGAAAAGCCTTGTTTCCGGAGACAAGCGCCTCGAGGCGCCGGGCCCCCTCGGGCCGGGGAAGGCGGAGGGCGGCCGGCCGCCGGCCCAAACCAGGCCTCTGCGGCTCCCGCGTCGCCCTCGGGGTCCTCTGCGGCGGGCGGGCGTGCGACGGGGTGGAGCTGGAGGCGTGGGGTAGGGAGGAGTGGACTGTCCGCGAGGAATCCGCTCTG
Source organism: Camelus dromedarius (assembly GCF_036321535.1). Classification (NCBI taxonomy): domain Eukaryota; kingdom Metazoa; phylum Chordata; class Mammalia; order Artiodactyla; family Camelidae; genus Camelus; species Camelus dromedarius. The sequence goes on from NC_087463.1 coordinate 24,673,668, forward strand.
GGACCCTGTGATAAACCCCGCTGGCCCTCGGGGCCAGACACCGCCAGCCCTCCAGCCGGACGCACGGCTCCCCTTCCTTGGATTGACTTCATCGGCTTTCCGTTTTCCTCTCGGGGAGGGGCGGGACTTCCTGTTTTATCTCCCAGTGAGTTCCGGCAAGAGCTGGTAGACTAAAAACAAGAGGCACACAGGCCCGCCGGCCAGGCGGGGCAAACGAAGGTGACTCGATGTGGGTTTCACTAATCCAGTTCCACAATCCTGGTTTTTGGTCACGGTGTCCGGCGCTGGGTCCACGACGGAGTCGTCCTGGGAACCGCCGGAAGTCGCTCAGCGGAGAGACAGGAAGTCCCTCCCCTTCCTCCCAGAGGGAAGACGGTGAGCCGGAGGAGTCAGTCAGAGGGGCGAGCAGGAGCGATTCCGTCGGCAAACAGGTAAGTTATTCTCTGGCCGGGGCGGGGGGTTTGGAGGCGGGGACCGTCCAGCGTCAGCGCGGGGCCTGGGGGCGGTGGCTTGAGGGCCCGGGCCCCGGCGGCTGGGCGCCGGGAGCCCCGCCAGGGCCCTTCGCTCTTCCTCCTCCCCCCTCCCCCCGCCTCCGCCCCTCCCCGCTCGCCGGGCCCTCCCGACGCCGCCCAGACTCACCCCACACGCCCGCCGCCCGCGCGGCCTCGCCGCCGCCGGGCCTCCGCTCCAGCCCGCCGCTACTCGCTCCGCGGCCGGCCCCTCGCGGACCCGGCGGGGCCTCGGTTTCCCCGCGGGGCCGGCTGTCACCCCCGAGTGGACCGCGCACGCCCGAGCGCCGAGCTCTCGCCGTGTCGGTTTATAGTCCGGGCGGTGGCTTCCTTCGGCTGCCTTCCACTCCCGGTCTCCCGGAGCTGCGCCGGTGCGCCGCTGCCGCCCGCGCCTCCTTCCGTTAAGGGCTGTAACGCTGGCGACCGAGAGCAGCACGCCGGGAAGTGGAGGGGCCCGGCCACTGGGCTTCGGCTGTTCTCAGCGCCTGGAGGGAGACCCCGGCTGCCGCACCGCTGTTCGCAGCGGCGGGTCTTGCCCCGGTGGATAGATACCACCTCCTCCCAGCCGGCGGGCACCACCCGTGTGTGCTTGCCCGCTTTCCACAGAGTAGTCTGGTGGAGGCGGGTGGCAGGAGCTGCTGACCCCTGTCGGTTGAGTGGAGTTTTGAATAGCCCACTTCTTTCCCTGGGGGAATTCTGGAATAGGACATTTTGGCAGGGTTGGCTCCATGGACACACACGTAGGATTTCTTTATTTTTTAGGTAATCATAGCTGTAATGGTGAGTGAAGTATAACTTTATAGTTTGTGCGGTGGCAGTAGTCCCCGTATGCACCTGTTTTGCGGTGAGGTGTTAGTCCAGCAGTCCAGTTGAACACCGCGTAGGGCAGGGCACTGATACATGTTGGTTGGGACATCATTAGGAGAGCTCATTTGATATTTTCTGTGTATTTCATTCAGCACAACAGTCTTGCGGAGTAGGAATGAATCCCTTTCACCAAGTGAGACCCAAATAATTTCACCAAAATTAAAGTATGGATTCAAATCGCAAGTGTTTGTTATTCATTCTTAAAGTTTGCTACGTGTGAAGTTACTAACTTCTGTCACGTCCGAAAAACACTAAGGCAAGGCTTTCTAGTAGCTAATGTCTTGCATGATGTGAGGCAGTTGTGATTATTGCTGATAGCACAGTTGCTTACCGGTGCCTTAAAAAAACTTTATTTTGAAATAATTTCAGATTTACACAAAAGCTGCAAGATAGGACAGAGTTCCACTGGTATTCAGCAAAGTGGCTCCACTTCAACAAACACTGATTCCCGCTTCATGCTGGACACCATTCTAGGTGCAGCAGAGAGTAACGTGTTGCCCTAGGTGATCTTAAGGTAGGGTTGAGGAGACAGGTACATAAACACCATGCCTTTTGCTAAGTGCTCAAGTGGAGACAAGGGGAGCACAGAGGACATGATCACTGTCGGGGTGGGAGTGGTGAGAGCTTCAGGACACAGTATTTGAGTCTCAAGGATTAATGAATATTAATTTGACTGATGGGACATTTTCCCAACATGCATTCTAATTAGGTTTGTTTTATTAGAGGAGAACTCTGTAAACTTTATGAAACAGATTCTTCTAGTTTGATTGTCATCCTCTCTCATAGTCCCTTTAAGAAGAGATTGGCTTCGTAGGTATCACAGGTTGTGGGAAGAATCCACGAACAGGAGGTTAACGCTCTGTTTCTCACGCAGTAATGAAAATGTCTAGATCTGTACGTTTAAAAATTCTTTGTTTTTCATGCTTGTTAAGTACCTCCTGTGGTCTGGGCACACGTGTTATGAGAGGTCATGAAGCACAGCTCTTGTGCACTGTAACCTGGCGTGTTAGGTCCCCGTACCAGAGGGGGCATTGAGTGTCTTAGTCAGCTTGGACTGCTATAGCAGAATACTGAAGCCCGGGTAGCTGAAACAGTGGACATTTATTTAGCACAGTTCTGCAGGTTGAGAAGGCCAAGATCAAGTGCCGGTTCCTTGTGAGGGCTCTTCCTGGCTTGCAGATGGCCGCCTTCTTGCTCTGTTCTCACGTGGCAGAGAGAGAGAACTCTGGTATCTTCCTTTTACAAGGATGACACTGATCCCATCTTGGGGGCCCCACCCTCATGACCTCATCTAAACCCAGTTTGGTCTCCCAAGATTCTTTCTCTAAATACTATCACATTGGGGATAAGGGCTTCAACATATAAATTTGGGGCAGGGTACAGTTCAGCCTGTAGTGTAAGTTTCTTAGAATTTTTGTTATTATGTGGAATTCCTCCAAAATGGACTTGGTATAGAGCTAAACAGGAAACTGTAACATTAGAGTTTATGTGGCTTTCAGTAAAGCAAAGTTAACACAATTTTATTTAAACTAATAAGAAATATGATTCAGAGACCAGTTTATAAAAGAAGGAAGTTTTTCTTGTTTCATTTTGTTGAAAGAGAGAAATATGTGAAATACTGTGGTCTTTTTTCAATTTTAGGCCTTATTGAAGTGAACACTCTCATAGAGATACAGATGTTCTAGAGGGCGTAAGGACTGTGGCAATGATCCATTTCAGTTCCCTCATTGTCTGATGAGGAGGCTGAGCCCTGCAGGAGCTAAGTGACAAATCCGTCTCAGAAATTAGTGGCAGAACAAAGATTAGAGACAGGCCTCCTGATACACAGGCCAGTCTTTCTACTCTTTGAAGCATCAGTAGTTCTCAAACTTAAGGTGTGTCAGAGTCCCCTGGAGCCTGTGAAAACACAGATGCTGGGCTTCACGCCGGGGCTTTGATTTGGCAGGTGTGCCCTGGGACTGAGAATGCATTTCTGACAAGTGTCTGGGTGGTGTGATAGCTGCTGGCTCTGAGGCCACACCTCAGTAACCCTGCCCTCCGATGATGTTGCCCTTGATCTCTGTAAAGAGGGTCTAGTTCTTTAGTTTTGTGTTACAAACAGTAACACACCAACAACATAATTATTAGATGAAAAATGAAAGGACTAGAAACGGAGGATTTCTCAGGCAGACTAATTTTGGCATTTTCACGGATAGTTTTTGGAGCCAGTTCTAGCATTGGAACTGCTTGCTGTGGAAGGGTATTCACTTGAGCTTTAGAGCCGCCAGTCTGACCAAAATTCACACTAAGAAGGGTGTCCAGATTGATTGCTTAGATGGTCTAGGACTGAAAAATTACTTCCCACTTTGTTATTCTATGCTCTCCTCTTACTTTGTGTACTAAAATGTTCTTTTCTTGTATATCAGAATCTTACCAGGCCCTACACAGTTACATGCCTGTAGGAGATGTTGAAGAAATGTAAGTTGAGTTAAAAAAGAGTAAGGGTGAAAATAAGGTAGGTCATTTATCTAGAAGGTTTCTCTGCTCTCTAGATGATCCCAATTGTGGCCTGTTTTGAGTAACTGTCATCTGTTCCAGTTTACGCCTTATTTGCAGTTACTGGGATTTTTAAGCAGTTATTGGAGGAAGTAGCATGTTATGTTAGAGTTAACAGTGGTTCCCTCAGCCGTTTTATGTATATGTGTAATAGATTTTTTCGTATTCAGTGGCTTCATCTTTAATTGATACTTCGTTGCTGGATATTACGTTATTCCCAGTTTTTTTTCTGTTGTAAAGAGTTCCATGGTGAATATTCTTAAACACATATTTTGTCCAATATTTCTTTAAGATAAATTCTGTAGAGAGTCATTGATAGCTCAAAGAAGATACAAATTTTTAAGGTTTTTGATATATAAATTGCAAAATTACCCCGTGGAAAGGTTGTATAGATTTATATCCCAATCTGTACTATTGAGAATGCACATTTTCCCACGTTTTCCCCAATGCTTAACTGTTTTTGTTTTAGACAAAATTGAGTTTTGAGGGGATATTTTTAAGGATTCTTCCTGTAGTATGATGGGTGGGAATGGTATTCTGACTAATTTGCTAAAACCTTCCTTATTTTCACATTGAAAATTTCCAGTTTTTTGTTTGCCTCAATGAGAGAGCAAAATAAACCTCAATAAAGTAGTAATTAACACCTAACTAGCATTTCACTTGGGGCACTTTTTGTAAATGGCTCCTGTTGGCTGTATCTGTGGCCCTCACCAAAAGGGAAGCTTCTTACAACTTGCATGCATTTCTGATTCACATCAGTCACCAAAATCAACCACAGGTCAATCAAAGGCGTAATTATAGATGGCAAAACTAGAAACTTTTAGGAAACAATAATTGGGCAATAATTATATCACTTTGTTAGAGGGAAGAGGTTCTTAAACAAATCTCAGAAGGTGCAAACTATAAAGGGAAAGATTGATACATTTGACAACATTGATATTGATGACTTTTGTTTGTTAAAAGAAACTGTCAAGAAAGTGAACAGTCAAGTCACAAGCGAAAATAGATCTTTTCAGTACATATTACTGATAAAAGTTTAGTATCCAGACAGATGAGCAACTATAAATCTATAAGAACAACAGAAAAATGGGCAAAGGACCTGAATAGGCATTTCACAGAAGAGGAAACCCAAATGCAAAGACACTTGACTTCATCAGTAATTAGAGAAATGGAAATTAGGACCAACATGCAATGGTGTAAAAATCTGACCATGCCTGCTGTTTGTAGGGAAGAAGTGGGAGTGTTAATTGGTGCATAACTGTGCAGTTAGCTAGTGAAGTTAAAGATTCCTGTACCATTTGACCCAGTGCTTCCACTCCTATGTCTTTAACCTGGAGTGTTGGTCCTACAGGGTGCTAACAGCATCTCCTGGGAACTTGTTAGAAATGCAGATTTGGGGGCTCCACCCTAGGCCTACTGAGTCAGGAACTTTGGGGATGGGCCAGCTTTTTGCTTTAGAAAGACTTCCGGGTATTTGATGCATGCTAAAATTGGCAAACCACTGCCCCAGAGAAAATCTTGTACATGAGCGACTGAAGACATGTACAGGAATGCTCATAGTTGCACTGTGTAAAAGGCAAACCCTGGAAGCCACGTCCATCACAGGAGAACAGATAAACTGTATGATATGCCTCTAGTGAAGTACTGTGCGAGAGTGAAACCGAATGGATTTTAGCCACATGCATCACCCGGAATAAGTGTCAGGCACATCTTGAGAGAAAAGAAGCTACTTATAGAAGAATGCGTATACCATTTTTTCTTTTTCAAGTTTAGAAACATGCAAAACAATATTGTGTGTTGTTAGGAGTACAGATATTGAAAGTAATAAAATAGGTAAATTATAAACAGAAAATTCAAGTTAATAGGTAGCTCTGTTGCAGGAGGATGACAGGGTGTGAGAAGATGGTCATGTCTCAGGTCTCTGATGAGTCTGTGGGACCTGCTGCCAAATAAGGGGGTCCTTGGCTTTGCCCAGGAAAGAGTTCGAGTGAGCCATGAAAGTGAAAGCAAGTTCGTTTAGAGAGATACACATTCCATACACAATGAGGTCCCTCTCAGAAGGGAGAGCGGCCCTAAGGTGTAGGGTTGGTAATTTCATATGCTAACAAGTGGGAGGGTTATTCCAACTATTTTGGGGAAGGGGTGGGGATTTCCAGGAATTGGGCCACTGTCCACTTTTTGCCCTGTGGTCATGGCACCTATGGGTGTGTCATTTAGCAGATAATGTATTGCAGTGAACATGTAGTGAGGCTCAGGGTCTCCTGGAGGTCTAGTGTTGGGCCTAGTTGGTTTTAACCAGTTTGGTCATATCCTCAGTGGCTGTGTCATTCTTTTAATGGTTGTGCCCTGCCCCCCTCCCTTCTCTCTCAGCTCTGTAACAAGAGGGAAGGGGACAGGCACACCAAGAGGGACTTTAAAGCCAAGAATTTAATTTTCTTAAACTGACCTGTGCTCAGGGTTTTGTTATAATGTGCTTAATGTCTTTATATTTTATGTAATAAAATTAATTTTATTTCTACCAAATATCTTAAAAACAAATTTTCCTTTTTGCAGTGTCTGTTGACAGAAGGACTATTCAGTTTGTGTGAAAAAGATACGGGGGTGATGGTGGTCAAGATGTGCTCTTGTAGGATTATAATACAAAAGTACTCGCAGTGGTAGAAATATCAAAAAGCCGGTTTGTCTGGACGGTAATGATTATTAATACTTGCTGGATGCTCACTGGGTGCCAGGCACTGGTGTACCCACACTGCGTACTGAGTTTATGCTCAGTTACCTGAGAACTGAGCCTCCCACTGACCCATGAGTTGTGTCACTACTGCCCCTTTAACCAGAGGAGGAAGGGTCCTGTGGGCACACAGGTGGGAGTGGTGGTGGCCTTCTGTCTCCTGACCACTCTGTCAGAAAAGGTCAGAGGAAGAAGACAGTCATAGACAGAACGAAGGTACATCCCAGAGTGTTGGAGTTACGAGAAAAAGTCAGAGTCAAAGTTGGAATGGGAGTTCAGAGGAGGACGGTGAAGGGTGTATTCACCCCCATTTTCCGAGTTACTTTCTTTATTTTGCAAGATTTGTTTTTAAACCAGTGTACTTAAATTTATCATTCTAGTAAATGACAAGTCTCAAAAGCAGAAAACGTAATTAATTGTGTTTTGTTTGTAGTTCTAAGGATTGTATCTTCCAGTCCTTCAGAAAGCAGTAGTGTCCTGTTATAGGACTTGGGAAATCATACTTCTTTGCTTAGGTTACTAAAAAGGGCAGTTCTGGGAAATTTTCCTTTGCCTATTTTTTCCTAGCCTTTTGATAAATTTTTTTTTTGGGAGAGTCATATGTATTCCATATTATGAGGACTGTTTTATAAATAAACATTACCTGTACTGTAAACCTTATTTTAAGCTATTGTGGTGTGACAGTCATTTCTTGAAACGAACAAGTATAGGAAAAATAAAAAGATGGTTCTAGAAGCCCTATGTCAGTTACATGCCCTGTGGAATCAAATAGCTCTGCTGTTTTTGTTTGATATTCAGAGTGCTAAAATTGTCTAAACCACGAAAAGTGTCAAGCATTTGCAATTATGTAGCGTCATACGTTCCAGCAGAGTCAGCCCCTCGCGAAGACGCTGACAGCCGGGAGAGTCCTTCCCTAGCCGGGACGTCTGCTTTCCCGACGCGGGTGGTGCTGGTCGAGGGTCCCTCATGGGCAAATGCAGAACATAGGCTTCTTCAGACAGATCTCAGGGACTTGAGCTCTTCCAGTTTCGGCTGTGTTTTGCTAAAGCTAGACAATCAATCTTAAATCTCAGTGCTTTTCAATGTGTTTGGTGTTCCTACTTCTTTTACATTCTCTAATCTCTTGTACTTTTTTCCTTTTATTAAAAAATAGTTTTAAATAAAAGCAAGTAAGGTAATAAGAAGCCTCGGGTAAAGTCATTACTTAGCACAGTTGGAGCAATACCAGTATAATCATCCAGTGTAACCAAAGCCTAGCTTGCTTGTCAGTTACTAAATATAAAGGGACGTTTGTGTTTTAAACCTATAACAAACAACAAGCCACTTCTTATGAAGTGTACTTGTAAATTATTGTGAACTAGGGATCAAAATTTGATATATAATTATTGGATCAATTATTATAGAATGAAGGATCACAGTTATAAGGGAGTGCATAAAATTATAAAACTGTTAGAATTTAAACTGAGCTGTAATGTGCTTTTAAAAATGCTTAGAGAATTTAGAGCATTCAAGGAGAGGTGGTAGAAATTATAGCCTTTCAAAAAATGAGATCAAATGGTTTTCATTAAAAATCTTTAGGGTCCATCATCTGGTTTCCCACAGGGGAGATACTTAAAACCCTAGGATTTGGGGGTGGTAGACTGAGGCAGTGTTTGCGAAAAGTCACATTCAGAATAATTTTGTGGGCTGATCATTACGTTGGCAAATGAGCTTGGGATGTGATGTGACAGCCCTGTTCAGTGCAGTGCGTTATTTTCCTTCCTGACTCACCTTTCCTTTTCCTCTCCCCCCCCTTCTCCTCTGCAGTTCCGCTCTGTATGGTTAATATGTTTTAAGTATATTTTTTGAGGGAAGTTAGGAGGGATTTTAATCCAGTGGATCACAAATCTGACTCATTAAAATCAACCAGGGAGCTCTTTAAAACTACAGATTTTTCTGCCCACCTTAGACTTTAATTGGAATCTCTCCACGGGTAGGACCAAGGGATTCATGCTTTGATGATTTGTAAATGATTGGTATTGTCTGTAATTGCCTTACTGTACACGCATGGAAGCACTAGCTCTAAGTATGCTCTTCCAGGGACAGGTGCATTTCTCAGAACGGGTTTTGATAAGTCTTAAAGTCTGCAAGCCTTCATTAATGGTAGACAAACAAGGAGAGTGATGATTTTGGGACTGCTATGTGGCGGGGATGGTTAGCTGTCCACTTAAATCAGCTCTCCCTTCCGTGAGGTACAGTCGCACAACTGCAGGCTCCTTGCCGAGAAGCAGGCAGGCGTGGAAGTGGCAGGGGGTTCAGGGCCTTTGAAGGAGCAAAGGCCCTGCAAACTCCACGCTTGCTTCCGTCCTTCGCCCGCTGGGTGCAGGGAGTGAGCTCTGGGGCTGAGCGCTGAGATGGGAAGAGTCAGCATCTCTGAGCCAGCGGGAGCGCCCGCCTGCTCTCCAGGAGCAGCTGCCTTGGGAGTTCTCAGGAGCGGGATTCAAACTTCTGTGGGGTTTGAGCCGTTTTCAAGCCCACTTATGACAGCAGTTCGGGTATTAGGGCGCTAACTTCTTGTCAGGTTGATTGTAGCCAAATCTAGAAGGACAGGCAGGTTGTGAATATGCAGAACGTTAGTAATCCCCAGTTTTTCTTCTCCACATGTGTAGTTGTGTTACCCTCAGAAGGTGGAAGCTTACTGCTGCAGAGTCGAGACGTGTTGCTGGGCCACAGTGCTTTCTTAGAGCTGTGCTTGGAGGGTGGCCAGTACTCAGGTGAAAATTAGTGAGTGAAGGCTTGTGAGGCCACCCGTGAAAGGCTGGCAGCAGCGGGGAAGGGGCTGATTTTCAGAACACTTTTACTTACTAACGAACTTAGAGCTGAGAATTCTTACGTATTTTTATCGATTTCTTAGAATTTATGTAATTAAAGAATTAGTCAACGTGTAAGGTGTATGTAATGCAGGGTTTCCCACACTTACTCATTTACTCCTTCGTTGTTTTGCTACATTTTATACCACAGCATTTCAGCTCACTTTTTTTTAGACTTAGCCTTGTCATAAGAAGTAACACATGTGGACTCATAGGTTGGTATGTTATTTCCTTCCAATACACATTCTAATAATATGTACTTACTTAAAAACCCTTATTTGCAGAACATCACTTTATTTTAAATGCCACTGGTGATATTTCTGTTATACTTGGGAAATACTGTTCACCTGATAAGTACTTTTTTTTTTAGTTTCTTCAGCGCTTCATCTGTAAAATTCTAATAGAAATACATGTAGTCACCTGGAAACAGGCCGCCCCATTGTCTAGTGGGGCTTTGGGGTACCATTTTCCTGTTGCAGAGACTAGTGTTCTGTTTGATTGCCATTTACCTCTGTCACTGAGGGGCAACGGAAACGATGTCTAAACAGTTTGCAGCGAAGCAGCATCTGCTTCTCAAATTAGAGAGCGAGGGGCCTAAGGAAGTGCTAACCGACAGAAATGTAAGTGAAGCTCTGGGAAAGCACTGCTACTTTCGGTAGAGAAGGAATTTGAGGAAATAATCTGGTAGAATACTCGAGGGAGAAGCAGGTAAGAAGACTGGAAGGGACCATGAGCTCTGTCGAGTACGGACTGAGCGTTTAGGGAGAAGAGGGCTCAGGAGGGACGTGATTCGCGTCTCCTCTTCTTCATCCCATTGCCCACATCCTTTCCTTTTTTCCCCGGAGCGCGTTGTATCAGGTCCGCAGGAAAGAACGCGTTGTTGGAGGGCGAGCCTTTGCCGTCCTTGGAAGCTGAGGAAGCACCCAAGCACTTCTCTTTCCTCTCAAATGTCTTGAAGTTCTAGAATTTACCAATTCGTACCATTGCACTTCTGCATAATTTAAGTTTTAAACTCTTCAATCATTTTTATCAGTTTGTATCTTGATGTATAAATTAATCCTTTAAGTTTGTTCTAAGCTTCTATCTTTTAGTTGGAAAGGGAGCTTCTTATTTCAAGTGTTCCAGAATTTTGCACTCGAGTCTTACACACTATAGTCACTGAGCATGTTGAAACTTAGTCTTTGGTTTTCCTTTCGAGGAGTCATATATAGTCATATATAGCGCTGCTTATCTCCTGACTTCCTCTACCCATATTTTATTTTGTACTTTTTGAATTCATTAACACCCTATACCAACAACCAGGATAAATAAAAGCAGGTAAGATAAAGGAAAAGTGGTAGAATTTCAGATGAGTTTATTTCTGTAATTTGTACCAGATCAAGTAAAAGAGAAGAAGTACGTTAAAATAGTGAAAGAATGATCATTGAAATAAAGCTTGGAGATTATTTACTCTCTTCTCATTTATGACAATTAATTGAGAGTGAGACATGAGAGACACTGACACAGGTTTAGTGAAAAGCAGCAAAATGTAACTTGAAAGAGAATTCAGAGGAACACTTGAAAATAAAAATCAGTTTTGCCAGGGGAAAACTAAGGGGAAGGGGACAGGAGAAGTTGTTACAGAAAAATGAGAGTTTTGTATTATGAACAGTGTGAAGCTTACGGAGAAACCCTCTGAAGCAGTGCAAGAATCCAGAGGTGTATGTGATCGCAAAGCTGTCACAGACTTCAGCTCCACCCAGTGGTCCCCTCTCATCCCAGGACCTGTGTTCCAAGACCCCCGGTGGATGCCTGAAACCGTGGATAGTACCAGACTATTTGTGTGTGTGTGTGTGTGTGTGTGTGTGTGTGTGTGTGTACTGTTTTTCCTATACATGTGTACCTGTGATAGGCCCAGTAAGAAATTAACACCAATAACTAATAATAAAACAGAACAGTTATAACAATGAACTGTGCTAAAATTTACATGAATATGGTCTTTCTCTCAAAATATCTGATAGACCTGTCTTACAACCACGCGAGAGGGAGCAGGGCCTGTGTGATGAGAAGAGGGGAGGTGTGTGACACACACACTGTGACGTGGCGTTAGGCCCCTGTTGACCTGATGGTAAGTCAGGAGGAGGACGGTTGGCTTTGGAGGTCCCGGATTGCTGAGCCGTGGTGATGTTGATGGCTGGCTGTCAGGAGTAGACCACGTCGATATTGGGGATCCTGGGTGGGCCGAGATTGCATCATACCACACAGAATGGCTTGCAGCTTAAAGCTTATGTTTATTTCTGAAATTTTCCATTAAAATTTTTGGACCACAGTTGACAGATGGTAACTCAAACCACAGAAGTAGAAACCACGGAGAAGGCGGGACTGCTGCAGTGAAAGTCCAAGTTCAGGTGTCGGAGTCCAGAAGATGGGAGGGTGCTGGTCGGGACCTGGAGAAGGATCGTGATGCAGCATGTCTCAGTGGTATTTGATCACTTTGTGCCTGAGTCTGATGGCCCGCGGTCCAGGAGTGCTGATGTTTGAGGGCAGGAGAAGGTGGACATCCCAACTCGAGGGAAAAAAAGCGAATTTGCCCCCCTCCACTCTCCTTGTGTTGTTGCATTCAGGCCCTCAGCAGACTGGGCGTTGCCAGCCCACATGGGTGAGGGCCGGTCTCCTTTACTCAGTCTGTTGTCCAGATGCTCCTCCCTTCCAGAAACACCCTACAGACGTGCCTGGAAATAGCATTTTACCAGCTGTCTGTGCATCCCTCAGCCCCGGTCAGGTTAGCACTTACAGTTGACTGTCACAGTCTTTTTGGTCAGCTGCCCTAAAGTGTCCTTAGTGCCATGTTTTCCTGCCACCTTAGGATCCAGTCTGAGAAAACATACCACATTTAGCTGTCATGTCTCCTTAGCCTCCTTTAATCTGGAACATTTCCATAGTCTTTCTTTGTCTTTTATGTCATTGACATTTGTGAAGAATGTAGTCCTCCCCACTTTTTTTTTTTCCATCTTTAAATAAAACGTTCCTCACTCTGTGTTGTCTGCACTGTTTCCTCCTGATGAGCAGCGGGCCTGGCGTTCTCTGCTGCAGTGCTGCCTGCTGCCCCGTCCTTCTCAGGGTCTTCGATCCGGGGTGCAGCATGTCTGCCTTCATCGAGGATGCTCATTTTGATCACTCCTGGCAAGGTGTTCCTGATTTATCCACTGTACAGTTGCTGAATTTTCTTCCCTTGAAACTAATAAGCAGTTTGTAGGGAGATGGTTTAATGCCACTCCAACGTTCTGCATATTAACGTTACCCCCTCGATTGGCTTCCATTGATAATTCTTGCCTGATGCAGTCTTTGCCAGTATGACTTTCTGTCTCCTGCAGTCCCTCCACATTTCCCAGGTGGCCCTCCACATTCTGCTGTAAACAGAGCCATACGTTTGCCCTGTCATTCCATCCATTTGTCTGTACATCTACCTGTCTGTCTCCCAACCATCCATACGGACTCACTCATTCCTACTTTCAATGGTCGTTAATTATTGTGGTGCGGAAACTGTCCCAGATTTGGTCAGCAGGAGCCCCTTCAAGCTGACTCTGGTATCTTTGTCACAAAAATTTTTAAAAGCATTTCTCCACTTTGTGACAAAATAAGGTGCTCCAGGCTTATCTTGTGCCTACTATGCTCCAGGCCTCGAATCTGCCGTTCTTTGAGGAGCCCAGGTTCTATTTACTGGGGCTGGTATTGGAGACCAAGATGTGGGTGCTGGGTGTGCTCGTTGTTCCTGGTCCTCCTTGAGTTTAGTGGGAGGTCCAGTGAGCCATAGGGAAATTTCTTGGTGTCCCTGAATGTTTGACCAAAATTAGACCCCAACATCTCTGACTTTTACAGATTGCTGCCAGATTTCCCTATATTTGTGGTATTTTGATTTTCAATTTAGTCCAAGAACCACAATCATAAATGTATTTCTATATGAAGGCCTCCTTTTTTTTGAGAGGCATTATCATTTTCCATTACTTACCATGTGTAGAGGATTTTTTTTTTAAAGCTGCTTCTTTCGTCTTCTCCCACAAAGTAATATATTTAGGAAATCATATAGAAGAGAGCCAAGAAGAAGAAGAAGAAGAAGAAGAAGAAGAAATTGCCTATAATTTTACCACCCAGAGGGGGAAAGGCCTATTAACCTTATTAGATAAATGACTTGGTTAGAACTATATCCATTTTTAAAATTTAATACTGAATTTTTCTCTTTTCCAAGTATACTTTAACACTCAGATCTTTGATACCTAATAATTTATATTCCAAATATCTTGAGGCTTGAGAGCTTTATATTGTGTGTTAGCTTATTGACATTTGGAATTACAGTGTTTTCCAGATTTCTTCCAAAATTAGTAGTTTTATTCTTTTTTCCCTGTAGTTCTTTGATTAGCCATTGTATTAATCCATCTCTTCTCAGTGGACCTGACGAATCTGTCTAAGCATGAACAACGTGGAACATGTGTTTAGCTGTTTATTTAAGTTATATTTCCTCCATATTTACATTTTGGAAATAGCCTTTTTCAGATTTTTCCTACTGGAATGAAAGAAAAAATCCATTAGTAAGAATTCTTTTTTCTACTGGTTGAGTGCTCAACAATTTTTTAGTCTCAGCAAAAGATTTTCTGCTGGAATTTAGAAATCTTCGTCCTTCTCTCCCACTTTCCAAATGAGGAAACTGAGGCTCAGCATAGTTAAATGCTTGCCGTGTGCCCTGCAGCGTATTGATGGAGTGGTTGGGCCACGTTACTTGAACCAAAACACTTCGTTCTCACTAGTGTTTACCATTTTCAGTGTAAATGCGTTGTGTTTCGTGCATTCTTTTCTCCTAGTTCTCTTCCTTTCCTCAGCGTTTCTATGCTGTGTGCTTCATTCTTTTGCCTTTTGAAAAAGATGAAAGGAAAATTTAAGGAAAGTATACTAACTTTTATTAAGGAATGCTTTTTTATGGCTGCATTATAAATTCTTGAAAATAAAGCGTCTAATGGAAACACTTAATGAGAAAGTAGGGGCTCTATCACATGTCCCCCCTCTCCCCCTTTTTTAGTGAATAGACCGTTTAAACTAAATTAAGTAAAGGATATAAATTCTGTTGTTTCAGTTTTAATATTTCATGACTGATTTTATAGATGAAATTATATTTTACAATAAATAGGAAGAAGAATTTATACAGCCTGTTCTATTTGATGTGAAACAGCAAATCCCATTTCTCTGTAGCTGTAAAGAAAATTCATTATAATGTCTTTAGTTGTAAGAGATGGTTTCATTGTGATTAGTTACGTTGATAATAAAACAACCTTTTCACATGGCATAAGATACAAACGACCCTACGTGTCTGCTTTTAATGGCGTTGGAGTTTTTCATTTTCTGCTTTTCTTATAGAGTCTTCATTTCTTTTATTGTTTTTCTATTTCAGTAAAAATCCCCTTTCTTAAGGAAAATCAAAACAATTAGGTAGAAAGACTAGCATGACATTGATCTTAAAAGTACTCTTTGGAAGGAGATAGATTAAATTTTAACTTTTTGTGTAAAATCTTTCTTACTACAAAAAATACGTTTGTCAGGGATGGCTGATAGAAGGTAGTCGTAAAATTAACTTTATTCCTGGATCAATTAACGTATTTGGAGAAGAGTACTTGAAGTGTAGGAAGATTTAAAAAAAGGAATAGCCAGGTAAGAAGGCTGAGCTAATTTACAGTGTTTCTGTCCAGTGATTTGTTGTTTTTCTTGGTGTTAATGTGTCTTCACGAGTAGTGCTGGGAAGGTGGCGGCCTTTGATAATGAAAGGGATGATGATCTGCGTTTCTGTTATGGTCACCGTGGTTTAATCCCTCTTGCTATGACTTTTTAGTGGTTGTTTTAGCTCTAACTTAAGCACTCAAGAAATACCCTAGTTTTTAACTTGCACACAGAATCAAATTGGATATTTGAAAAAGATCATGGGTACCCCTGGAATAGAAATAATATTCTATTCTGACTTGAGTGAGAGTGTTTTTCCTTCCTGTGCTAGTTTTACTTCCCTCTGACCCTTGGGGCTTAGGAGCGTATGGTTCTGGCCTGCTTGTCCTCAGGGTGACCTTGGACTCTGGCCTGGGAAGATTCTTTTTAGGCTTAAGCCAGGCATGGCATGTGAAATGCTCTGGAGGTGAAACTTCATCAGTTGCAGGTCCTATGGCCAGAGGCGCCTGCATCTCCTGGGCTTGGATGCCTCCTGCTAGGGGAGGGTGAGGGGTCACGCAGTCTGCATGGCCAGAAGGACTGTGACTCGCTCAGCCCTGATGCC
Source organism: Camelus dromedarius (assembly GCF_036321535.1). Classification (NCBI taxonomy): domain Eukaryota; kingdom Metazoa; phylum Chordata; class Mammalia; order Artiodactyla; family Camelidae; genus Camelus; species Camelus dromedarius. Next base: position 24,689,442 of record NC_087463.1, read on the forward strand.
CTGTGGCTGGCCGTGTGTTCACTGCATGGGCCACGTCATCAGGTGTGGGGAATGTTCGACTGTGGGCATCCTGAGCCCAGCTGAGAAAGGCAATCCTGGCTACTGTCAGCTCTGAGGCAGGCCTCTTGCTGTGATTCCAGGGGCCTGTTAGAATGAAGACCCTCATCCACAATGAGAAGGTCTTTCAGAAATAGTAAGACATTTCTTTTATTCCGTACAAATCTGAATTAAAACTCTCCGCACCTCATCTTTTTAATAACTCTTGATTTTACTGTACCACTTTTTCACCGTAAGCTGTATCAGGTCTGATTTTGATAGTGGGAGAGACATAAATGTAAATGTCAGTTTCTTACGTTCTAAAATCTTACAGAAGCGTGATAGGAGTTCTGCTCCTGGTCTGCATTGCATAGTGTACTTCACCTGACATTTATTGACCTCCTCCTGTACGTTAATACTGTTGTGCCAGTGCAGAAGGTTCTTGTTAAAGGCTGGAGCATGTAGAAAAGGAAATTATATATGAAATATATATAAAGGAGGGGTGAACTTGCACCGTATCTGTTCTCGACAAGGTGTAAAGGAGAGAGAATGGGCATTATATTAGTAATCCAGTGCTATGTAGCAGATTCTGTAACACACAGGGGCTTAAAGCCAGTTTCTAGGGGTCAGGGATTTGGGAGTGGGCCTACCCGGGTGGTTCTGGCTCCTGCTCTCTCCTGTGGCAGCACTCAGGGTTGTGTGGGGGCTGCAGTCACTCGAAGGCTTGCCTGGAGCTGGAGGAGCTGTTCCCGGGCCAGAACCACAGCTCGCCCCCCTGGCTGTCAGCAGGAATCTCTGGTCCTCACTGGCTCTTGGTAGGAGGCTTCAGTCCATCACCCACAAGCCTGCCCACGCACAGGCTGCAGAGGTGTCCCCACAGCAGGGCTCCAGCTTCGCCCAGACAGTTGTCGCAAGGGAGATCACAAGCAGGGAACACGGTGCCTCCTATGAAGTCAGACAAACTCACTTCCAGTGTTTTCTGTCCCCTCCAAGTGGGTCAGCAGGGCCAGTCCACGCCAAGGGGAGCGAATAGGCTCCACTCTGTGAAAGGAGTGCCATAGAATTTTGTGGACTCCTTTTCAACCACCACAGGCATTTTCCTGGCTGGGGAGAGGGACAGGCTTACAGACATAACCGAGGAGAGCCCTGCAGCCAGCAAGGAGCTGGGTTTCACTGGGCCCAGGTATTTGTGCTGGTCCCATCGTGGATAAACCACAACCCTCTTACACGCCCATTTGTGGTAAATTGCCTCCAGTGTTATCTAGGAAATGGTTTCTAGGGTGTTAAATTATACCCTTTTGTCATGGGAGAAGTTACTCAACTTGTAAGAATTTTCATAGAAAAGTGATTTTTTTTTTTGGTAGAATCAGATACTTGATTTTGTAGTCTCTGTTATGAATTGATGTTTCCGATGGGGGAGTTTCTCTGAGAGGAGGATTACATCAAGAAAAGACCCTTTAGTTACCCTTCGATTATGTACGTGGTGTTTTGTAGTGACAGCCAATGCTTCAGAGTTTCTGAACATCAACAGACTCTGGTGTGGACTTGGTAGCACTGTGTTGAGCTGGGGATAGTGTAATGGCAAGACACGTATTTTCAGTAAAAGTCCAGCTGAAAATGGAAGGTTAAGAAAGGGGTCAGAGTCATCCACTGATTTCCCTTCTTTCTCCCTTTATTTCCCTTTACTCTCGGCTGTCTCCATTGCAGGCTGTAATGGGCTTTTAGGGAGCTTTTCCTGCCCTGTCTTGACCTTCCAGGAGGAGAGACTTCCTGCGTTGGCTCCTAATGACCAGTGCAGTTCATCCTTTTTTGAACTCTCCAAGGGGAGAGGGCCAAAGACTGTTGGAAGTTTCTGTATATGTGCCCGTGTGGGCACACCTGCCCTGCCGCACACACAGAGCCCCTGCTGTGATTTTACTGTTGGCCTGATGCTCACTTCACACCACGAATTTGCACCATGAATTCGGGTCAGTCAGGAGGGATGAAGGGTGAGATGGCATGGGATGGAGCAGGGAGAGGTGGTTCCTTGTGTGGGTTGCCTTGTCACACCAGTGAGAGAGAGAGAGTGTGTCTGTGTGTGTGTGTGTGTGTGTGTGTGTGTGTGTGTGTGTGTGTGTGTGTCTGTGTGTGACAGAGAGAGAGAGACAGACAGAGCTCAGGCTCACCGACCGTACACTCAGCAAAGAGGAAAGGGCTCAAGAGAGAATGAAGTCAAGATGCAGTGAGTGCAAAGTGGAACAGAAAGGGAGAAAAGCAAGGGGGAAATTCCGTGCATGCTGCCCATAGTAAGGTGAGCATGTGAAACGGCTGAATGAATAACTGGTGTGTTTCTCTGCTAGTTCCTGAAATACCTCTTAAAAACGCTGAGGAAACCTCCTGTGAGAAATGGCCACCAGATGTCACCAGCAGTCTGCCGTTGACTTGTTTTGTTATTTTTCTTAAAAAGTACATGTGTTTTGATTTGTTTCTTACATTGTTTTTCTTTTTAGACTATGGCAGATACTCTTTGTGTTAGAGCAGTGACTTTCTCTTTTCTTTTTTTTATTGACGTATAGTCAGTTACAAGGTGTCAGTTTCTGGTGTACAGCATCGTGTCCCAGTCATACATATATGTACATGTATTCATTTTCATATTCTTTTTCATTAAAGGTGAGCAGGGACTTTCTTTTGGGACAGTGTCTTGGTGAGTTAATTTTTTATAGTTAAAATTGATGATTTTGGTATATGTAACTTAATTTTTTTAGTTGAGGAACAATTACTAGTTGAGAATTTGGATGAGTAGAAACTGTAAATGGAACTGCATATTTGAAAAGCTTTGGCACAGCAAGGATGTGTGTTGCATGGTAATTGATGAATTTGTAGAGGAACCATATGCTTTACGAAGATGTGGTTTAGTAACATATCTCATTATTTTAGTCTAAACACCTACTAAGTCTTCTGAATCTTGAAACCTTACTGTGGGAAGAAATCTGAGGCTCACTGTCTTCTCCAGAGGATATAAATACCAGTACTTCCTGGAAGAACGGAGATGATGCCTTCCTCACTTTGAGGGTGGGCAAGGGGGTCCCCTGCCTGTTCTGTTGTTTTGCCTTGCTCGTAGAAAATTAAAGGTGCTTTCTGGTATGTGGTAGGCTTTCGATAAGTGTTTGTTGAGCGGATGAATTAGATCTGCTTTAGAAAAAAGAGCCCATGGGTGATTTTGGATTCTGCTTTAAAGAAGACCCCTTCTCCCGTCTCCACTGGTAACACGGTGCTTGTTCTAATAACCTTTCTGATGAAGGTTTTTCTTTTCTAATTGACGTTTGCATAAACTTCCTCATTTTTGTTTAATCCCCCGTAGGTCACTTTAAGTCACTTACTAAATCACCTTGCACCCTTGCCTACCGGTGTCATTCTGGTTCGGGCCTTATGCTTAAGCTATTAGAATACGCTCTTTCTGCCTCTAGACTTTCCCTACCTGTGATACGTCCTGCGGACTGAAAAATGAATCTTCCTGAGGCAGTGCTGCGTTTTGGTGACTCCCCACTGACGCTGCTGAGTAATTCAGAGCCTCCTGCGATGTGGTCCTGGTTGGTCATCTGCCTTGTTTTCTCGTCGCCCTGCAGTAGAAAGCAGAGCTGTAGCTGTCCGGACGGCTTGTTGGATGTGCTTTGTGGCTTTGCTAATCCCTTTTTTCTACTTGTAATGTTTAACTGTTCCTACCTGCTTCCTCAACAAAAGAAAAAAAACATTTTTAGTTTCCTCAGGGTTTAGCTCCAGTGATATTTCTGCTATTTCGGTCTACTTGGCAGTATGGCCCCTTGCTCGTTTACACGGCCGTAGATCTTAGTTTCTATCACACATGTGACGACACGTGGCCTGGTATCAGAGTTGCTTTGCATTTATGTCACATGGCTCCCAATAGGATCCGAGCCTGCTGAGGCAAAAGGACGTGTTTGTATCATTAGAGTTCCTTCATATTGTAGTCAACTCAGGATATATTTGTTGAATGATTGTTGTTCTTTCTTGGTATAATGAGATGCTGAATTATTTCATTAATTTAAAAAGTCAGTGGGGAAATAACAAATGTAGAAACACTTTTTCCTTTTGTTTTAGAATTTTTGGAGCCAGTATATAGAAGATAGTAAAGCGCTTCATTGTTTTGCTTCTGCATATTAACGCAGTTATTCTCTTGTCCCCAAATGTGTGTCAGGTGCCATCTATGGAACGTCTGCCTGGAGCAGATGTACACATGTGGGTCTTCCCTCCGTGGGTGTCTGCCTGTTCTGGGCGTGTCCGCCCGCTGGTGCCCGTAGTGAAGGTGGGGCAGCCGTGGCCATCACAGTATTGGAAGAGGAAGAGATGGTTGGACGCACTGCTGAAAGGGATTCACGCTGTTTTAGACTAAGCATTAAAAGATTTTTAAAAAAATAACTCCTGTCACGGACATTTTCAAACACGTCTGTACACGAACACGTAGGAAAGTTTGCAGAACAGTGTATGGAATCCATGCAGCTGTCAGTCCCCGTCAGCACTCGGTTCCGGGCCCCTTTCCTGGGCTGTTTTGAAGTGCATCTCAGATACTTTTCATTTCATCAATAAATACTTAGATAGGAGATGTTTCTAGTATCACAATGAGGCATTTGTTCATTCTAGTACCTTCTGTGTGGAATTGTTCTAGGCTCTTGGGACATATGGGTGGATAAAATAAACCAGGCCTGTACATTCTCGCATGGAAGACAGAAAACAAACTAGACACATAAATAACCAGAATAAGGGAAAAATTGATTCCATCAAATCTAAAACTTCTGCTTATCAAAAGACAACATTTATAAAATGAAAAGGGAGAAACCATTTGTAAAACACATGTCTGACAAAGGATTTATATCCAGAGTGCATGAGCATCTCCTCCCACTCAATAATAAAGTAGACAGGTGACTTAAGAAATGGGCAAAAGGCCAACAAGGACTTTGCAAAGTGAGTAACGTAGGCTTCCGCCTCGTCACCTGTCACGGGGTGATGCAGATTAAAGCCGCCCACACCCGCTAGGATGCCTGAAATTTAAAAGACTGACGGTGTCAGATGTGGGCGAGGACGTGGATCAGTCAGAATTCTTGACCTTGCTGGCGGCTGTGTAAACCAGCACGGCCACTTTGAGATTCTCGGCAGGTGAAGCTTCCACATCTGCCCTCTGACCCCACAGTGGTGCCCCAGGTGTTTACACAAAAGAAATGAAGACCTGTGTCCATAAAAGGATGCACAGGAATATTTACAGCAGCTTCATCACAATCCCCAGAGAAGGGAAGTAGCTTGGTGTCCCGTCAGCAGAACTGTGGGCGGTCTGCACGCGGAGGACCGTCAGCACCGGGGTGAGGCCGGTCGCTGATGCACCGCACATGTCGTGTGGAGCAAGAGGACCGGGCCCCCCTCCCCGCAAAGTGAATTCATCCTCTGATGTTGTTTACCTAAACTTCCAAAACAGGCAAAGCTCATCTACTGTGGAAGAACCCTGAGCAGTGGTTGCCTCGGGGCAGGGTTTACTGGGGATGAAGGGGCCTGGACGGTTTTCTGGGAAGAAGGCAGGGTTCTCTGCCTCCACAGGGACAGTCTGGGGACCCTCTGCAGGTCTTGGGCTTCTCTCCCTGGCATCTCTTCGCTCCCTCCCTGGGCCCCGTGGGCTCCAGCTGCCTGTCCTCTCTGGCCTCTGTGCTGTGGCCTGGTCCTTCCGTCAGGCCGTAGGCTGGCAGCCACCTGGTTGGTTTCTCATCTCTCAGGAGCAATGCCCTTTGGTGCCTCATCTCTGGTAATGTCTTGTGCTGTTGTTTCATAAATTGTCTGTTTTTTCTTTTTTTCTTTTTTAGTTGTTTCGTGCATGAGAGTAAATCTAGTCCTGTGATTTTTTTCTTGACCAGACTAGATGTCCTGGATTGGACAATATATCTATTTAAAAAAAATTATCTCACCCCCTTACAATGTAAAGGCAGAGGTTTTGTGTTTTTCTTTGCTGTGATTCCAGTATCTGCAACCAAAAATACTTGGCATACAGTAGGCACTAAGTGAAGCTTTTGGATCAGACACATGATTCATTCTTCCTTACTTTCTTTCCTCCTTTTACTGTTCCATTACAGATGTTGACTAGCAAAACCAATGCTTTATCTAAAACAGCATTTTCTAAAGGGTTCTTTGGAATACTGGCCTCCTGATTATAGACAAAGGGTCCTGTCATGAAATTAGTTTGAGAAATGCTTATGTACAGAGACATTCTATAATAAAGGAATTCTATGCTCAAACCACAGTTTTCTAAACTTTTTTGACCAGGGATATTTTTTTTACCCCTGAAACACTACTGACCTTTTATATAATTTGTATTTTCTGGAACATATTCTGAAGAAATGGCGATCTAAACTAATGTTGAACATCTTATAAGTGTAATAAAATTATATGCATTTATCTTTTTCACTCTTTTACAAGAATGACACAGTATGTTACTAGATGACAATATAATAAATACAAGATATTTTTGTATGTAAATTATGTATGACAATTTATATACTTTTAAGCAACTTTGTTGAGGTAATTCACATAGCATACAATTCACCCATTGAAACTATGATTTAATAGATTTAAGAATGTTCACAAACATGTTGCAACCATCACCACTGTAAATTTTAAACATTTTCATCACCTTTTAGCTACCCCCTGTACCCTGTCCTGTGCCCCCGTCCAGCCTTAAGGAACCACTGTTCTACTTTCTGTCCTGTTGATTTGCCTACATTTCTTACAGAAGGAGTCATAGAGTATGCGGTCATTTGTAACTGGCTTCCTTCACTTAGCATAACGTTTCCAAGGTTCATCCATACAGTGGCTTATATTAATACTTCATTCTTTTTGTGGCTGAATAACACTCTGTTGTATGGATGTACATCATTTTGTTTCTCCTTTAATCTGCTGCTGAACATTTGGGTTGTTTCCACTTCCTCTTAATGGATAATACTGCTATAAACATTGATGTACAGGTTTTTGTGTGGACATCTTGTTTATTTCTCTTGGGCATGCACCTAGGAGTGGAATTGCTGAGCTGTATGATGACACCAGGTTTAATCATTTGAGGAACTGCCAGACTCTTCCAAGGTGGCATTGTCATTTCACGTCTCCACCAGCACTGTGTGAGGGTTCTGATCCTTCCACGTCCTCACCGTTACTTGCCATTGTCTGACTTTTTGATTCTGGCCGTCCTAGTCGGTGTGAAGGTATCGCATTGTGATGTTGATTTGCACTTCTCTAGTGACCCCTGATGTAGAGCATCTTTTCACATGCTTTTTGGCCATTTGTATATCTTCTTTGGGGAAATGTATATTCAGCTACTTTGCTCATTTTAAAGTTGGCTTTTTAAAAAATTACTGCATTGTAGGAGTTCTTTTATATATTCTAGATAAGTCCTGTATCAGATACTGATTTGCAGAAAACTTCTCCCATTCTGTGGCTTGGCTTTTCACTTTCTTCTTGGTGGTCTTTGAATAGAATGTCAGTTGAAGTGTTTAATTTTGATAAAGGCCAATTTATTTTTTCTATTGTTGCTCATGCTTTTGGTGTTATTATCTTATGTATATTCTCTACTCCCTACTTTCAGCAGAGTCAGAGCAACAACCTTCATTTGGTTTGTCGTTGTTGTGGAAAAAAATAGTTATAACAGTTAAAAATACTTCTCACTAACTTTGAGGCCATAATACTTGATGGCTTTTTATTAACATCAAATCAAATGGTATTTGGCTGAAAAGTCCAATCATTGTGTAAAGTAAATGGAAAATGATATGTTTTAATTGAATTAAATGGCATAATTAAAAATAAAATCAATATTATTGATTTTAAAGCATTTTATTCAATAAAATTCTTTTGGCCACCCTAGAATTTACTTCATTAGTTCTATTCTGCCACTAACATTTCCCTTTGCCATTAACCTTCAGACAACACAAAATGACTGTTAGATGAAGAAATTGGTGATTGACAGCTGGAATAGGCGTGGCTTTTCATTGGCAAAAGAGCTTGAGCATGAATGATGATGTGTGCTGAGAATGTGCATGCTGCTGATTAGGGGAGACTTAGAAACATAATGCTGAGATTGTGCTCTCTGGAAAAGGGTGAAGCAGTTGTTTTAAAATCACATCTTTTATGCTGGGACTCAGGCTTCGTCGGGAAGCTAAAGATGGGAAGGGCGGAATTCCTGGCTCGTATCACAGCAGTTTTGTCTTCTCTGTTTTACAGAATGGAGTTCACTGAAATGTAATTTGAAAAGAGGGCTTCTCTGTTTAAAAAAAAAAAGCAGTAAGTTGAAATGTACTGGTAAAGAGTATTGAAACATGGGCATTTTTTTGCAAGCTGGTTGAGTTGCTTTCTATCAAAAGTACCGTGGTATTGCTTCCTGAGTCAGCAGTGTGGCGATGTGGTGGTCCCCAAACCTGATTTCATACTTTTCATAAAGGACTTCGTACATGGGATCAGATTCATCTCAACGTAAAGGAAATTGCAAGGCTAATTTTATATTTTTCATCCAGTATGTCACTTTATGTTGACGTTTGGGCGAATAATACATGTGTCTTTTCTTTATGTTCAAAGGTGTAATACTGTGTTTTTCTTCTTCACAGGTTATGAGTGCCAAGTGAGCCACCCTGACACAAGAAACATCACCAGCACTTCATTAGTGATGGATACAGAGAAGAAACCGGAGAACGAGGAGGATGACAATGGCAATAAAGAAGCAAAGGACTCGAGAACTATCTCATCCCATGACGTAGACCTTGGGCCTGTATCTGATGTGATAGCAGATTCCTCTGTGAATTCCACAAGCAAAAGAGGTTTTTCAGAGTCTTCAGACTTTGGCAGTGTCATTGTGGAGGAAAATGGAAATAAACATGCTTCCAAACGGATGAAATTAGCTGAGGTAGAGCCCCTGAAGTCTGGAGAGCAGGGCACTGCTGGGTCAGAAAGTTCCGAGAGCGCAGGCCCAGAGCGGGGTGTCCCGCTGGAGGAGACCAGGACGGAGGCCCTCCTGGGTGACTCAGACGGAGGCACGTGTCTTCCTAGTGCTTTTGTTCCTCCTTGCGACTTGAGTGCCGTGGATGCTGTTCCTATGGAGACGGGCGCTGGAAAAAAGTCTGCTCAGGAAGTGGTTCTCCTCCATCCAGGGAGAGAGTCTCCCTTGCCTCTGAAGGAGATTAGCGTCAGCTGTACCCTCGGGAGCACGGACACAGTTCTCAAGTGCGGGGCCTGCAGTCATTTGTTTTCCTCCTGCTCCGATGTGGAGACGCACACCGAGTGCCCGGCGGGGCCACCTGGGGAGCACGCCTGCGGCCACTGCAGCCACAGGGCAGAGAGCGGCGCGGCCTTGCAGGTGCCCGTCGCACAGACACATGGGCTGCAGAAGATCTTCTCTTGTGAGCTTTGTGGCTTCCAGTGTGTGGAAGAAAACCTGTTGAACGCACATTATCTCGGTAAAACACACCTCCGGCGTCAGAATCTTGTGGCTCGTGGAGGGTTTGTACAGATCTTAACCAAGCAACCTTTTCCTAAGAAGCCATGTCCCATGGGAACAAAAAACGTTCGCACAAAACCGAGAGCCTCTAAACCACTAGCAAAGAATAGCGAGTCAAAAGGATTACGAAATGCTGAAAGCAAATGTAAAGATTTCACAGGAACCATTTCTAAACATGGGGGAGGTAGCAGCGAGCTGCTGGTTGAAATGGTGCCGTCAGGGGACAGTCCGTCAGAAAAAGTAGACTTTGTTGAAGAAAATGTAACCTCGCTGAGCACAGCTCAAAATCCTGACAACAAGAGTGAAAAGTTAGGAGCTTTAGTCACCTCGGAGAGTCTCCTCGATAAATTGGAATCCACCAGAAACAGCCCCCAGGCAGCCCATGGTGTGGGTGCGGCCTTGAGACTGAGACCTGAGCGGAACTTCCTCGTTTTGGGCAGTGGCTTCCGACGACGCGGTGGCACTTTCAGCCTAAAGGGCCAGGCAAAGAAAAGGTTCGGTCTTCTAGGAATTAATAAAAGGGGAAGTAATGAGACACAGAGTCTGTACATGAGACACTTTAGAAAGCAGGTGAAAACAAGTGAGGCCGAGTCGATGCCTCAGCACGTGGAAACCAGTGGCAGCGTCCACGGTCCGTGCGTGACGTCCTCAGAAACCCAGGACCCGAAGCAGGACAGGAGGAACTCCCACCTCCTGTGCTCCTTGGACTCTCTGACGGTGAGGCCAGCCCCTGACCATCAGGTGTTGTGTGCTTGTGCAGACTGTGGTCACACAGCCACAGACAGGACAGAGCTGGAAATCCACGGGGAAAAGTGCCAAGCAGGGGAGACCTGTGGCTTGTCCAGCGCGTCCGGGAGGGACTTGGATGGGCACGTGCACGGTCACCCGCACCCGCAGACGGCCTCCGGCCTCAGTTGTCAGTGCTGTCCGTCTCTCCCCGTGAGTGAGGAGGACCTGAGGGAGCCCGCGAAGGAGAAGCGCAGTCCGGGTCTCCTCTGCGCTCCCCGTGACCTGTTCTTTGTGTCCGAGAAGGACGTGGACGAGCACCGGACGACCGAGAAGCATATCCACTTGTCGGCTCAACCAAAGACTTCTCAGTCACTCAGCACTGACTTGGCTTTACAGACTTTCCCTTTAAGTACTTCAGAATCAGAAAACACAAAAGATTCTGTGAGTGAGCCAGGAAAAGCAGCTCAGGAAGAGCCAGTCAAGTCCAGGGTCAGCCCTGGAAATGAAGTAAGGCATTCGAGTAGGCCTCAGTTTCAGTGTAAGAAGTGTTTTTATAAAACCAGGTCTTCCACTGTCCTCACGAGACACATCAAGCTCCGGCATGGGCAGGACTACCACTTTCTTTGTAAAGCCTGTAATCTTTACTCGTTGAGCAAAGAAGGAATGGAGAAACACATTAAGAGGAGCAAACATCTTGAAAATGCTAAGAAAAATAATATTGGCTTAAGCTTTGAAGAATGTATTGAAAGGGTCTGCATAGGTGCAAATGACAGGAAGGAAGAGGCGAACATTCCCGGAGGTGGAAGGGCAGCTGGCCACGGAGAGGGCACGCACTTAGCAGAGCGCTCCGGTCTTGAGCAGAGCGTTCTGCCTGCCCCGGAGCTGCCACAGTCTGGTGTCATCGCCAAAGAGGGTGAATTAGCTTTGGCCACTACTCCAAAGAGAGGGAGACCTAAAGGTAACATCTCACGGACCTGTTCGCACTGCGGCCTTTTGGCCTCGAGTATTACAAACTTGACCGTGCACATTAGACGAAAACACAGTCACCAATACAGTTATTTATGCAAAGTGTGTAAGTATTATACCGTGACTAAGGGAGATATGGAGCGTCACTGTGCCACCAAGAAGCATAAAGGCCGTGTAGAAATAGAAGCAAGTGGAAAACAAAGTTCAGATGTCGTTGTTGGCCCTGAAGGGGGTGACCTTGAGGCCAGTAGGAAGAACGCTGGTTCAGCAGTTTCAGGTGAGCCTGCTAACAGGTCGGCTGAAGCAGCTCCCTCCACGTCGGAAAAGCCAGGACTGGAGCACGGGAATCCAGCTGAAGTCAAAGCTGACAGTGTGTTTCATTCTCTAGATGGGGACGCTAACAGTCACCTGGAGAAAAAGGAACAGGTCTCTCCAGAACCAGAGGACCTTCCCCACCAGGGGGGTGCATACGCCCAGGGCGACGTCACGGGTACAGGTGATAACAAGTGTATACACTGTGAGTTTAACGCTCACTCTTCTGCTTCCCTAGAACTGCACGTAAAACGGAAACACACGAAAGAGTTCACGTTTTACTGCATGGCGTGTGATTACTACGCCGTGACTCGTCGAGAGATGACGAGGCACGCGGCGACCGAAAAGCACAAGATGAAGAGGCAGTCCTACCTGAGCTCTTCCAGCGCGGAAGCCGCTGCCGCAGAGATGTCCAGAGACACCATCATACCCGAGGAGCTGCATGAACAAAATGCTGAAGAATTTCAAATAATTCCACACCAATCCTCTGAAACTCTCAAATCGAAAAGTGGTGCCGATTGTTCTGTTCTAGAGGAGAATGCTAATCTAGATGTGTCTAAAGTGCTCTGTGCTCCTGACTCTGTAGAAATTGAGACTGAGGAAGAATCCAGTCTCAGTGAAGATCACTCCTTCTGTGAAACTCTCCGCCAGCCCCTTGCCAAGGATAAAGTTCTGAGACCCGAGGAGATGGTTTCCCTTATTTCCTCTAATGATGGCTCCCCAGCCAAATTTCCGAATGAAAATTCAGGAAACTCGGCATTGAATTATGAGACAGCAAAGAGAACGCACAATGTGTTGAGTGATGTCGGCAATCCACACGCACACGGCCAGGGTGACGGAGGACGCGGAGGAGAAAAGGCAGAGAACGCCCTTGGCCGGCGTGCATGTCCCGGGGCGCTGGATGGAGAGCGGGCGGCCGAAAGCGCCTCGGGGAGAGTGGCCGGAGGACGGCTGCCCCTGCGGAGCGGTGGTCAGGATGGAGCTGGAAGCCTGCAGAGTCCAGGGGATTTGAGAGATGTCCCTGAAGGCCCCGTTCTGGAGAATAAGGAGAGTCTGATGAGTTCCCAGCATGAAACTAAAATTATTTTGGAAGAGGATGGTCTGGTTTCTGATAGCACCGTTGAAAATAATGATGTTTATGAAACTATAATCAGCATTGATGAGAAAGGACAGGCCGTGTACAGTTCTGGCCGGTTTGACTCTTCCATAATAAAAATAAAGAACCCTGAAGACGAACTGTTAGACCAGTCTGAAGAAGCCTTGGTAGCAGCAGGAGTGAGAATTAGTGAGCTGCCCTTAAAGGACTGTGCTCAAGGTGGGAAAAAGAAGAAGTCTGAAGGCAGTTCCTTTGCTGAATCCACACGGATTCGCTGTGATGACTGCGGCTTCTTAGCTGATGGTTTGAGCGGACTGAACGTCCACATAGCCATGAAGCATCCGACGAAAGAGAAACACTTCCATTGTTTACTGTGTGGAAAATCATTCTACACGGAGAGCAACCTCCACCAGCATCTGGCCAGTGCTGGTCACATGAGAAATGAGCAGGCCAGCGTGGAGGAGCTTCCCGAGGGCGGGGCCACCTTTAAATGTGTCAAGTGTACAGAGCCCTTTGATTCCGAACAGAATTTATTTCTGCACATTAAAGGGCAGCATGAGGAACTGCTGCGGGAGGTGAACAAGTACATAGTGGAAGACACTGAGCAAATCAACCGCGAGAGAGAAGAGAACCAGGGAAACGTGTGCAAGTACTGTGGGAAGATGTGTCGCAGCAGCAACTCGATGGCCTTTCTAGCACACATTCGCACTCACACAGGTACGTAAACTGCGGCACACCCGTGCTCACCTGTAGGGTCAGGCCAGCCACACAGGTGGGCCGTTCCTTCCCGTCCGAGCACGGAGTCCTCCGCTTTGTTTGCTGCTTGGCCAACACCCAGTTCACCTTACGCTGCCCTGTGGCTCTGGGTACCTGCCACGGTCTTTGTTGACACTTAACATTTCCAAAGGTAGTCAGTTGAGCCTTAGTGATTCCATAGGTGGCATGTTTGGCCCGTTTCTTTTATCAGAAAGCCTGGTCCCTCTGATGCCTTTGTTAAAGTCCCGTCTCTTACAGCTTCTCAGTTGTTTCCAAGTCCTAATTGTTTGGTTTTCCAGGGTTTCTATTTAGTGGCACTTGGGGTTTAAGTAGACACATTAAATGACTTTTGAGGACTGGAGTATGAAATTTTTGTTACAATTTTAGGGATTTAAATCTATTCATTGCCAGGCAGTTTATATCCCACAGTGTAACTCCCAGGCAACAAGATTCTGCTTTCCAGGATCAAAATTAGTCAATACTTTTCAAGTGAATATGTCCTGGCGATTCGGTTTTCATGGAGGTATCACTTGATTTAGTTTCTGTGCTCTTGTCACATGTAGTGTTCCATTTTAATGTTTAATTTTAGATAGAAATTTTTTTAAAAACTTTTTTTTTGGTGGAAAATACATAAGCCACTGTTCTAAATTTATGTAAAAATTCACTGCACTGTTTCTATAAACCTGCCATACATTCTTTATTTTAAATAGACAGCTTTTCTAAATCATTGTGCTCTGCTTAGACAAGTTCTGTCTCCATGGTTGAATTTATGAGTGGATTTGAATAATAAATTCACATTTCAATGAACATATTTTCATTAAAACTGTAAGGTTTATTTTACTGTACTTTTAAATAATGGCTTATTATTAAAGCTATACTTTAAATTCATGCAGTTTTTGAAACTTAGTGCATGGTTACAAGGAGGGAGACAAAAGAGTGTGAAACATTGTTGGTAGTTCAGAGTGATGAAAGATAGGTAAAAGTTTTTCGTTGAAGAAAGTAACGGGGCAACCTGTGTAAGGTTAATCTAGGTAAATATGAACATGGTACTCTTGATCCCTGCTATTTTCATGCAGTAGAACCATTGCTGGGGACTAAGTCCAAATCCTGATTTGTTGACATCATTAATACCTCTGTCGGTACTGTGTTGCAGCTCGCTTTCTGAAATGATACAGTTTTAGAAACAGGCTCGCTGTCCACATTGCAGAAAATAGGTGCTTTCTTAACGTGCCCTCCTCAGGCAGATAAAACAGAATAAAACTAAGAGGAAGATGCTAATGGAGCTCTTTTTAGAATTCTTTATGCAACTGTCTGGTCAAGACATGTTGCTTATAATTGATGTGTCCATTACTTGAATTCTCTTGTAATTATAGTCAATAAGTCTTGTAAATGTGTTAAAGCTCACTAAAAGCATACAAATTCAAGAACAGAGTAAGGCTAATAATTTAAAATAATCAATGTAGGCATTTCAGCACTTAATTTCCCTTGTGTGTTGATAGCTGATCATTCTTAATCCATTAAGATTTATTTAGTCGTTTACAATGCAAAATAGGTTTGCACTGGTCACTTGTGCCATTTGAAAATGTCCACCAGGTTAAGTGCAGAATGTAGTCCATTCGTCTTCCTTGACTATATGTATTAATTGCATTTAAAATCAAGTTAATGTGGATGTGAAAGTGAGGTAACTATCAATATGTGACAAAGTAACCCTACTTATATAAGTTACATCATTGATTGTAACATTTAGTAAAAGTTAGCATACTTTTAACATCTTGTGTTGGGCTTATCAGCAAGTACATTTTTATTGTGCTCTGAGGCACCAGAGCGAGTGCACAGTGCCAGTCTACATTTTAAGTTTGCAAGTCATTGTTTGGAGGAGGCTGCTCTCTAGGTTTTAATTTGAGGGTTTTCCTTGGAGCATCTTAAAATGAATTGCTTTTCTGATACTTTGCTTGTGTCCATGAAATAGTAATTCAGGGACTGTTATTAATGGTTAACTGGAAAGGGGCTTATTCTTCCAATCCCTATTTTCATATTTTGTGATTTACTCTATGTTTTATGTAACCTTTTCTTCCCATCCTTAACACGATAAAAGCAGCACTAGAAGAAATAAATGAGTTTTGGTTATCAAGACTGGTGGGGAAAAAGGCTCCCGGTTTTCTGAGTGCCTGCTGGTGTGAAGCCATCAGCATGAGCAGCGTCTCTGTCCCTTTTACGTTAGTCAGACCAAAAATGCTGTTCGTTTTCCCTCCGGCATTGTTCTGTTAGGGCTTCAATTTCATACACCACGGTCATTGAGCCAGAGGGCTGAAGACCTTCACTTTCTGTTCAGAGCACTCTGGTCACTGGTGTTTTTTTCGAAGTGTCTGCACAGGGGAGGGAGGGAGTGGGGTGACTTCAGGGGAAAACTCTCAAGTTAGGGCTGGTAGTGTTTGTGTCTTAGTACAGGATGATTGAGCAGCCAGATGAGCTTGGGACAAGGTGGTGAGGGAGGGAGCGGGGACTGGAGGCGCAGAGAGAGCAGGAGGACTGTTCGCTGAGGTGGTTGTTGAGAAGATTCAGTGATGGGTTGTGTTCATCTTACTGGATTCTTTCAGACCTAAAGTCTGGTCACGACCTGTTCGGTGTTGATGTCATGTCCATGTCTCAGAGAAGTTACCGGTGACTGAGGCCGGGAGGCCTGTGCACGTCTGAGGGAAGACTTAAAGTCTTTGGAATTCTTTTGGTAAAATTGTACAAACCAAGACTAGAGACTCTTCCATTTTCCCTTTCAGAAAACCTCACAGGCCAAACTGAAAAAAAAAAAAAAAAAAAGACTGAGGATAGTGCTGTCCCAAGGAATGGAACTATTTAAAATAATATTGATGGTTTGTAATAATCTCAACATGCCTGAGAGAGACAAATTTAGAAATATGCACTTTTACAAATTTTGCCTTATAAACACTATTCCTGGATTCATTTTGGGATGTGCCTGGCAAGCTTAAAAAATGGAAACATCAGTTAGGAAAAAATTTTAAAAAAAGGGGAAGTTTGCTTTTTTTTTTTTTTAAATACAGAAAATATTACCTCTAGTTCCCAAGTATTTGAATTTTTATGGCACAGAAAGGAGGTGTTCACACATCTTCTCTGCGCGTAAGTTCTGAAGAGCAGTCAGGGCCTCAGTGGTTTCTGCGTGAAGACAGCCAGCAGGGCGGCTCGTTCATGTGCGCTCAGCGCGCCAGCCGTGACCCCCGAGCCCGAAGGAACTGGGCTTTCCTCCGAGGGGCCCTGCACAGTGCGGGGGCCCGCGGGAGGGCGATGTCCAGCCCCGGCCCCACGGCAGGCGCGCAGGCCCGAGGCAGCATGGTGAGCAGCACCGGAGCTCAGTTACCAGGTCGCTGGAATCCTTTCACCACACCTGTGATACAGGTGTTGAGAGAGCTTTATCTTCTTAGTTTATTTAGGGTCCTGATGCAGTGGCTGAGTAATAGTTTCCTCACCACCTGATCCGCGGTGCCGTTTAACATACAGTGCAGGTAAATCGGTTCTCCTCGCTCTTTTCTTTCGCAAGAGCCTTTATAGAATTCTGTGTCAAGATGAAATGTTTCAAAGTAGTGATAGGCTCAGTTTTATCAGAATCGTTTAAATAAACTGTAGTTTCTAATGTGACCGATAGAATGTGATTGCTGTAAGCTGCAGTCCCAACCTGCTTTTGACATTTAAACATATAAAGCTGACTAGATATAACCATTCAGGTGCTAAATATATTTTACATCTACTTCTAGCAGTAGAAATGGAAGTATTAAGAGATCTGGCTTCATTGTCATTGAGCTGTGAAATATTCAACCTTGTCTGCCCGTGCTTAGTACTGTTGACTTTTTTATTTCTGTTAGAAGATTAAAATTGAATGCTTCACTTTTTTTTGTCAGCTTTTGGGAATTAAATTGAAATTTAAGACTCTAAAATTTTTTACTGAGTGCTTCAGTTTCAACAAAGTATTCTTAGAGGATTTTTTTTCCAAGGGCATTGCACGAAGTTCCATTGATCAAAAATGATTTATTGCAACTTTTTAATTTGAGCTCCTTTTGTATATTTATTAAAGTTCACACATTTCATATTCTGTCTAACTGTATTAGAAGAGGTACCTTTGCCAAGTGGGTACCAAACATGCTATGAAAAATTTGGAAACATAATACTGATTTTAAACTGTGATCTTCATGATTTTGATTTGTTTCTGTGAAGATTTAGTCCTTAGAAGTGGAAAATGGTATGTACACGTTACACTTTCAGAGTGTCGCTTCTCGTTCGTGTGGGTACTGACTGTTTATGAGTGACTGTGTTCCAGTTAGAGTCTACCTATTGCTGACAACTTTGTGGACTCTGAAATAATTTTGTTTTCTCATTTTTGAGTAAAAGTTAATCTTATTTCTTTATGAAATAAAAAAAATTGTTGGCATTATGCCTTTTATGTTGAAATATTTGTTCTTGAAATCAGTAATAATAATCAGTGTCAGTACTTCTAGATTGCCAAATCGTCAAGGATTTTTGGCTATAAAATGATCATAAAAGCAAATAATTTATCCACTATATATTCTTATATTGTGTAGTATTAAAATAGTAATATAATGAATCATTTGGGATAAGTGTCAGAAAAAAACCCCTGAAATACCATTGTTACTGTGAATAAATTCAAAGCTGCAGAAATGTGAGGAAATGGGGATGTGGCCACTGAGAAATTTGATAATAAATATATTTTTAAAAGTATCAGCAGCTGTCTTTGCATTTATGTTTTTAAAATGTTCTGTTTTAAATGTTGAGTGACTTTAAAAGCTATTTCTGTCGATTTGTAAGAAAAATATTTGAAATTATTTAGCTTCTCTCATACACTTAGTTCTGGTTATGTATTTTACTTTTGACTTTAAATTTTAAAATGTTACTGAAAGTTAGAAATACCCATTGAAACATTAAGGTCTTGGAATAATTATGGAATGCAGGTCTATTCAAGGTAGAAAGGAACTCAAGTATTCCATTTTGGGTACAGAAATTTGTAATTAGATTATAAGTATGATTCAAGATCTAGACCTCTTAAACTATCAGTAGTGTGCTGTTCAAATTCAAATCATATTGTATGTTAAATTTACTTAGGATCAAAACCATTCAAGTGCAAGATATGCCATTTTGCAACAGCTCAGCTTGGCGATGCCAGAAACCATGTCAAAAGGCACCTTGGGATGAGGGAATACAAGTGTCACGTCTGTGGGTGAGTAAATTGAAACCATCTCTGCCAGGGTGGGGGGGTCAGGGGGCCTGGAACTATGTGCAGGATATCCACTGTTTCGGAATCTCAGAACTGATACGAGTAAGAGGGGCTAAAATTATGCACGCGTATCCTCCTTTCCATTGTTATGGTAAATTCCTTAAATGCAGTTATGACATTCTTCTCCCACTTCTAATCCTGTACTGAAGATGAGCAATTTTATGGGCTACAAGGTCAATTTGAACCTGTAATCTGTAAATTGACTAAATTATAGGATGTTCATTCACATTGCCAGAGAGAACTGTAAATTCCATTTAAAGACATAAAAAAATACATAATATAGCTTTAGGAGTGTATATGTATGTTTTTTTTTTCTTTTGCTATACTGCTTTAATTTTAATCATATTAATGGTTCTTTGGATCCCCTGGACATATTCTATGACGAAAAAAGCAGAAAAAGATTTGATTTCAGAAAACTGATTATTGCAGGAATGATGCTTAAAAACCCAGTGTATAAAATGTATGTTTTTGTGTAACTTTATTTCAAAACTTGTTTTCCTGTTTTAGTTAACGGCTCTTTCCTCTAAAGAAAAATTCACAATGTTTAATTGTCACTCAAATGTGTTGCATTTAATAGGAAGCACTGAAATGCCTTAATGCAAAACTAATTAATTTAGCAGAAATGTTTAAAAGGTTTTAAAATGCCGTGACATCTATGGTATATCATAGGACATTCAGAGCTGGATTTTAATACTCTACTTCTGATTAAAAATATATTTTAATGTTATTATGCTGGAGAAATTAACTAATAAGTGCATCATATAAAAACATTTTATGTGAAACCTGAGGAACCTGCAGTCCTTATGGTTAATTCACAGAACACCTCGGAGTCAATTAAGTTACGCAACATGCACATGTTCTATTAGGTTTATTTCTTCAGTGGAAGACTCCGGTTGGCACTGCTGCACACATATCTTTTAAGTCAAAAACCGCATCTGTGTTTTGTTGGACAGTACATTTCATCATGGAATGCAGTTTCATTTTTTGACCCTTAAGATAGTTTTACAAATAACTTTGCAAGCAGCTTTATGGACCATGCTCTGTGATTTATTCATTGGCAGAACTGATGGTTCAATGACTTGCAGCTAAAGTAAATGAAGATGAACCTTTGCCCTGAAGCCCCCTGAAGATCAGTGGGAGAATGAGTTTGGTTGCTACTGATTTTAGCTGCAAGGGTCGAGTGCCAAATGGTTCATTTTAATTGTTCCAGGTCTTGGAATTTTAAAAGATAATCTCATTTATTGTTTTTATGATGTGAGTTATAGGCAAGAGGAAGGCCCTGACTCCAATGAAAATTTGCTATAAGATGGCAATAAGCAGTTTCTTCCTCATTTCTGCAAAATAAGACAACAATTTTTGCATACTCTGTTATTAGAAACCTAATTCCATTCATTTTTATTAGCGTTACCAAGACCTGGAAAGAGAAGAAGAAACTTTCAGAGAGCAGTTTCTGGCATATATAGCGTCAGAAACAGTACCTGGTTGGTTGGCTGTGGTTGTGTGATTTAAGCAGTGCACACTTTGCTTATGCACACGTTTTGCACTAGTAGTTTATATATTTGATTCCCAAGGTAAAGAATTACAAGTACATATAAGCTATGTTGAGTTTTGTACTGCTGTCATAGAGGCCTGCATGTATGTGTGGGTGTAGAAAAAGCAATTTAGATTCCAAAATTGTATCTCTTAGAATTACAGTAGTCATTGAATTTTATTTGACCAAGAAATAATAGTTCTCTTAATTTTTTAAGTGAAATTTGATTTAAAAGGGACATAACAATAATTTGTACAGGGTTGATATTTTTAGAGTGAAGCTGAACGTTCTGAAGAATTGCAGTGAACTGAAAAAAATGCCTGTTGATCTATGAGGTTGAGACAGGACAGTAATGAGTTAACAGCCCTTTAATGCTAACGAAAAGTATCATAGGTTGTTCTGTATTTCATGTGTTTCAGAAGGATAGAGCAGTATGTAAGTTAAAAATTAAAGTGGAAAACATTAAAAAAAAAATCCAGAGTTGGCTATCAGGTTAGTGGCAGCAGAGAGCACTGGTACATTAACATCACTGACAATGTCAATTCATTATCATCGACGGCTAAATAATCTTAGAAATGCTCGGTGGACCTATTAGTTCCTGAACATAAGCAGCTCATGCTGCATT